>NC_057379.1:1547306-1856767 GCF_016906535.1 Rhizoctonia solani
ATCAAGAGGAAGGATAATACCTCTTGATTGGTGGGGAACATTTGGGAGTTGAGACGGGTCCAGGCTAACATACGAGTTAGCCACTGCTTTGCTTCGCTCCCTATTTTGCCTGTGTAGGCGTCGGGGTGGTCAACCTTGACTGGAGCGGGATAGGCGGCAACTGGAGCCGGAGGTGGAGGGGCGGATGTCCCAATCGGGGATTGGAGACGCAGAGATGGAGGGGGAGATGGTACTTGCGGGGGAGCAGCTCTTCTTGGGGTTGACCTTGGGTTCTTCTGACCAGAAGGGGACCCTACTAGCCAATCCAACAGGCTCGGTTTTTGGTAGGGGGCGTGGCGTTTCTTCCACAGCCTTGGTTTGGAGTCCTTTGGGTGTGCGGGGACCATGGGTTTGTAGGGACCTGAGCCCATCCTTGACAACATTGACAGTTTGGGAGATGTTCTCAACATTTGTCCGGGTCTCGATTCCGGCTTCCTTGATCTCGGCAATTTCTTGCTCAAGGCGTTCAATTTGGCCAAGGAGGCCAAGGAGGAGCCGTGTGACTTGTTCAAGGGATACCTTGCCAAATTCAACAGAGGTGGTTGGCGGAAGTGCGGGTTCCAGGTATCCTTGATCAAAGGGGGATTGGGCTTGAGAGGCTGTCCTGGAGCGGGTAGCCATGGTCGGTTGTGGGTAGGAGCGGCCAGCGTGTGAAGAGGCCCGCAAAGAAGAGCGCGTGGGGGTACGCAAGGTAATGGTGGGCAAGTGGGAGTGATGGGGGCTATGTAGCCAAGGGTGCCTATATCAGGACTTATGGGGCGCTTTATTGTTCTGGCGCTAAGAGTCTGCGTCAACCGCCTAGCGTTGGACAGTCCCTTCAAACTAATCAACAGCCGTGAGCGGGCGTGATGTAGAGCGGGTTTTCTGCAAGCGGGTGGATCTGCTGATTGACTCTGCTGACAATTGGTGTGGTGACCAGGGGTATGCGGGCAATAGGGATAGCCTGCCTTATAGCAATTTGCTACTACGTGGGACCAACAGCTCTTTGATTATTCCAGCTGAAAGGGGAGTCCGATCACGTGTTTTTGCTTGTGCTAGTACAGGTATCCTTCTCGGGGGTTGGAACTTAGTAGAGATGGGTGCAGAACGGTTTGCAACCGACGTAAGGTTGATTACCTAGTGTCCTAGACGTCCTTAAGGGGCGTCGAGGTAGCGGGCGCTTGAGGCCGTATAGAACTAAGTAGAACCGCGTAAGGCGGCGGGGGGTCTACCTACAACAACAAACTAACTAACTACGGTGACCGGGCGCTGTAAGGCGTCGGCGGGCTACCTAAGTACAGTGAGGGCAACGCTTAAGGCGTGTATCTAAGTGGTTACCGGCTATAAGGCCTTGTACAATGTGTGGAGTGCAACAAGAGGTAATTGACCTGGGTGTTACCATGGTTGGTTGGCCTCCTTATATATTACAGAGTTGTGCTAATTACAAATACAATATATGCAATACCATAACCAATAAGAACCCCGCTCCGCAGTCGGCCTTACTCATGCATACATGTCACTGACATGTCATAATGATGTCATCAGGTGGAGGTGGCTACGTGTGCTGAGTTAAGTGCGGATGGGGACGTGGCTTGGCGCTTAGCGTATGATATAAGCGCCAAAGTCACGTGATTGAAAATGTCGTCTGTTTAACTTCGTTTAAATTTGAGAAAATGGGAATAAATTCCCTGGTATTGAGTGTGTCTATGACACACTGATCATTGCAATCTGGAATACTGGAAGGAATCCCGCACGTTCAATTGCTGCCATGCACAATGGCACCTACTTCTTGCCGGGTACAATTTCCAAATTGTGTATTGCCCTGGCAAGCAGTCCAGCAAACCAGATGCCCTATCACGTTGTTCCAATCATGCTGATATTCCACCCGCCAACCAAACCATGTTGCCTGACCCCATATTTGCCAACGTTGCCTTAGTAACACCGGAAAAGGAGCTCCAATGCCAAATTGAGGCAGCCTTGGACCAAGACAAGTCCCTGGAGGAAATCCTCCAATTCCTACAGAACAAATCCAAGGCACCCCCCTCCATCAAACGCGCGTTTAAGGATTACAAGATGGAGGCTGGTCTACTTTTCTACCAAGGATGGATTGTAGTCCCTGATGTTGGAACACTAAGGACGGACCTACTCTGCATCTTCCACAACAGCCCCTTGGCAGGACATCCAGGAAGACAACTGTTGTAGACACACTCAATACCAGGGAATTTATTCCCATTTTCTCGAATTTAAACAAAGACAAACAGACGACATTTTCAATCACGTGACATCGGCGCTTATATCATACGCTAAAGCGCCAAGCCACGTCCCCATCTGCGCTTAATCAGCATACGTAGCCACCTCCACCTATGACGTCATCATGACACATCAGTGACACGTATGCATGAGTAAGGCCAACTGCAGAGCGGGGTTCTTATTGGTTATAACATTTGATATAATGTATTTGTAATTAGCACACCTGTAGAATATATAAGGAGGCCAACCAACCATGGTAACACCCAGGTTGATTACCTCTTGTTGCTCCCCACATTGTACAAGGGCCTTATAGCCCAGTAAGTTACTTAGATACACGCCTTAAGCGTTGCTCTCACTGTACATACGTAGCTTGTTGCCGCCTTATAGCGTGTGGCCATTGTAGTTAGTTAGTTTGCTGTTGTAGGGTACCTCATTGCCGCCTTAAGCGGTTTATTGTAATAGTCACATGGCCACAAGCGCCTGCGCCCTTGACGTCCTTACAGACGTCTAGGACAACAACGCACTCTAGAGTTGGTATCAAGGAACTACTACTGGCCCAGTATCTGTGCTGACACGTACTGGCATGTGGACTCCTGTGAGATATGTCAACGGATCAGGAAGCCCAAGTACGCATCTATTCCCCCTCAGCCTCTTGAACTCCCTGTTAGACCCTGGCAGCACATATCTTATAACATGATAGTAGACCTCCCTAAGGACAGAAGCAGCAACTCAATCCTAGTGATTATTGACAGTTTCACAAAGTACAGGATATTTGTAAAATGTTCCAAGAAACTCAAGGCACCCAAGTTAGCAGAACTATTCCTGGAAAACGTATGGAAGCGCCATGGCATGCCAGAAAAGACCATATCTGACAGAGGAAGGGTTTTCAACAACAAGTTCTTACAGGCCCTATACAAACGCCTTGGCATTGACCCTCACTTCTCCTCTGCCTATCATCCCCAGAGCAACAGGCAAACAGAACGCGTCAACCCCTCTATCAAACACTTCCTCAGGGCTTACTCAGGGGTTAACCAAAGGGACTGGACCAGATGGCTTCCAATGGCAGAGTTTGCATACAACAATGCTGTACATAGCAGCACAGGCAAAACACCTTTCAAGGCCTTGTATGGATGGGAACCCACCTTGACCCCGTCAAATGTACCAACAGACGTCCCAGAAGCAGATGACCTTGCCCAGACAATGGAAGCACAGTGGAAGGAAGTGGAGTTGGCGCTCCGGCAATCTAAGCAACAAATGACAGCCAGGGAAAATGGAAGCCCAACAGAATTTGAGATTGGAGAAGAAGTTTGGCTAGACACCAAGAATGTCAACCTCAAAACCCTGAGTCCCAAGCTAATGGAACAACGCCTAGGGCCATTCAAGGTTATTGAGAAAATCTCCAACCAAGCTTACCGCCTGGAACTTCCCCCAACAATGCAAATCCACAATGTCTTCTACGTAGGACTCCTGTCTAAAGTCAAAAGGGACAAGAAGCGCGCCTTTGAAGATTGCCCTCCACCAGTCACCATAGATGGAGAAGAAGAATACAAAGTGGAAGGAATTACCAATGCGCAAGAAAGGGAGGGGAAATGGTTTTTCTGAGTCAAATGGAAAGGGTATGGATCCAAAGAAAACATGTGGGAACCCCAAGAAAACTTGAAAAATGCCAAAAAATTTTTAGAAAATTATGAGAAAGACATGAGAAAGAAGGCCCTTGGTGCTGCCAAGGCCCTTAGGGAGGGGGCAGTGTTGTAGACACACTTGATACCAGGGAATTTATTCCCATTTTCTCGGATTTAAACAAAGACAAATGGACAACATTTTCAATCACGTGACCTTGGCGCTTATATCATACGCTAAAGCGCCAAGCCACGTCCCCATCTGCGCTTAATCAGCATACGTAGCCACCTCCACCTATGACGTCATCATGACACGTCAGTGACACATATGCATGAGTAAGGCCAACTGCAGAGCGGGGTTCTTATTGGTTATGGTATTGCATATATTATATTTGTAATTAGTCTACCTCTGTAATATATAAGGAGGCCAACCAACCATGGTAACACCCAGGTCAATTACCTCTTGTTGCACTCCACACTGTACAAGGCCTTAGGCCGGTAACCACTTAGTAGCACTCCACCTGTACTTGTTGCCTTAAGCAGCTTTCTTGTTGTAGTTACATAGCTTGCCATTGCCCTTACAGCCTTGGTCACTGTACTTGGATAGTTAGTTGTTGTAGGTAGCACCTCCACTGCCTTAAGCGGTTTACACTTAGTTCCATATGGCCTCAAGCGCCCGCTACCTAGACAACCCTTAAGGACATCTAGGACATGTGGCCTTTTGTCCCCTTGTGTCACCCTTATAGGGGTTGGGCAGCTCCATTTTTGGTCTTTTTACGGAAGACCCTGAGTCAAATGGGGTAAGGGAGCTGAGACTCCTAGGCGTGTTGCAAGGCTCTGTTTTGGGAGCTTGCTGGGGTTCTTCCTCTTCCTCTGAGTCAAAGCCAGTGCCCCTTGATGGGCGGAAGGGGGCCTTAAGACCAGGCCTAACCGTTCCTGGAGTGGGAGCTTCTCCTCCTGTTTGAGTAGGAGGGGTAATAGGCCCAGTCAATGGGCCAGGCTGGGCTTGTCCTCCTTGGTCCTTGTTGCCAAGGAGGTTGGCAGTCTCCTTACATATGGCTTTGAGCTCAGAGAGCTGTTGGCCTTGAGAGTGGACTTGGGCCTGTAAGGACCCAACTTGGCTTGTGAGGGTTCTGATAGCCTCAAGGAGAGAGGCAAGGGTTGGCTCTGGTTCCATTCTGGGCAGGTGTTGCGGAGGGGGTGATGGGCCGCAAGAGGGTGGTTGGGAGCGGGTTGCCATGGAACGTTGACTGGATTGGCTGGGAGGACGGGAGTATGGGTGAGGGACGCCAGAGCGTGTGGAGGGAATATTTGAAACGGCGTGGGGAATGAAGGTGCCTGGTACAGGACTTATGAGTGGTTTTTACGCAGTATGTTATGCGCTAAGCCCTTGCGTAAAAAACCTAGCGTTGGACAATCCCTACAGCAAATCAACAGATCTGGCAATTGTGATATGAGCGGGTTTTTTGCAAGCAGGTTCTTCTGCTGTCTAGGGCCGCTAACTGCAGAGTTCCAGCAAAACTTGTGGTATGCGGGCAATTAGACACCATCTGCCTTGTAGCAATTTGGTACTATCTGGGACCAACAACTTTTTGATTATTCTAGTTGAAAGGGGAGTCTGATCAGATGTTTTCCCTTGTGCTAGTACAGGGGCGCTTCTTGTTGTCAATCAAAGCCTACACAAGTTGATTTTACAATGTTGTGCACCACTGTAAGGTGGGCACACACTAGTGGGGTTGGGCGCTTAAGGCCGTACTACTACAAACAACATGTACGTAAACTGACTACTAAGGCTATACTAGGGCTGCGTAAGGCAACCGTCTACTTCTATACTACTGGCAAAGGGGGCTTAGCCCTGGAGGTGTGGTAAGCGCAAATAGGGGGGTTAACTACTGAACTACTAAGGGCCAGCTACTTAGCTGGCTGGGGTTCCTCCTCAATGGGATGAGACAAGGTAAAATCAACTTGGGGTCTCCAAGCAATTTTCCTGCTGTATATATAGACATAGGTGCGCTATTTACATGGTCTGTGCGCATGAGAAAAGAAGTACATGGTGAGAATAAGAAGCATGCTGCGGGCTGCGCAGAAGCGTGGATTTCTCCTAAGCGCCCTTGGCACGGCATCTTGGCGCGGCATCTTGGCATAATAAGCGCCAAGATCACGTGATCAAAAAAACAAAAGATATCAAGTCCGTAAAAAATACTAAAAATAAGAGAAAATTTGTGCAATTCCAATGGTATAGATAAGGAGGTTATGACAATGGGGCTTCAACAATTCTACCTTTTCTATACAAATTCTGTCCTTATACAATGGCAACCTCAAGATTTGTAAAGGGCCTCTACAACACATTCTTTCAAACCACCATTAATCATTGGAGTTCCAGTATACAACAAGACATAATCACTAGTAGGGCTATCTGCTGGTTAATCAAAACCTGTGAGGACCCTCAATCTGTAGACATAGCTCTACAAGCAATTGCAGGGGTGGATGACACACTGCCTCTGGATCCTTTGAGAGAATGCAACGCACCATTGATGCTTTCCTGCCATCTCACTGCAGGTAGTGCTCATACAAAGACAACCAAATTCAAGCATGTTTTTCAGTTATATGCACAGGCATTAAGCTGTTTTCAGGCCTCTGGAGGAGCCAAGACTGACGCAAAGCTACGTTCTTGCAACCCCAAGGAACTATGGATCAAGGTTTGTAGACTACAAACCAGTACAGAAAGGTATGTTGTTGAATCTTGAAAACTTTAGTTGATTCACTTACCAATTTTGTTCTCAATGTTATCAGGGAGCTTGATGTTCATTTAGTGAACCAGGAGTTATTGCTTACTGAAGATAATCTTCTTGCTCTCCAAATTGGAACATTGGCTCTCTCACACTGTCTCCAGGCGCTAGATATTGCCCCACAAGACAGCAGCTACAAATTAATCAATTTGGCAGTTGAATTCCTTGAGAGGAAAGACCCAAATTAATTACACAATGCAGCAAGGTTATCCTTCATTACTGGGATGCAGATGTTGATTTCCTGTTCACTCATCCATTGCAAATCCCCCTTGGCAGCACATTTGATTTTACAGCTAATGAAAGTGGATCTAAGCCCCAGGTACCTTGGACTTTTTCTCACTCTGTTTGCTCTCTTGAGAAACAATTACCTGGGTTGGATTGTCCCTGCGCCTCTTGACTCTGTGGCTTGCACAACCAGGGCAATCAACGCTGTCACCTTCTATACACCCATTCTTGATCAGATTGACAATGAAAACACAGATACATTGATTGATTTTGGGCTCCTAGAACTGCTTGCTGGCTCTAGCTCATATAATCTTCTCAATAGAGACTTTGAACAAATTCAAGCAATGTTCCTTTGGATTGCTCAAGACCAAGGAGCTAGGATACACACATTACCCAAGAAGTTTGACATACGTTGCCATGCAATGGATATCATCTCCCTCAAATTGAAGACAATTGACAGACAGCAGGCAATTTTCAGAAGTGATGCCTTGGTTGCTGCCTATTTGACAGCACTGCGCCAATCATATAATATTGCCATTGGTAACCCCCCCAAACGCGTCTATGAATTTGTAGTTGAGTGCTTTTTCAGAGCGCCATCAGTATTCATTGAAGACTGTTGGGGATTAATGGGCAATTTCCCTCTTCCTGAGTTATCTGAAGACCTTGCCTATGTTATAGACAACAGGGAAATTCTTCAATTGCTTCTGGGGGCTTTGGATTTGCAAACCGCAGATCAGAAGGTCTTTGCAATCAGTCAGATGGTGGTTCTCATCAAACTGGTGGCAAACTATAGGAAAAGTGCCCATGTCACAAAGAGATGGGCAAGTATCATAGCCAAAGTGTTTCAGTACAAGGAGATGTGCAGGCCAATCAAACATCTGGAACAGATTGGGCAGGGCCTGGAGGTTGAATTTAGAAGTATCTACAGGGATGATCAACAGTGGGCATATTATGAATATTGTAAGCGCATCTTAAAGTATATTTCTTAGTGTGTAGCAGTTATTGTGAGGAGGGATTTGTGCTGGTGTTTGATTTGTAGGTTGTTATATCAGTTTAAAGGCTCTTGAATCCTCAACATCTATAAGGAGACTTACTACATGAAATGATACAAAGCAACTCAGTTTCGTCCTGGTTCAACAATAAAATGAAGCATGCACCTTGAGAACTAAGGGCTCTTAAAACTTGGTGCATGAAGCGATGTATCAGATATATGTGCAGCTTAATTTAACGCTTGCTGGAGTGACTCATCTACACGCCTGCTATCGAGTCTTCTTGCACTTTCGCATGACACATTCCCTGGAAAGTAATGTCTACTTAGTGATTGGTCTGACTGGTAAGAATATAGGCATTTGCAGGGATGATGTCGCTTAATAACTTGATTCCCATATAATATATAACCTTGCGGAGAGTTAATCAATGCGGTTGTACGTGTATGATTTTATATTTGACCAAGAGGCTCTTTGCAGGTCAGCGCTCCCATGATTGGGCACGCCGTGGCCATGAGCTCAAGCACGTGATGCATACATTCTTATAATATGCTGGATACTCACAATGACTAAATGCATAGAAGCCGCGGGGGATCGATATCCTCGAAGTGATTACCATCAATTACTAACCATGGTCGCTTTTGCATTGGAGCCGGACAGGACTAACAGTGGCTATCCCTTGGTGCGACCGGATAGTCACCGAAGTTAGATGCTTTACACGATATAGTTTTGGTAGCGATTGAATGGGTAGAAAAGGGCCAAACTCCCCAGTCGATCATTACTGCTCGTTGGAAAGACTGGAACATGACCAATGGCCCTGAGTCTACCAGGCTCCTACGCCCCTAACCCCCAGGTAAGTAAACTAGGTCCCTATCATTGAACATGGTATTATTATATTTAGCATTTAGTAAGAAGGAATATAAACGGGTAGTGAGAATAAGAATACAAGTGGCTACGCCTACTCTATATCAAGGTGAACATGTACCTCGAGAACATGGGTCCGATTTGTATTTCATTCCATTGGTTTCAGTCTGTAAGTCAGCTTTTGATTTCCACCTAGGGCAGGCCCAATAAATACGGGATTTAGACTTGTTTTGCTGTCCACCTGTATACAAGCACCGGGAATCCCTTACAAAGGCGACTTTCAGACCAAGGGCCACAACAGTGAACAATTTTTGCTTAAATGAAGCCGACCGCGAAGACCGCTAGGCCTAAAGTCAAATCAGCATACTGCATTGGCACCAAAAGCTTCTATGTATATGCGTTTTGTGGCTCGCGTTTTTGTCGTCGGACTGACCGAAGATTAAGTTACCCTCAGCACCTATTTAGGCCCCGAACCGCAAGTTTTCCGCGTTGTATATCTTTTTTTTTTTTTTTTGCATCGTATCAACACACGTGCAAGCGAGCCAGTATTTTCAGGGCAGCTTGACACAGAGAAGTCAGTTGGCCACCCAGCTTAAGTTACGTCCTTGTTCAAAACGATCGAGCTATTTTGATGAAAATTAAGCGCCCCTCAATAACAGAAGTTTCTTCACCTCGCCGAACAGCCACACGCCTACTAATAAACCTAATCACAGCACGCGCATACACGACAACACACGTACGTATATTTCACGCCGCCTCGACCCAAAGATACACGAAAACAAAAAGAGAAAAAGAAATAAGGTATGCATACGAAACAACTATGTAAATGTGTGGTACGAATTACATTGCTCAGAGCGAAGAAATTGAGAAAAGTCGAAGAAAGCGTGATTCATACAGCGATCGAACTCCAACGCGATAACCTGGCTATCCCGGCGATTCAGCCACGCGGTAAAAAATCAATTAGGCCATAAGATAGGGAATCGGTTTAACCATACGGCCAAGAATCAATTTAACCATAGGGCAAAAATTCGCCGTCCCCTCCGCCCGTGCCTCCGGCACCACCAGGGGCCTTGCCACCCGTACCCCCGCCCCCACCTCCCCTGCCCGGATTATTTCGCATGTTCATATTCCGCTCTCTCATCTGGCGATGTTCCCGACTATGTGTGCCCAGAGGAGGTGGAAGTCCCCCGCCTGGTGCTAAATCTCGAGAATATCCCGAAAAGTTGCTCGGTCCGTTCAAGTCGGGCGGAAGATGTTGCGCTTGCGGGGGTCGATCATATCCTGGGCCTCCTGCGTGGCCTCCATGGCTTCCATGTCCCAGTGGTCCACCATGTCCTGGTTGTCCTCCATGTCCTCCAGGTGGGCGGTCGAACCCCCCATGTCCACCATGACCACCTCGCCCTCTCCCGCCTCGCCCCCTTCCTCCTCTCCCCCCACCTCGTCCTCCTCGATCCCATCCTCCACCACCACCTCCACCACCCCATTGTCGCCCAGGAGGTCCGAAGCCTGGTCCTCCTGGTCCAAATCCAGGTCCGGGAGGGCCACCAGGGCCAAACCCGTTGGGGGGACCGCCGGGACCGAAACCGTTGGGACCACCAGGGCCGAATCCATTTGGACCCCCAGCGCCAAACCCGTTGGGACCAGGAGGACCACCAGGGCCAGGTACAAACCCATTGGGTCCTGGGCCAAACCCGTTTGGAGGACCGTACGGCGCACCAAGTCCCTCGACCTTGTGTTTTCGTTTATCATACTCGTGTGACGATACATATTTTGGTAAACTTTACCAAAACAATCAATGTCTTGCGGTCTAATAAACTAAATGCGTGACTCACCTCGCAGGATCACAACACAGCGGTTCATTCCAAAACCAATCGTGATCTAATGCCTCGAACGCAGTCAAGCGCTTGGCCGGGTTAAGCACCAACAACTTCTCGATAAGGTCCACCCCAAATTCATCCATGCTCGTCCCTTCTCTAAAAAACGTCTTGATCTTGTTGGGTAACTTGCGTTCAATCATCGGCACAGAAGGTAGATCTCTCCACCCTGGCCAACTCGCATCGTCTGGCGTGCCGCACAAGTCCCAAATCTTGTCTAGTTGGTCCGAATCCGATGAACCACACAGGATCGGACGTCGCGTCCACATTTCCCCCATGATGCATCCCACTCCCCACATATCGATCGCACATCCGTAGCGCGCTTCGCCCATCAGCAGTTCGGGCGGGCGGTACCATCGTGTCACCACGCAGTTGGTGTACTTTGCTCCTCCGCCGCCGCGTTCAGGGCCCCCTTTGGATCCGTCCCAGGGTGAGGGGCCTTTTGACCCATCGGGCGCTGCGCCTTTAGAAGTGTCCCACGGAAACTCGGATGTTGACCGTGGATCCCAGCCAGGATTAGATCGACTAAACGGGCGCGCAAGACCAAAGTCGGCAATTTGCAGCGATCCTTGGTTATTTATTAGCAGGTTGGCCGCTTTCAGGTCGCGGTGGAGGATGTTATTCTATTTTGGGTCAGTCGAAATGAGAAGAAGGAATAGGCGAGTCGATGCCCGAGGTAACGAGTCCAAAAGGAACGATCGAAGCATGGGTCAGGCGCAAATTGTGGAGCGGCGAGGATGGAGTCGCAGACGTAAACATAACGATCTCCGGCAACACGACTATACGCACCCGATGCAAGTAGTCTGTCCCTTCCAACAGCTGCCTCATGTACAGTTTGATCTGACTCGGTGAGAACTTCACGCTCGGGTTTTCCAGCAGCCCAGCAAGGTCGTGGTCCATGTACGGGAACACCATATAGATCGACCCCTTTTTGTCTCGCGTAGCTGTGACCAATCCAAATCGTTAGCCACTGGTGGCATTATAAATAAATAAAAATTGGGCTGACAAGCTTCAACGACCATGTCGCTTAACGGAACCACACTCGGATGACTGAGCATCTTCAGTATCTTGATCTCCCGTAGAGCGGTCACCGGCAACCCCTCCTTTTCGTTGTGCATGAGTATTCGTTTCAAAGCCACCACTTTCCGGGTGACCGTGTGCGTTGCCTTGTGCACTTCGCTGCGGGCAGGTTAGCGTATGCAGTGTCCGGAATGAATCTGCCCACCCGAATGTGCCCTCTCCAAGCTTTTCTAGGATCGCATAATCACGCAGCTGAGATGTTCCGACAAACTTGCGGCCATACGCTTGCATCTCTTGGTCAGGACTCAGCCGCAGTACCTTTGGCTGCAAAACAGTCAATCATAGTTTTGTCACTTGTACATCCACATACCCTCTCCTTCAGCTTTGCTTCCGCTTCATTTGCCTCTCGCTCGATTCGCGCAATCGTATCTTCCACCGCCAGATTCAGCTTTGGGTCAATAGCCGGTCTCCTCCTCCTATCCTCTTCCTCGCCCTCTTCCTTTTCGCCCAGCTGCTCAATCCCGACTCGCTCCTCCGCAATCGGTGCTCCAGGTGTGTCGAGCGGTCTCAACGTTTCTTGTTCAACATACGGATTACGTGTCCGACCTGGTATCCTTCCATGCGCATGTCGCCTATCCCATTCTCTCGGAGGAGGTGATGAGGGTCGGGGCGGTAGCCGGTGTCTTCGTGTAACAGGCGACCGAGACGGCGACCGCGAGTATCGGGGTCGGTACGAGTCCACTTGTCGGCGGGGAGGAGACGTCGACTCTACTTCGCCTTCTTCGGGCGAGTGTGCTCGGCGCTTGGCTGGGGGTGAGCTGGGAGATGGCGAGAGCGGTCGTTTGGATGTGTACGTAGTAGACATATCAGTCGGTCTTCAAGGCACTATTATCTCAGGTCAGCACCTGTTCCAACAGACAAACACCATCTACTTACTCTATGTTCGACCAGTCTAGGACAGCGAGAAGAAAAACAAACAAACGCAGAAACCCTAGGATACGTCAGATTTTGACCATCTTTTTACATGGTGTTTTTTTGTTATGAGCCGTACCTGATGGATCGTGGTGGTCGCCAAACCACAGTGCCAGTTAAGCGCTGGGCGTGTTGGATTGGTCAGCAACCTGCGATTGGGTGGCGCTTGCTTCTGGGGAATGCTTCCTGAATCTTCACGTACCCGGAGCGGGAGAAAGCCTGAGCACACTTGGTCGTCGTCGGCCGAACTCGACAACTGGGTGCTGGGTGTGGTACGGGAACCCCGATCATGAGTCAGAATGATGCTCCACCACACGCCCTGAAACCCACCGGTCCCGCGAGGACTTTTGAATTTTCAATGGATGAGCAGGGAAAGTGCGCAGCAACGAGAGAATGCAGAGGTGAGAAGCGGGTATTACAGGTGGCGAGCTAGCACCATTAAAACTGTGGGACTACAGGCCACAAGCATCTCCATGCCTGAAGCGACAGACTTTGCATGCGGAACAAAAGATTGACTTTGATGCCCTGTGTTTCCCATTACGTAGTGCAGTTTCATATCACGAGGCTTAGAGTTCATTATTAGTTTGCCGCGTTTGGATTCGAACTAGGCCGTGTGAATAAATGCGATTCTCTCTCTGAGAAGGTATGATACCTTTTTCCGCGTGACATACAAGTAAACACATGCGTGTAAGGCGTATAAGTAACCTAAACAATGGCCTAATTGGCCTGTTCGTCTCAGCCGCTCGGCGCATGCCCGCCATCTTCAAACTCGAACGCATGGCTCCCCTGGCTTCCAGATTAACGAGGTCTCGAGGGCACAACATACACAGATTCCACGTATTGGCAATCATAAGTCAAACTCAAGTGCCAGCGTGCTACATTATTAGACTCCCCACTTCCCTCAAAATAGGTCCCATCAGCATCACGTTCATTATCAACATTCAGAAGGCCAGGCGTACGGTATAATTTGAGGTCGCTTTAGAGTCTTGAGTGATCGCGGTGTTGGCCGTTGGCCCATGCTCGACAAGCACCAAGTTGGTCGGTCGGTAGGCCCCAACACTCGTAAAGGATCTTTAATGACGCATTATAGTATACATTCCGGAGCATAAAAGTACAGAAAACACTGCAGAACGCCCCATACAATTGCATCCAGGTACTTTAGATGATCAACAATGATAAACCTTGAGACGAAGATACTCTGGCGTTGAGATAGTTAAGGTACATGCTCATATGCTTTATGGCAGAATGCGACTTGAGACGGAAACAAAAGAGGTTATCTTGGGCAAATCACTACCTCTACACTCGCCTAGCCACAAACGGGTTCACCGGGCTGGTTTTCTAGGCAGAATTTTGGGCTTTAGAATGGACTCGGAGCCAGGGTTTTCGTTGTTGTCTAACATGAGCTTTAGGGGGAGGGGGTCGCGCGCAAGTTAGTCCCGCTATGATAGTATCATGTGATAATTCCGTCTCAATAAATGCGTCACATGATCATCTGTTAGCGGCGTCTAAATGCGTCAGAAATCGGGTCATAAAGCTGGGTTATAGCCTGCACAATTTCAAACTAAACCCTAACCACCTTAGGCAAGCCACTCCAATACGCGATTGTCAAGTCATATAACCCCTACCCACACTCGTAGTTTGACTGTAGGGGTTAGCACTTCTCATACTTAAAGTCACCCCGCCTCTGCTGCACATCTTTCCACATGTCTTCCACACCCGGTAACAAACGGGGCCTGCTTGACCCTTTAGTGCCCATGTTCGCGAAGCGTCAGAAATCGCGTCCCCCGACCCCAGATCCCTCTTCAAATACTAATAATGTAGATCAAAGCCCAGACGTCTCAAGTGAGGCGCCTCAAATCCAGCCTGCCAATACAGTCCCTCGTGACAGGATGAGCACACCCCCACCTGCCATAGCTGACAGTATAATGGGAACTCCAGCTCCACCTCTTCCCCAGGATCCATCGAATACTACGGGCTCTGGAGTGATAACGGCTCAAAAAAAGTCAACGGATGGGCCACTGCTCAAACGCGTTGGCACGGCGCTTAAGGCCTTTCGTCACGGTGCGGGTGCGTTCCCACCGCTCCAGGCCACTATCGACGATGTGATATCCTGCTTCGAGACACTCAAGGTAAGCTATGCACGAGACATATCATAAAGTGAGAGATACGCACTGACTCATGGACGGGAACTTAGATAGAGCCAGAGTATCAGCGAGAGTACGACGCACTCCTACACGAGCTTGAGTCGCTGAGTGAGACTCTCGTCCATCACCTGCAAAGCTCGAGCTCTGCCCATATGTCCGACTGCATAACTAGGATGCGAAGGCTAGTTATATAAGACTGTACGAGATGCAAAAACTCATGAGGCGCACAGGTCTATTGTGAAACAAACCGATGTGATCAGGAAGAGACGTGATCAGCCCCCGGAACGCAAGCTGACAAAAGCCGCACAAGATGATAATGAAGTTCTGAGTGCATATCGTGGAATCGAGAGGGCGTTTCGGCAGCTGCAAGTGAGTACCGGCATGGAGCTCAGTGGACTGCTAACGACGAGGACAACAGACCGACGCAGGGTTGAGTGTATGGAGCATCGTGGAAAAACAGGCCGCAGTGAGTTCAAGCATGCCCATAACGAAAAGGGATACTAACTGGTGTGGATCATAGGATAGTTTTCTTGAGAAGCTGGCCCCATCTAGACTAGCCGCACATAACTCTACTCTGGCAACAGACGTCAATCGCCGATCCTGCACCCAACATACACGCACCCGGATCCTGCTCGAGCTCGACCAATGGGCAGCCGACCGTCAGACACCGAACATATACTGGATGAGCGGCATGGCTGGTACCGGCAAGACTACCATCGCATATACGTTTGCCGAGTCGCTCAAGGCACGTGGACTACTTGGGGCAAGCTTCTTCTGCACACGAGCGTCAAGTGAATGCCAGGATGTGGGACGGATCGTACCGACAATCGCATATCAGCTTGCGCGCTACTCGATGAGCTTCCAATCGGCGGTTGCAAAGGCACTGGAGGGCGATCCTGATATCGGGACCCGGGCTATAACGGAGCAATGCGAACGGCTGATCAAAGAGCCCCTAAGTCGAGTGAAGGACAACATACCGGATGGACTTGTGATTGTAATTGATGCACTAGACGAATGCAGCAGCGCAAACGGAGTGAGGACAATCCTGGACGTACTCTTCAAAACTGCTCCCGAATTTCCTCTCAAGTTCTTTGTGACGAGCCGACCGGAGCCAGACATCCGCCACCGGATAGAGGCCCAGCCCGACCGCGCCCGCTCGATCTGCACACTACATGATATCGAGGCGTCGCTTGTGCAAGCGGACATCGAGCTATACCTTCGGGACGAGCTTGCGGACACCTCTGTCTCCGAAACCGATATGATGCGTCTTGCAAACCTGTCTGGCAAACTGTTCATATATGCGGCCACGTCGATTCGGTATATTCGGAGAAAAGGAACGACAGTGGACCATGACCGACTTGACGCTATTCTGAGATCATCTTCTGAATCAATCTCACGACACGTTGGCATCGACCGGCTGTATACCACAATTCTGGATGCTGCGACTGCAGAGTTTGAGGAAGAGCCAGAAGAGCAAGATCAGATGTGTCGAATGCTATGGACTGCAGTATGCACTCGAGAACCGGTCAACGTCGATACACTGGCAGCACTGACCGGGATCAAACCATCAAAGGCCAACATACTGCTGCAGTCCCTGTACTCGGTACTACACGTATCGCAAACGACTAGCATGATCACGACATTGCATGCATCGTTCCCGGACTTCATGTTCGATGAAGCACGGTCGAAAAGGTTCTACTGCGACGAAGCGAAGCATAGTCAAGTGCTTGCCCAAGAGTGCTTCAAGGTGATGGAAGCGCAGCTGCGATTCAACATCTGTGGTCTAGAGAGCTCATTTATCACCGATAGCGAAGTGCAAGACCTGGATGCTCGGATAACAAGGTCAATCTCGCCGACGCTGTCGTATGTTGCGCACTACTGGGGAGGCCATGTGGTCAAGAGCGAGCCTTGCGAAGCAGTTCAGAAAGGGCTAGAAGGCTTCCTATCGCATCGGCTGCTGTTTTGGATGGAGGTGCTGAGCCTGAAGCGTACGCTCGACAAGGGAATTAGCATGCTGTCGGCGCTTAAGGCATGGCTGACGGTAAGCTGTTTGTGCAGAGCGTTAGTTTTGCCAGACTGATGGTGCGCGATAGGGCAAAAGTGCATTACCAGAAATAATCAGCTCACTGAATGACTCGTGGATCTTTATGTCAAAGTATGCGGCCGGATCGGTTTCGCAGTCAACACCGCATATATACATCTCGGCACTGCCATTTTGCCATCACTCAAACTCCGTACGCAAGCAATACTGGGGTCGCACTCAGGGGCTCCTTCATCTGCAAGGCTC
Source organism: Rhizoctonia solani (assembly GCF_016906535.1). Taxonomy (NCBI): domain Eukaryota; kingdom Fungi; phylum Basidiomycota; class Agaricomycetes; order Cantharellales; family Ceratobasidiaceae; genus Rhizoctonia; species Rhizoctonia solani. The sequence goes on from NC_057379.1 coordinate 1,564,355, forward strand.
TGCAATAGAGGAAAGTCAAACAGCACTACTTGCACAATGGTCGATGAACTCGCCCGCCCGATGCCTTGCATTCTGTCCTGACGGGTCTCGACTTGCAGTTGGATTTGATGATGGCACAGTTTGCGTATTGCATGGCCATAACGGAGCAGTTGCTCTAGGACCCCTCAAGGGGCACACCGACACAGTCAGTCATGTGGCATTTTCTCCCGACGGATCGCTGCTTGTCTCTGGCTCTGACGACGGTACAGTCCTTGTCCGGGATGCACAAACGGGCAACTGCATATATGACGTCATCCGGGGCCATGAAAGTCGAGTGACGTCAGTGTGTTTTTCGCCCAATGGCAAGTATCTCCTCTCAGGGTCTTGGGACCAGACAACGCGAATGTGGGACAGTGGCAATGGCAGTCTGATACCCAACTCCATCAAACGTCATCCTTCCTCAGTCATCTGCACGGCATTCTCTCCTGATGGCAAGCATATCGCATGTGGCTTGGCAAGCAAGGAGTGTCCCATCGTTGTTTACGACGCATCCACTGGCGAGTCGCTCCCATTTCCATTTGATGCTCATCAGTCCTTGGTCTATTCAATTGCCTTTTCGCCAAACAGCAACCACCTTGTCACTGGCCATGTATCCGGTGAACTGCGCGTCTGGAGTCTCCACAACGGCACCGCCACACACTCCCCACCCAAAGTACACAACCGGGAAATCACATCCATTGGGTTTTCGCCACTCGGAGACAAACTCGTCACTGGCTCTTATGATAGGTGCGTGTATATATGGGATGTAGAGAACGGCTACTCCAACCCTTGCCTACTTGCCACACACCACGATTGGGTTTACTCCGCTGCGTTCTCACCCGACGGCACACGAATCGTGTCATGCTCAAGGGATGACATCAAGATGTGGAATGCACTTCATTCGACATCCTCTCACACGCGGAAATGGAAGACGCCAACCGATGTTGTCTATTCGGTTGCAATCTCGCCTGATGGTTCACGCATCGCCGCGGCGGGTGAAGACAAAGCGATCTATATGTTCAACGCACACGACGGCACTCCCGCTCTCGAGCCACTTGTCGCGCATGTCAAGGAGATCAACTCGGTGGCGTTCTCGCCCGACGGCAGGTACCTTGTTTCTGGCGGTGCTGACAATGCCATCTGTCTGTGGGATAGCACAACCGGCAAGCTGCTATTCGTCCCGCTTCGGGGGCGTGAGGGATTGGTCTGGTCGGTCTTATTCTCCCCCGACAGCAGGCGCATGGTTTCTGCCTCTCATGGCTGGACGGTAGAAATGTGGGACGTGGGCGATGGGACTCTGGTGCCTAGCGACCTGATCGGAAGACTCGAGTACAAGGTCGACTCAGTGGCATTCTCGCCCGACGGTGAACGCATTGCTTTCGGCTGTGGGGATGGGAGGATTCGTATGTGGGACTTGCAGACGCTGGTGCTGGTGTTCGATCTGCCTGTGTTGCAGCACCGAAACGAGGATATCGATTCGCTAACATTTTCGCCTGATGGCAGATTCATTGTTTCTCATTCATTTGCCGGTGGTATCCGCGTGTTCGATTCGCACAGTTGCGACTTTGTTCTAGGTCCTCTCGGTAGATCCTTTGATTATGGAATCCCAGCTGTGTTCTCGCCTGACGGCGATTACATCGTATTAGGCTCGTCTGGGGGAAGCGTTCGAATATGGAGGGTGGAAGGTTGGGCCCCTGCATATGAGCCACTCGAGGGCCACCAAGACTTTGTCTGCTCCCTGGCATATTCGCCTGACGGTGCATACATCGTCTCAGCCTCACAAGACTCGACGATCCGAGTATGGAAGGCACCAGGAAGACGCGCCATCTCCAGCTCATCCCAATATGACTCTTCGACTTCAGATCAGAGAGAGCCACATGCTGCGATTGCTGGTGGAATGACGATCGGTGACGATGGGTGGGCACGAAACCGCGACTCACAGCTACTGTTCTGGGTTCCGTCTGATATGGTCGTGCTTTTCCCCCGGCTCAGGGGCGTGTATACCATTGCACCCGAAGGCATACTGCGAGTGGACTATGACCAGCCGCTGTTGCTTGGTGAAGAGTGGCATCGATGCTACGTGGGCTGAGAGCAATGTGAGCACTGTGAGCGTAGTCAATGAACGGTCATATATTGATTTATGAGTCAGGAATAGATATAGAGTGGTACATTTTGTAATTTGCACATATGGACGTTTATGTAGTGTAGTATTATACATCTGTTGTTGCCCATCTGTCGCGAAAGTCTGCGGTATTCTACAATCTTTTTGTTCCGACCAGCCTCAGTTCAGGACATTTCTAGCATAATAAGGTCCGGTTTTCGATTCGGGTTTTGAAACGGTTTCGAAACACACCATTTTGAATGACTTTTGAATTCATTTTAAGCTCAGCTCCAAGGGTTCATAATGTAATCCATCGCTGTGAGCAGTGCCGGTTCCTGATACAGCAAACAGAAACTTGTAATGATTAGGAGCGCCTGGGGCTCCCCGTTGTTAATTTAGTACGTTGTGAGTGACATTAGCCTAAGTAGTAAAGTGGTTGTGCTGCGTCGGTGATCCTGCTTTATTTTTGTGACGACGAATGTTCGAATCCGGGTTTGAGGTCACTTTACCGCTTTTGGAACAGGATCAGTCTTTAAGAATATCAATTCTAGCCATCGAAGTAACCAGAGCGCAGATTTTGTTGTAGCAATCGCATAGGTTTTACAAAACGAGCACCGGAAGGTCAGTCTCAGAAATATGATTGTACATTTTGAGATATTTAGTACACCGTTTCTCCTAGTTGGACCAATGTCGTCCGACACTGACTCGATTTGGGTATGTACCCGGTCTTGTCAAGTCTACGGACCGGCCCGCACGGGTCATCCAGCAGGATGGAGATTCCAGATTGGATACCGCAGGTTCTAACGCAGGTCCTGAAAACATGGGGTCGCATGATTGTGAAATTAAATTTATAGACCAGTTGGACGATCCAGAGGGTTGGGAGATTGGTGTTGGCCTTGGAGAGGAGCTGGGGTCATTGTGGAGGGGCAGTGTCGGGCATCGCGAGTCCTTCGAAGTTGCAGCACGCGACGGGGTTGATCTTAGTAATCCTTACCCTGTGGATCTACTGTCCGACACCCCTATTGAGGATGACCCCACTTCTTTCGGTCTTATAATAGCGCAGACTGGAAGTACATTGCCTTATGCGGACACCCACGCCACTCCCCACTACCCTTGTATGCACTGATGTAACCTTACCTGATATATTGATTGTGTGGAAATAATTCGGGACTCACCACCGACTTGGAAACCCTTTTAAAACGCAGATCGGAATCAAAAACCGGACGCTAAGTCTCACAACCTTGGTAAACTTGCCAACTGGTTCAATATTGGAGCAATCAACTCGACCGATACACAGTCACCAAACTTCAATCCCACACCTTTTGTCATGTCTTCCAGGCCCCATACCAAACGGGGTTTGCTTGACCCTTTGATATCCTCAGTCTCAAAGCGTCCGCGATCGCGTGCTACAACCCCAGAGCCCGCTTCAGGTACCAACAATGCGACTCAAGCCTCAAATGTCTCAGACGAAGCACGTCAAATGCAACCCACGACTACTAACCCTTGCGAGATGTCGGCCACACCTCCGCCTGCGGGCACGGATAGCACAATCAGAGCTCTGAGTCTACCCCCTCATGATGAACCTGCATCTGCAGGGGAGCATAGAGCGACAACGACTGACCAGAATCCAACGGGCGAACCGCTGCTCAAGCGCGTTGGCACGGCGCTTAAGGCCTTTCGTCACGGTGCGGGTGCGTTCCCACCGCTCCAGGCCACTATCGACGATGTGATATCCTGCTTCGAGACACTCAAGGTAAGCTATGCACGAGACATGTCATAAAGTGAGGGATACGCACTGACTCATGGACGGGAACTTAGATAGAGCCAGAGTATCAGCGAGAGTACGACGCACTCCTACTCGAGCTTGAGTCGCTGAGTGAGACTCTCGTCCATCACCTACAAAAACCGAGCTCTGCGCATATGTCCGACTGCATAACTAGGATGCGAAGGCTAGTGATATTACACTGTATGGGACGGAAAGACTGACGGGGTGCACAGATCGATTGAGAAGCAAACCGATGTGATCAAGAAGAGACGTGATCAGCCCCCGGAACGCAAGCTGGCAAAAGCCGCACAAGATCAGCATGAGGTCCTGAGTGCGTATCGGGGAATCGAGAGAGCGTTTCGACAACTGCAAGTGAGTATCAAAATGGAGATCAGTGGACTGCTAACGACGTGGACAACAGACCGACGCAGGGTTGAGTGTGTGGAGCATCGTGGAAAAACAGGCTGCAGTGAGCTCAAGCATGCCCATAACGAAAAGTGATACTGAATGGTGTGGATGATAGGATAGCCTGCTTGAGAAGCTGGCCCCATCTAGACTAGCCGCCCATAACTCTACTCTTGCAACAGACGTCAATCGCCGATCCTGCACCAAACAGACACGCACTCAGATCTTGCTCGAGCTCGACCAATGGTCAGCCGACCGTAAGACACCGAACATATACTGGATGAGCGGCATGGCCGGTACCGGCAAGACTACCATCGCATATACCTTTGCCGAGTCACTCAAGGCACGTGGACTACTTGGGGCGAGCTTCTTCTGCACACGAGCGTCGAGTGAATGTCAGGACGTGGGACGAATCGTACCGACGATCGCATATCAGCTTGCGCGCTACTCGATGAGCTTCCAGTCGGCAGTCGTAAAGGCACTGGAGAATGATCCTGACATCGGGACCCGGGCTATAGTGGAGCAATGCGAACGGCTGATCAAAGAGCCCCTAAGTCGAGTGAAGGATGATATACCGGATGGACTTGTGGTGGTGATTGACGCACTAGACGAATGCAGCAGCGCAAACGGAGTGAGGAAAATCCTGGACGTACTCTTCAGAACTGCTCCCGACTTTCCCCTGAAGTTCTTCGTGACGAGCCGACCGGAGCCAGACATCCGCCACCGGATAGAGGCCCAGCCCGACCGCGCCCGCTCGATCTGCACACTACATGATATCGAGGCGTCGCTTGTGCAAGCGGACATCGAGCTATACCTTCGGGACGAACTTGCGGACACCACTGTCTCCGAAACCGATATGATGCGTCTTGCAAACCTGTCTGGCAAGCTGTTCATATATGCGGCCACGTCGATTCGGTATATTCGGAGAAAAGGAACGACAGTGGACCATGACCGACTTGAATCTATTCTGAGATCATCTTCCAAATCGGTCTCACGACACGTCGGCATCGACCAGCTGTATACTACGATTCTGGATGCTGCGACTGCGGAGTTTGAGGAAGAGCCAGAGGAGCAAGACCAGATGTGTCGAATGCTATGGACTGCAGTATGCACTCGAGAACCGGTCAACGTCGATACACTGGCAGCACTGACCGGGATCAAACCATCAAAGGCCAACATACTGCTGCAGTCCCTGTACTCGGTACTACACGTGTCGCAAACAACTAACATGATCACGACATTGCATGCATCGTTCCCGGACTTCATGTTCGATGAAGCACGGTCGAAAAGGTTCTACTGCGACGAAGCGAAGCATAGTCAGCTGCTTGCCCAAGAGTGCTTCAAGGTGATGGAAGCGCAGCTGCGATTCAACATATGTAATCTGGAAAGCTCGTTTGTAGCCGATAGCCAAGTGGAAGATTTAGAAAATCGAATAGCAAGGTCAATCTCGCCAACGCTGTCGTATGTTGCGCACTACTGGGGAGGGCATGTGGTCAAGAGCAAGCCTTGCAAGGCAGTTCAGAAAGGGCTGGAAGGCTTCCTATCGCATCGGCTGCTGTTCTGGATGGAGGTACTGAGCCTGAAGCGTACGCTTGACAAGGGAATTAGCATGCTGTCGGCGCTTAAGGCATGGCTGACGGTAAGCCGTTTGTGCAGAGCGTTAGTTTTGCCAGACTGATGGTGCGTGATAGGGCAAAAGTGCATTGCCAGATGTAATCAGCTCACTGAATGACTCGTGGATCTTTGTATCGAAGTATGCGGCCGGATCGGTTTCGCAGTCAACACCGCATATATACATCTCGGCACTGCCATTTTGCCATCACTCAAACTCAGTACGCAAGCAATACTGGGGTCGTACTCGAGGGCTGCTTCATCTGCAAGGCTCTGTGATAGATAAAAGTCAAACGGCGCTACTTGCAACATGGTCGCAATGGATGTCGCCTAACTCGCTAGCATTCTCCCCTGGCGGATCTCGACTTGCAGTTGGATTTGATGATGGCACAGTTCATGTACTGTATGACCATAACGGAGACGTTGCTCTGGGACCCCTCGAGGGGCACACCGGACAGGTCAGTTGTGTGGCATTTTCTCCCGACGGATCGCTGCTTGTCTCTGGTTCTGAGGACGGTACAATCTTTGTCCGGGATGCGCAAACGGGCAATCTCATATATGACCCTATCAGGGGGCATGAAAGTGTGGTGACGTCAGTGTGTTTTTCGCCCAATGGCAAGTATCTCCTCTCAGGGTCGGATGACCAGACAACACGGATGTGGGACAGTGGCAACGGCAGTCTCATACCCAACTCCATCAAACGCCACCCTCACAAAGTCCTCTGCACGGCATTCTCTCCTGATGGCAAGCATATCGCATGTGGCTTGGATAGCAATAAGTGTCCGATTGTTGTTTACGACGCATCTACTGGCGAGTCTCTCCCTTTTATATTCGATGCTCATCAGTCCTCGGCCTGTTCAATCACCTTTTCGCCAAACAGCAACCACCTGCTCACTGGCCATGTATCCCGTGATCTGTGCGTCTTGAATCTACATGACGGCACCGCCGCACACTCCCTACCTAAAATACACGATACGACAATCACATCCATTAGGTTTTCGCCACTCGGAGACAAACTCGTCACTACCTCTGGCGATGGGTGCGTATATATATGGGATGTAGAGAACGGCTACTCCAACCCTTGCCTACTTGGCACACACGACGATCGGGTCCACTCCGCTGCGTTCTCACCCGACGGCACACGAGTCGCATCATGCTCAGACGATCGCACCGTCAAGATGTGGAATGCACTTCATTCGACATCCTCTCACACGCGGAAATGGAAGACGCCAACCGATGTTGTCTATTCGGTTGCAATCTCGCCTGATGGGTCACGCATCGCAGCAGGGGGTCTCGACAAAGCGATCTATATGTTCAACGCACACGACGGCACTCCCGCTCTCGAGCCACTTGTTGCACACGTCGAGCGGATCCTCTCGGTGGCGTTCTCGCCCGACGGCAGGTACCTTGTTTCTGGCGGTGCTGACAATGCCATCTGTCTGTGGGATAGCACAACCGGCAAGCTGCTATTCGCCCCGCTTCGGGGGCGTAGGGGATGGATTCAGTCGGTCTCGTTCTCCCCCGATAGCAGGCGCATGGTTTCTGCCTCTCATGACGGGACGGTAGAAATGTGGAACGTGGATGATGGGACTCTGGTGCCTAGCGACCTGATCGGAAGACTCGAGTACGAGGTCTACTCAGTGGCATTCTCGCCCGACGGCGAACGCATTGCTTTCGGCTGTAGGGGTGGGAAGATCCGTATATGGGAATCGCAGAAGCTTACACTGGTGTTCAATCTGCCTGTGTCGCAGTACCAATACAAGGGTATCAATTCGCTAAAATTTTCGTCTGATGGCAGATTCATTGTTTCCCATTCATTTCCCGGTGGTATCCGCGTGTTCGACTCGCACAGTTGCGACTTTGTTCTAGGTCCTCTCGATGAATTCTCTGATCGTAGACGCTCAGCTGTGTTCTCGCCTGACGGCAATTACATCGTATCAGGCTCGTCTGGGGGAAGCATTCGAATATGGAGGGTGGAAGGTTGGGCCCCTGCATATGAGCCACTCGAGGGTCACCAAGACTTGGTCTGCTCCCTAGCATATTCGCCTGACGGTGCATACATCGTCTCAGCCTCACAAGACTCGACGATCCGAGTATGGAAGGCACCAGGAAGACGTGCCATCTCCAGCTCATCCCAATATGACTCTTCGACTTCAGATCAGAGAGAGCCACATGCTGCGATTGCTGGTGGAATGACGATCGGTGACGATGGGTGGGCACGAAACCGCGACTCACAGCTACTGTTCTGGGTTCCGTTCGGTCTGCAAGAACACCTCCCGCACCCCGAGAACTTGTATATCATTGAACCTGAAGGTATAATGCGAGTGGACTATAGCCAGCCCCTGTTGCTTGGTGAGGAGTGGCATCAATGCTACGTGGGCTGAGAGCAATGTGAGCGCAATATGCGTGATCTATGAATGGCTATATGTTGACTTGTGGGCCTGAAAAAGCATCGGGCGGTTTGTAGTGTGATCTGTATATATTCGTGGATGCCTGTGCAGTGAACTGTCACATTGTTGTCTGTCTACCGGTTGTTATATTCCCTTTTTTTGCCAAGATGTATGCGCCCGATTAACTCATCCATAAGAAGTGAAAAACGCCGACGCGGTATCCTTTGACGGCTATTTTGATATGCCAAAAGCCCGAGGCTCCACGCGGTGATCCGAATCAAACTTTAACATTTCCGGAGGTGGAGTCATAGTCGGACCAAGATCTGTGGTTTTCCTCTTCCGGTTCATTTTCCTCCAGCACGGCGTGGAACAAGCTCACCCACGCGAAGGATAGTTGGTCCATGGCAGAATGGGACTTTTTGAACTTCAGCTGCCAAGTTTACATACGTGGCGGAGGGAAACGCCGGGTGCCTTGCAATTGGGTCACGGTCGGCGCTTCCTGTGTTGCGAGCCCTCAAAAAGAGCGAGGCCGCGAATGACGATCGTAACGTTCACGCCCACATTGTTCTCATAGGAAGCTTGGATCAGGTACTAAAATCAGCGTTTCAACCCGCACTGTGAGCGCTAGCCAAAATGTTTGTCCGGTTCATACGAGCTAACATCTCTCAGTCAAAATGCGTCTAAGCACGCGACTCATCCTTCTTGCGGCTCTGGCCGAGGTGGCTCTTGGAGTTCACCATCAAGACTTTAAATCGTGTTCACAGTCTGGGTTCTGTCGTCGCGGACGTGCTATTGCGAAACGTGCCGACGACGTTGGTGGGAAATGGACATCTCCCTATGCTATCGATACCACCAATCTGAGGATATCTCCTGACCGAAGCAAAATCACTATGCCTGTCAAATCTTCCATCCATCCTGACATCAAATTCCAGCTCAGCGTTATCGTCCACGAGGATGGCACGGCGCGTGTCCGAATGGACGAGGTTGACGGACTGAGGAAGCGCTACGACGGTGCTGCCGACTGGGCACTGGCCAGCACTCCCGAGGCACGTGGTGTTGACTGGAAACCTGTCGATGGCGGTATCGAGGGACGGTGGGACGGATTGTTACTATGTGTCACATATGAGCCCTTGCTCATCGAGCTTATTCGCGATGGGCGCGTCGAAGTGTCGGTTAATGGGCGTGGCCTTTTGCATATGGAGCACTTCAGGAACAAGCACCAGGCCGAGCATAATACCAACAAAGCTTACACTCAGCATGCTCAGGGTGAGCAGAAGGTTATAGAGGAACCCAAGCCCAAGGTCAACGCCTGGTTCGAGGGCGAGACAGAAGATGGCTACTGGGAGGAACGATTCAAGTCATGGACGGATTCCAAGCCCAAAGGTAAGAATCATTTTATTACGCTTGACTCGAAATAATATAACGGTTACTAGGTCCCGAGTCCTTCTCTCTCGATATTACATTCCCCACCCACGCCCAGGTCTACGGTATACCTCAGCACGCTGCTCCACTGTCTCTTCCTACCACCACTGGCGAGGGATCTTTCTTCAACGACCCATACCGCTTATATAACTTGGATGTATTCGAACACGAGGCTTCCTCCACTATGCCGCTCTACGGCGCCATTCCCCTCCTTCATGCGCACAGCGAACACAGCACCGTAGGCGTTTTCCTTGCCGTTGCTTCCGAAACATGGATCGATATTTCACGCACACCCGACGCAGCTGGTACCCGCACACACTGGATTGCCGAGTCTGGCATCATCGATCTTTTTATTCTTCCTGGCCCTAGCACCCAAGACATCTTCTCGCAATACGCCCGCTTGACCGGTAACCCTGTGCTCCCCGCTCTCTGGTCGCTGGGCTATCACCAATGCCGATGGACTTATGTTTCTTCGGATGATGTACGCAGTGTACAGAAGAGGTTCGACGAGGAAGATATGCCTCTCGACGTACTCTGGCTGGATATCGAGTACGCAAAGGATCGTATGTACTTTATGTGGGGCGAACACGCGTTCCCGGACCCGATTCAAATGACCAAGGACGTTATGGCTATTGGACGCAAGGCAAGTATTCTTCCTTTGGCCACTTGTTCGTTCATTAACCGCTCAGGGGTTTAGATGGTCGTTATCGTCGATCCCCACCTTAAGCGCACCGACGAGTACCCAGTGTACACTGCTGCCAGAGAACTCGATGTGCTCGTCAAACGTCCAGGCGGAAAAGACGAATTCGAGGGACGGTGTTGGTCCGGATCAAGTGCTTGGGTTGACTTTCTGCATCCTGCTAGCTGGGACTGGTGGAAGAACCTGTACAAATTCGACAAGCCGGCCGTGGAAGGCGAGGAGAAGGCTGTCGACTGGGTTTGGAGGGCTAGTTCTGAGGGTATGCATATTTGGAATGACATGAACGAGGTACGTTTGGCTGGATGTATGCTCGCAGAGTTGACGCTCATGACTGTCGGTAGCCATCTGTTTTCGACGGTCCAGAGATTACGATGCAAAAGGATAATGTGCATTACGGCGGATGGGAACACCGTGATGTTCATAATATCAATGGAATGCTCTACGTGCGTGTCTCATCTGCTTTGGCTAAACCCCTGACTAATCAAATTATATTTGAATAATGACACGACGCCTCATGCTTCCCTTCTGCGCGCATGATGACTCAACGTTATTTCATATCTTGGACACAATTTCCTTTGCAGCATAACATTACTGCTCAAGCCGTCAAGGAAAGACAATCTCCGGCCAAGCGTCCTTTTGTACTCACTCGCTCGTTCTTTGCTGGGTCACAACGTCATGGAGCAATGTGGACCGGTGATAACATGGGTACTTGGGAGCACATGGCCGTTGGTATCAGGATGGTGCTTACGAGCAATATTGCTGGAATGAGCTTTGCGGGAGGTAAGCAACCCTTTTTCAATCCACGAGGGCGTCGTCACTGATAGCATGTCCCCTTTTAGCTGATGTCGGAGGATACTTTGGTAACCCTCCTCCCGAGATGCTGGTGCGATGGTACCAAGTTGGCGCATTTACACCATTCTTCCGTGCCCATGCCCACCTGGACACGAAGCGTCGAGAACCTTACCTCTTGGCGGACCCGTACAAGAGCATAGTTCGCGATGTCTTGCGCTTACGTTATACGCTTTTACCTGTCTGGTACACGGCATTCAGAGAGACCAGTGTTACCGGTATGCCGGTCTTGAGGTAGGGCCTCTTATCATTTGGGAGAATTGGAAAAAGGACTCACCCGCTTTTGATCGTTAGACCCCATTACGTCGTCTTCCCCAAGGATAAACAGGGGTTCGCTATTGACGACCAGTATTATATCGGAAACTCGGGACTTTTGGTCAAGCCTATCACTGCACCTGGGGTTGACAAAACAAGTGTGTACTTTGCGGGAGCTCAGGTACGTAATCTTAATGAGTGTTAATTAAGGAATTACTGACATGGTGGCCAGCCTCATTACGACTACCAAACCTACGAGGTCTACCAGGGCTCTGAGCGTGGTAGGAACGTGATCGTACCTGCTCCTCTTGGAAAGATCCCACTCTTCGTCCAAGCCGGACATGTCATACCCACACGCCAACGTCCACGCCGTTCGTCCCCGCTGATGAAGAACGACCCGTTCACACTCCTTATGGCGCTCGATAACCAAGGGTCAGCGGGAGGCGACCTATACCTGGACGACGGAGAAAGCTACGACCACGAGACCGGGTCCCTGATTTGGCGCCAGTTCTTTGCTCAGATGGCCGACGGCGGGCTGGTGATTGCCGGAGACGACCTCGTGAACGAGAACCTCGACCGAACGGTCGATCAAACGGCGCTGGAGCAATACAACCCGGAGAACGCGTTTGCAAAGAGCATCGCTCAAGTTCGCGTCGAGCGGATTATCATTCTCGGTAGCAAGAAGCCCAAGGCGGTGCTTAAAGATCGTCTCCCGCTCGAATTCACCTACGAGGCCGGTGTCACCTTTGACCAAAACAAGGACGGTCGTGCGAGTGTGTTGACTATCAAGAACCCCGGGGCGTTTATTGTTAAGACTTGGGGTGTGTATGTTCAATACTAAGGGCGGGGTGGTCGCGTGCTCTTTGGAAATCAAAAAATTAGGAAGTGTCGTGCTTTGGGTTAATTTGTGTATTGTAACAAGTTGATATATCACTTTACTTAAGCTTCTGCAAAGTCACTTCAAGGGTCTGAAGTGATATGTCCAAAATCCCAACCCGCTAGGCCTAGGCACGTTAGGTATGCCGAAATAGTGGCGATGAAATAGTGGTATGCGTAAATGAAATTGGAAATGCAACACCCGGTAGCAATCCTGAAGGTATTCCTTTGCGTAGACATTGTATATATCTCATGTTTTATATGCGGGATTAACACATATCTACGTCTTTGATTAACATACACACTCGTCATCTCTTATGGTCTCAAGAAGTGTGCACGTTTTGAAAATTCCTCGTATATTGCATTTCGATTGCATGCCAGTGTATATGCGCTAATTTCGTCTGCTGGCTCTGAAGCTTAGTGTGAATCCTGTCCCCTTTGGAGATCTACTAAATCATTGTTGACATAAAACTATTCAAAAGTACATGAGTACGTGTAAGCGCGAAACCGTCACTTAATATTGAAATAAAGTTCAATAGGTCACAGAAGTTTTGAGTAGACGTTTTGCAGCATCATTCCGAAGTTGGATTGAACATCTGAAGGGCTTAGGTCGACTGCGTGTGATTTCAGTACCAACAATGGTTATAAACAAGACGGAACCACCCAGTACTTACACAATTTTTGAACTGTTGAAAAGCTTCCACATATCTGGAGATTCGCGACCACCGGCAGCATCAACGCTAGCCAATAGTTCGGCACTCGCCCGGAAGTCAAACACCGATATCAAGCCAGCGCAGTTGATGAAGGTGCTATCATAGGCTATGTGGATCCCAGGGCATATGCGTCTTCCAAATCCAAAGATGTATTTGCGCGGGTCAGGAGCTGGTTTTGATTCCAGATATCTTTCGGGCCGGAAAACATGTGGGTCAGAGTAAATATCTGGGTCGTGAAGTATAGCCCTAAGAATATGAATAAGCTAGGAGTATATCTCCTACGATATAACCCACCATAGGTTTGGCTCGATAGAGCTACCCTTGGGAATGCGATATCCTTGAAACTCAATGTCTTGTTCCGTCGAATGCGGAATGCCTGGTGAAAAGTCAGAAGCAATACTCAGTGTGTTCAATGTCGGCGCACATAATGGTACCACAGGGTAGTATCTCATTACTTCTTGAAGCACAGCCTCAACATATGGAAGTGAGCCTCGGTCGTGTACTGTCGGGAGCCTATTGGGGCCAATGACCCGGTCGATCTCATCTTGCGCTTTCTTGGTAATTTCGGGGTGTATCACAAGACAAAATATAAGAGTTGCAAGAATGCTAACCGTCTGCTCAGCTTAGCGGTAGTTTTTTGTAATGTGGCCGGACGGAATACTCACTGTAGCAGTACCACCTGTGGTGACATTAATGTGGTTATAAGCATTGGGCTCACATGATTATGAGGGGTCAACATACCTCCAAACAAAGAAGCAGCAGACCATTTGATCAGGTCCACGTCTTCTTCAGAGGCGTTCGCACCTCCTTTTTGTTCCAACAGGCGTGAAGTGAACGAGGGCTGAACTAGCTGGTTCCTACGCTACGTCCAAACAGTCGGTTACCTAGCATCGCACGGATTAATAACCACTCACAATCCCGTCCATCACGGTGTCGAAAGGAACATTGGCATACTCGAGACGCCTACGAAGACCTTCTCGAGCTACCTTTTGAAATTCCCCTCCTGGTGCCCAGGCGGGGTAATAACGCACTGAAATGGACCCTCAGTGATTGGCAGGAGTGCGCTTTGTAAATTAAGCTTACGGAAAGGCAGAGAGTTTACCCATCGATGCGTAGCCAACCCGTCCTCCATATAGATTTGGCCCGCCCTTACTGCAGCTACGAGCGGGTCATCTTCGATGATCTCGTGGCCGTAGGCGAGGTTCATAATAAATCTCGATGCGCTATCGTCAATATGGTTCATGTAATTGTCTGGGGTCTTGGCCAGGGCACGTAAAAACTGTAGGAGGTTGCTCGAGTGCAATGTGGAGTATGTCCGAGCCTGAGACTGCTGGAGTACCAAGGCCATTGTTTTTCGTAGTTGTCTATGACGATTGTTATGTGTGTGCAACACGGTGCTTGTGTTCCATCCCATCCTAGCCGTTGGAAGGGGACGAAGTTAGCCAAGCCACACGCAGGTGGTACACTACTTACAGTTCCCTCACAAACACATTTCTCGGGCGGTCAGAGGTTTCTGCGGCTCGCTTTTCTAGTAGCTCAGTAGCAAGTGCCTCGCTATTGATGATGACAGTTGTGTTGGACAGTGTCCGCAGGCAGATTATATCACCTAGGTTGGGCTTTCGGTATTAGGCCATAGAGTTTCACTCTCTGTGACACACCGTATTGTTCTTTCCAATCGGTGGCAGCTTTGACTGGCCGGTGTGGGACATTCATCTCGGCCACATTCCCCCAGATCCAGTGACCGGATGGCCCAGGTGGCAGAGGCAACTGCTGATGAAGAGTACGATGACACAACCATACAAGAGCCAGTGCACCAAGGGAGCCAGCTAATAATTTCTCTACGTCAGCCATGGCGTGTACACAAGGCGGAACGGCTGGTGAATGTAGGTTGAAGAAGACGTATGGACGTATGGGAAAGTCCTCTTAGTATTCGTCAGCCTAGATTATTGAATAGCAAGATGTGACATGGCAGAATAACGTCATTAACCTCTGCAGTATCCACATGACGGTAGTGCACGAGGTCTTGTGTGGCCAAGAATAGTCAGCTTCGAGGTTTGCTGGACACGTTTAGTGCTGGTCCTACCATAAGCTCAAGCCATAGAGACGACAATCAATAACTTGGTTTGACTGGCGACCGCAGATACCAACGAGCTCAACCAGTTCTATGACGTAAGATCGGATAATAATGGATTCATATACCAACGGCTTTGGCGTAGGAAGAGTATGACGTGAACCAGGTGAGTGTAGCATTTGCTGCATGTCAAACGGATTTCAAATGGGTCCTCGCGGCTCGGTTGTGCGTGGTTAAATGGTTATATCAACACATGATTAAATCAGAAAGCTGTCCATAATGCTATAGTACGATATATCGGACAAAAGATACGTCATGCTAAGAAAATTCATAGCTGATTTAAATTGACTACTGTAGTATTCTAATGATGGGCACAGAGTATTTGAATAGAAGTTTTGGGAGGCAAAATTGCGACCGAACAGCATACCACGAAGGTTATTCAGGACACTTGGGTTACAGGCATCTGCATTAATAACACTTGCCTCGTTCTCATACGAAAGGTGCACCGTAGATAGACGAGTCAATAGTGATCACAGCTAAAAAAAACCATTTCTTTCTCGTTGGTTTGATACCCCATTTATCGGACCAGCCTAAAAACACGGATTCAAATCATCCGGGCAAAGTATTATCAGTGAATTAACTCAGTAAATCAGCGCCAGAGGTAAATATATATCGTATCTGGCCCTCGTGCAGCCGTTTTTCACCGCTGTGGGCTGATTTGTGGTAAATACATTCCCAGTTAAGTGCTTGGATTAAGTAGTAGCAGTTCGAAAACATCTGAAACATTTGAGGCCCGTTAAGCACTCGATTCTAAAAGTTCTGCAGCAGCCTTATCACGTATAGTAATATTGTACTCAAAGGCCAGCGGTAACCTGAAAGTAGAAATTAGTAATAGAAAACCCGGTCTAACAGATACATACCCTCCTCCGAATCCTTCGTAAAGCTCATACAACCTGGGGCTTTCACGCCCTCCAAGTTCTCTTACACGTCTGCTCAATTCGCTTCCGGCGTGGATATCGAATGATGCCAACACTGCTGCGCACATGACCCACGCTGTATCGTTCGCGACATGAAGCCCAGGACACACACGACGACCAAATCCAAAGTTGAACCTCCTAGGATCTGGATCCGGGACCGATTTGAGGTAGCGGTCGGGTGTGAATGTATGCGGTGATGGGTAATGTTTCGGGTCATGAAGAATGGCCCTTGATTTGGATCTTTGTTGGCTAGTGTATTGACTTTATTAAATGCTCTATAACTCACCATACGTTAGGGTTAATGCTCGCGCCTTTGGGAATGCGATACCCCCTGAATTCGATATCTTCCGTGGCAGCATGAGGGAACCCTAGGATTGGTCAGTGCTTAAGACTTTTGAGGTCCAAAAGCGATGAATGATATGTACCAAGTGGGGTTGGAGGAGATACCCGCATCAACTCCTGTAAGAGTGCTTCCATGTATGGCATTGACTCTCGGTCGGTGAAACCAGGAAGACGTCCGCGCCCAACCACAGTGTCTATTTCAGCCTGAGCCCGTTGTGCGACTTCAGGGTACAGCGCCATCATAAAAAATAGAACTACTACAATATGCAGGGTCTACGCCTGCGTTAGATAGGGGATAATAGCCGTATCGTATCACTGACCGTTGTCGAACCAGCTACAAAAGCACCATGTCAGCCAAAGTTGTCTAAGATATTGACTAATGAGCAACTAACCTAGGTACATGGCGGCTGCTGTCCATTTAATTAGATCAATGTCTTCAGGAGAAGCATTTCCTCCCCCTTTCTCTTCAAGTAACCGGGACGTGTATGATACACGAGACAGTTGGTTGTGACGCTAGAAAATAGTCAGATATAATATTCGTATAATTAGTATGTGCAAGTGCTCACTATCTGTTCGAGAACTTTATCAAAAGGCTCGCTTGCATATTGATTCCTGAGTTCTTTCCCTCGAGCTGCAACTTTCTGGAAACCAGCACCGGGAACCCACGATGGTACGTATTTAACTGGTTTAGAGTCAGAAAAAGTTGAATGAACACCATTGTATTATCTGCTTACGGAGCGGTATGTCGTTGACCCAATAGTGTTTACCAACCCCTAATGCAAAGTAATGAACTGCCTCGTGTATCAAAGAAATAAAGGTGTCGTCCTTTGTGACGATATGGCCATATGTCATCCTTAGGATGAATGCTCCAATGGCATTCTTGGCGTGCTCTTTGAACATCCTGGGGCTTCCAGAAATGTTTCGAACGAAAGCTAACGTATTATCCATGTGTTGTTGAGCATAAGAGCGTGCGGCCGCTGGGTGAAGCGCCGATGCTATCACCCGACGCATTTTTTTGTGCCGCTCGTCGTGAGCATGTAGCGCGACACCTTGGCTCCATCCCATACTGCTTCACATGAGACGTTATTAAAGCTGAATTTGGGGTGGGGACTGACAGATCTTTAATCATCGTATTTGGTGGACGGTCTGAAGTCACTCCGGCCCGTTTCTCAAGAAGCTCGGTCACGGCATCAAGGCTGTTGAGATAGATATGGTGCGCGAATGTAGTTGATACGCCAATTACCTCACCTAATATTATGCAAGATATGTGAGACACAAGACAAAAAAGGCATTCGATTTCGTACCGCAAATTGATCTGTACTTGGTTCCTAATAGTACATGCCGGTGCGGCAACCCAAAGAACTCTTTGTGGCCGAAAGCCCAGTGGGATGGAAATGGAGCAGGTGGAAGCGGAAGTCTGCTTTTAGTTTTGCGCCACCTGCGATACAGTACCAGAGCTAGAGTAACTCCGAGCAAAAAAAGAATCCGTTTTTCTTCCAGGAAGTTCATGGTAGACTTGTAGACAACAAAAATTTACCACGTTGCTATTATATACTTTGCCGTGATTACATAGCATTACTACAGTACCCGCTTTGGCCTCCGGTAGACCGTGGTGGGAATTTTTCCTCATCGGGTCGATCAAGGAATCCAGAATATCAATTACGCCAATATTGCAATTATTTGACTAAATTATATGACTGTCAGTGCTTACATACAGTCAGCTTCGCATCATGATGATCGGTCTTCAGGATAGTCTATGTTGGTGAATATTTGTTTAAGTACACTTCTGCCTAGCGTTGCCTAGAACTAAGTTCCATTTTGAATCATTGCTCACTCGTCCTCTGATAACAAGTAATCACCGGCCGGCAAGCGCCCATGCCAAGCGCCCGCTGACGATTGCTTGCTATCATAAGTAGCTTACGAATTTGCAGCTTGGTTCCAGGCAACCTAGCGCTGACCAAAATCCTCATAAAGGGTCATTTCCCGGCCGGCCAGAGCGAACTAACACAATCTAGTTTTTCAATTCTGTGCGAAACTTGGTCAATAATGTATATGTTTAACTCAATTCATAGAAAGCGTACTGCACATAATTTTATAGCCAAGTTTCCTTTCGCCTCACCCACCACTTCGCTCTGTCGTTAGCAAAGGTGACCACCCAGCCCACGAGCCTTCCCCGCGTCTTGGCTCTCAGTCTTTTCCTGCCCCTCTCTTTCCAGCCAGCACTCATATCACTAATCTTATTATACTTGTTTCCGGACGATCCATATATACTGTCGCAGTGAACCCCAAAGTTCAGATCTCCACATGATGTCCAGACTTTACCGGATGCCCGCATCCAAAAATGCAGAGTCCGCAACTCGACGGCAAGCGGAGGTGAGTTTAGGACGCGTATCTATAGAAGTATTGGTCAGAGTTTGCCAGTACCCTGCGTATAGCGTAAGACCTTTTACGCTCAAAATCTGCACTTTCAGGGTTCACCGTTTATATGCCTCGCCCTGCTCTGTACTTGTTATGCGAGCCGACGACACAGAAAAGAATAAGTTACATACTCGCTTAGCTAGCAAAGAGAGCCCCAGAGAAACACTATCGCCCAACAACTGGGTGGACAGGTCGATGGTGAATCAGGTCACTCAAAGTCAATGATACGGAAATACAAATACATATGTCTCTCACTACTGACGACAAACTGAACAAAACTACGGTTGCTCTGAGACAGCTACTTATTTTTAATGGAGGGTAACAGTTTTAAGTAATCATTCATGATTTGATATTATGGTCAGCTAAATCATCTTCCCTGGATCCAAGCCAGATTGGAGCCTACGCTTAGTGACTCAAGCACTTATTGCACCCCCTGGTATCAAGGCAAGCAAGGGCCGTCATGTTGATTATTTTTTCTTGCCATAAAAGCACAGTTAAGACTATGTATCTAAGTAAACTGTGATGAAAGCACCTTTAATTAGTGTAGACATCATTAACGCATATATGCATACCATGGTCCGAAGTTCCATTTTGGTCCTGGCTATTTCCGGGCTGTGGTAACGTTACTTACTCACGGTGGAAAGGTGAACTCGTCTCTCACACAAATCAAATCGTAAGAGTGCTCCCTATGGTGTCCAGGGGGTGTCTGAGTAGGCAGACAATCATAAAGAGTATTGTTTGGTTGCCTTGGTCGTTCTCAGGCCCCCATCTCCTAGCTGACATTACATCATCAGCTGTATTGGCAATTCTTTGATCAGGGACTCTAACAGGGCCGACGAGGCAACGACCTCAATCGAGCTCCGACAGTATGGTCCTAGAATGGCCGCCGCTCCTCCTCTCCGTCTTAACCCTACGCTATGCCTTCAATAGTACTTCTAGTTCCTATGCTCCAGGTCTTATTCGATAGACGCCGTGCTAAATCTGAAGAGTCGTCAAGAGGGTTTGAGGCTGCAGGAGAAACGGAAAGTGGCGTGAACTCTCATTCTGGAATAACAAATGGTCGAACTCGAGCGGGGAAGATAGTGTCGGTTCCTATCTGGACTCGTATCAAAGACTATCTGTGGGGACAAGAAGCAGACGAATCGAGGGGGGAATATACTCCTAATTTCCGGTTCGTAGTCATACTCGGTTTGCCGTAATGGCTTGGCTAAGTGCCCAAAATAGATGGACACCAATCCTGAGCGGCGTGATTATTCCTTTCGCTATTCTCCTTGAAATTCCAGGTTTGACTGAACATGTTCGTGCTGCTTGCTATACTCCCAAAGATTTTGGTTGACTTCAGTAACTCGGCAGTGGTACATCAGGACGATTGGCAACAAAACCGTCGAGACACAAGACAATTCCAAAAGTGAGTTGGTGGGGCATTCTTCAGCTACAGTATCTTATCAATATGATTTATAGTTCTGGATGCTGGACTCGCTATCTCAATGGCATCAGCCGTTGTCGCCAACGTGGCTTTGATCACGAGGTTTCTCGAACGTCGAGTGCGACTGGCTACTTTCGTTGCCATTGGTGGGCTTGTGATTCATGGTAAGCACCTTGTGTGTCATAGGCCGCACTTGGCGTTCATATTCTGGATTTTTTGAGTGCAGATATCATCAACATAATTGCCGTCATAACATTTGGGGTTGTTCATGGAGTGGATGACGGATTCAGTGCGTACACATATGATGTTTGGTCACTCCACTTCTGATTCCTATAGCAAGCATATGGACAGGCTTTTTGGATGACTGTGTGTTCTACTATTGCCTCGGTCATCACAACCGTTTCCTTAATCTATGACTGGATCCGGACCCCCGATTTCGCTCGAAGTGGTACGCACATATTTTGCCACACAATCCAAAGTGGCTAAATATAGGGATGATAGGCAGCGGCTTGACCCGGAAGCAGAGATTACTGGTTATCATAGTAATGGTTTTACTGTGTTATATAGCCCTCGGAGCAATGTGCTACTCGTTCATCATGGACCTATCGTTCCAGGTATGCCATCCTTCCAAACTCCGTTGCTGCCACCATTAACCAATTCCTCAGAATGGCCTATATTTTACCGTCGTATCGATTGAAAGTAGGTGAACCTTTTCACCTCGTGCTAAATTCTAACCGCCCTGTTTTAGCCGTTGGATTTGGAGATATTGTTCTGAAGACGACACTTGGTCGTGTTTTCTCCATTTTCTATAACACATTTGGTATAATCAACTTAGGATTGGCTGTTAGCACGACGAGAGAGACCATCATTGAGGTGAGTCAAATATCAATGTCAAATATTCCACCGACTCAATATGCCATCATCCGTAGTCATTCGAGAACTCGTATCGAAAACGCCGCGCCGAACGAGAGAAGCTCAAGCATTCTCGAGCTCAAACTCGAGTCGCCGAGCAACTACTCCGCCGAATGGGTCAACCAGTTTATGTCCCCCTCCCTCACCTAGTCGATCCAGCAGACACGATTATTTATGAAAGCACTCGAATCGGTGAACGGACACTGACATTCACGTCCTTGGCCGAATCGATGGTGCACAGACCCAACGATGCGGGTTCAAATATTATTCATGGAAGTCTGCGAAGGCACCCGCACAGGATGAAAGAGCGGCTGGTCCTCAACATATGGGCGCTGAGTAAAGAGCAAAGAAACGTCCTGTTTGGAGAGCAGGGTGTTACCGGGCCCGGGATAAGCACTGATACGATGACTGGAATTGGAGTTGCGACTAACGTTGCTGGCGCCCCATTAACCGGTACAATGATCCGCGAGTCGCCAACTCCGGAAGATCATACCCCTGATCTACCCAGGCCTGGCTCTAGCACCTCGATTGCAAATGCTGATTCCAATGCCATGACGCTGATCGAACAGTTCCATGCCGAGCTTGGGGGATCTGGGCACGAAGAGGATAGTGTGGACTATATAGAGCTCAAGGAGAGGTTGGAGAGGGAAGAGAAGAAGGAGTTTGCATTCAAGGTATGGATTTATTGACCCGTATCTGAGCTTGTATTAATTACAGATAATCAGCTGGGAGTGGCCTGGTCTTTGTTTGTTGCATTCTGGTTAATTGGATCTGGGGTGTTTGTCGTCACTGAAGGATGGCGGTTTGGCGAGTCCCTATTCTTCTGTAAGTTAGTAATTCTAAGCTGAAGTTCTTACTTCCTCACCGTATGGATTTAGGCTTCTGTACTTTCTCTACGGTTGGATATGGCGATTTTGCCCCAAAGACCCCTGCTGGACGGGCGTTCTTTGTTGGTTGGGCGTTGTTTGGGATTGCTGCAATGACTATTCTTATTTCTGGTGCGTATTTAACTTGTTTTGCATAGCATGTCTGACATTCAGTTCGTAGTCTTGACTGAAGCTTATTCATCACGCTATAAAACCATTGTCCATTCTAGCGTACTTGATCGAGCCGTCAAATCCCGCCGACAACGAACGTTGTCACACTCCCATGCGCCTTCTTCCCCATCAGACATGAACGCTCTCGCTATTGAGATCGTCAATAATGCTCGAGCGATGCGTGAACATATGTCTTGGTTCGTCAACTCGTCAGGCATGAAGGGCGCTCCCGAAGGCGTGATCAAAGTGTTGGATGATGTAGCCGAAGGAGAGAATATGGACGAGAGGGTGAAAAAGGACCTGATGAGCAACGACGAGGCAAGGAAGGTGTGTGCCCATCTTACTATTTTGGTAATTACTGACCCTGACGTCACCAGACAGTGTTTGTGATGAGTTTCGAAAGTACGTTGCTAGTGTCTGGCGCTGTGCCTGGTAATATGAGTCAAGCACCTGACATATACATCGCCCGTAGGGATGCTACACAACCTTGCATGTGTTGCCGAAGAGGTTGCACGAGCGCCGCATGAAGATACTCAGAGTCAGATTGGAACTGGCAGAGGCAGTGATCGACAGTGATATCTATTCCATTTTCCTTGCTC
Source organism: Rhizoctonia solani (assembly GCF_016906535.1). Lineage (NCBI taxonomy): Eukaryota > Fungi > Basidiomycota > Agaricomycetes > Cantharellales > Ceratobasidiaceae > Rhizoctonia > Rhizoctonia solani. The sequence continues at coordinate 1,587,242 of NC_057379.1, forward strand.
TGTCTTGGCTGCCTGGACTTGCGTGACCAGTGAATTGTACTGCGCAGATTGATGCAACGACTACCGAATTGTGTCCCGCAATTGAACTTGGGTTACCTTTATTCGCTGTTTTTGGAAGAGCTGTGCTAACTTGACTTGGGGTCTTGCCAAAATCCGATGGCTTTTGAATTTGTTGTCGAGTCGAACGTGTCGGTCTCTGTGAGCATAGCCGGGCCTTGAAAGCGACATTCATTTCCACGGCGAAGATGATTCCGAATAAGGGAAAACGATGGGTTCGTGCTATTTCATTTCAGTGGAGTCATCAACATTGATCATGACAACAAGTTTAAGGTCCCAGGGGCTGAATAATGAGGGCACCTAAAACCAAATGCGGTCACCTCAAGCTTGGTATACTTCCATGGCCGAACTTGGACTTTACGGGTAAGGCGACATGCTGCCAACTTAGGCGCTTCACTTGAATGGAAAGGCAGTGTAGTGAACCACTCTGGGTCTATGTTTACAACAAATGGGTATGGCAATGTTATCAAGAGATGGCTTGGTATTCCGCAGCTCTGCATACATCTCTATTAAACGCACTTGGCGCGGATATCATTTACAAGAAGGTATTTAAAGTATCGCCTTTTCAGATTTGGATCTTATCACCCCCATTTACTTAACAGCTATGAATTTAAATAGGACCACAAGAGTATATCAAGATATTCAGGCTGGACCGAGCACAGCTCCCTTTATTTATACTGGCAACGTGAGTAGTTATAAATCAAACTTATTGCCCAGTCACTCCTTAACCTCTATAAATATTATTTATCGATTGACATCCTGGTCAACGGACCTGTACGCGCAGCCTGAGAGCCATAATGTCACTCCGGGACCATCCTACCCTCAGATATACGTTATGGCTTCGATCAATGGCAAGCTTCTACACGGGCCTCAGTACGTATAATTCTGATGTAACTTCTCCCCAGCCTCTGACCATATTCTGCCACAACCTCGTTTCAACAGACATCTGAGCTGCTTTCCCCGGACCTACATCGCGAAGAAATAGGCTTTGAAGAATATAATATAGAAAAGAAACCGGATTGATTCCGAGCGCATCAAGGGTTGGAGCAAGTGAGCCTATATATGCGTCGGTTAATTTGCTTTTCTAATGCCAACTTCTTTGTGCGAAAAGTGGTGTAGATGTTGTCTTAGGTGAGTTTTGTTGCATGTGATTAACAATCCATTGTTGACATGATGAAACTTTGGGGCTTAGTCGTTGTGAGTAAAACTCGACATAGCCATGTGGAGATTTTGATACGATTCCAAAATAGGCCTCACTTTTCGTAGCAGTAATAACTCCGTATGTATCAGTTTGTTACGATAGGCTAGCAATATTCTGGGCTAATATGAAGACCACTGGCAGGCTCGTGCTGGACACCTCTAGCCGACTGAGAGAGGAGTCGCCCCCAAACTCGCCAGCCTCACAGAATGAACAGCCTACCGAATACGACGAACACATTCCATGGAAGCCCCCTCGTGCGATGGTCTTTGTAAACGCTCTTTGGTTCTATCATTCATCTTCCTCTGGGACTTGGGATCTGCTGCCGTCGCAGTTCCAGTCACGATAGTTGTCGCCCTTATGATCATCATCTGCATACTGTTCACGATCTTCCCGTTTGTGGATGGCTACTCTCCTTTCAGTACATCGACCTCGAGTATATTGTTTGCTTTTCGCAACGTGGATCCCCATGCTATTCCGGATGATTTGGGGTCACGACTGGACCCTTTGATTCTTCGGATTCTTCAGCGATAATTACAAGTGGCGATAATCTCCAGGCGGTCAATCTAATGTCAAACTGCTTTCTAGCTTTATTCATACAAATGACTCGCAGAACCTATTGGAGACGTCCAGAATCGGTCCGTGATACGAACGCGGTTTCATGCCTTGCGCCCTACGACCTTCAGTTCGATGCAAGCGCGGGGCTCTATGCTCAATTTCTCCTTGCTCTAGAAAGGTTTCGCTGCAATACAGGGTATGAGACGACTCCTTTTGTGGAGAGAGTTTGTCTACTTCTTTGGGCGGTACAAGGTTATAATCGTCGCAGGTAAGCATGGATCCATAGACTTATCCCAAGACTTGGTCATTCAACTAACTGACCCACATTCTTATATTAATAGCCACCGAAAAGGTTATACAAATCCAAGTATAAACAGGAGTCACTTCAACTGGGTCGCGTAGTGGTATACCATTGTCTTAAAGCCTTATCATTCACCTCAGTATATCGGTCTGGGTGGAGCAAACTTCGAAACCACCGAGCACTTTAGTCTAGCGAACCACGTTACGAGCCTATTCGAGCGACCCGAAATCTTCGAGTACGAGGACGTCTACCACGATATATGCGTTAGCTTTGCCATGATCATGTGCTGCATCCTACCACGTTGGCCCGCGTTGAATACCACTCCGTTCATCATGCGGTTCATACGCGCTCACCGCTCGAATGTTCGTCTCATCCCGGCGTTTGGACTCGTCCTTGGACTTTTTGCCTTTTCGCGGTATGACTATCCAATGGATAACCGCTACGGCTCAAGTTTACTTGCTCAAAGCCAAGATCGTGTTGCCGTTAGGATGGAAAGGGCGTTGAACGTTCTGGTACTATTTATCGGATGAACAGGTCTATCCAGAGGGCCTGGCGACGCTTGGTCTACTATACCTCCAGGCTCATCACGCGAGATATCATCTGGATGCGGCGGATAGGCAGACAATCTCTGAGGTCCTAGAGCTTTATCCTCGATCGATTGGTCAAGCGGCCTCGATTTATACGTTACCGCTTGGTTTTGACATGTACGCTGCCCATGCACCGTGATCATACTTTATTGTTATCATATTGTACTCTTGAGACTAAACTTAACATAGAATAAACCTGTACCTCAGGGTTTATGAATTTATACTGAGATAGCCAAATTTTGATGATTGATTCGACAAGGAGTTGTCAGATAGGTAATATTGTTGTTACGTATAATCTCTGAGTCACAAACCTGGGACCTGTTGATGTTAAGCTCACGAGAACAGAGTGAACCAATAACATATATTTCTCCATGCGAGCTAATCATCCCACCGCGTAAATTGGGAGTTTCATTCTGGCGCTGTATGAGTGTAGTGGTGCTTTGTATATTCATCTCTAATAATGCGATCCCGCTTTCATTATAATAAGCTCACTCTTTAACCCCATATTGGTCTCTGTAAGCCTTCATCTTTTGGACATCCTCCGTCCGGCCTTGGTCCTCAACCACGAAACCAGATCCCTCATCCTCACTGCTGCCGAACCTTTGGCTCGCCCACCGCCGGAGGTTTACCAGTCTCCATTCGCCAGCCCTCTTCTTAATCTCAGCCTCGACATCCTTCATCGTACTTCCAGTTCCACCAGGCGCAACCTCCTCCCGATCCAAAGCGACGACGACACCAACAACGACCCCGCCCGCCAGCTTTACAGCGTCAAGTGCCTCACGAACGGCTGTCCCAGCGGTAATCACGTCATCGAGCACTAGTACCCTCTTCCCTTCCAACGAGGCCCCAACTAGCCGCCTTCGCCATGGACTTGGACTCCTTTCGTTGCAAAGGATGTGGAGATGTGTGCTGGAGGAGAGTCAGGGACGTTGCAGCGGCCAAAGGAATTCCCTTGTAGGCAGGTCCAAAAAGGACATCGAATGTGGTTGGGAGTCGTGTGTGAATTCGGAGGCGATGAGGATGCGTATGATGATGCGAGGGAAGAGAGAAGAGGCGCGGTGCAGAGAAGTCCGCATTAAAGAAGTATGGAGATATACTTTATATAAATTTAAATGAGCTCGATGTGCTTGAATATCGTAGATGGAGATGCTTACCGTCCTGATTTAAGGGTGAATTGGCCAAACTTGAGTGCACCTGCCCCACCCCTGGATAAACTGCGCGCGGAGCTCCGACTGTGGCGTAGACATGTTTCCTGTTCGGGTCCGTTTTTCAAGTTATCCCATGCTGATACGAAAAATAGATATACTTTATATTAAATTTAAAATGAGCTCGATGTGCTTGAATATCGTAGATGGAGATGCTTACCGTCCTGATTTAAGGGTGAATTGGCCAAACTTGAGTGCACCTGCCTCCAAGGCACCCTGGATAAACTGCGCGCGGAGCTCCGACTGTGGCGTAGAATGTTTCCTGTTCGGGTCCGTTTTTCAAGTTCATCCCATGCTGATACGAAAAATAGTATGCAAAAAACAAACTCACTCAAGAGACCTTTATGGTTCTCTCCAAAAAGTTATGCATCCGATAACGAAAGCTAAGCGCTGTGGGATCAGGTCAGATTTGCCAATCATTTGGAATTGCAAATCAATTTTGAGCTTGGTTTATTCCACCATCGACCGCCATGTTCAAGTTTGATTTTGACGTCGAAGACGAGTCACCCGACGAAAACAAACCAAGGCATTACTTCTGATGCTGATCACGACCCTGATGAGCGACCGTTCCAGGAGTACAGTCTCCAGGATCTGGTAAGCAAGTGTTATAGTAGCATGTCGCCACACGGCTGATGAGCGCAAAGGTAGATCCAGACCCTTCCTGATGACGTCTCGTACTCTTCCGTCAAAGTGAGAGATACACATATACCTCGACGTGATCTCTTCGACGTCCGACTACAATTGATGGCTTCCGAAGCCCAAAGCGATAACCTCACAGGCAAGGCAAAGGAAGATCAAGCGCAATAGAATTCGCATCTCGACCGTCTGATCTCGTCCGCGAGTGTACGAAGGAGGCATGAAGACATGGGAGTGTAGCCTGGACCTGGCGGCATATGTAATCAACGAACATGTACGAGGCAAGAAGGTTCTCGAGGTAAGTTGGCTTGGCTAAATGACAAATTAATATTGGTTAATGTTTGGAAGCTTGGGTGCGGTACCGCTATGCCGTCCCTGGCGATTTTTCAGAGTCTCTTGAATGAGGATGCGCCTCCGCTCATTCAGGCACTACTGTATTTCATTTACAGGATTATAATTCGTCTGTATTGGAATATGTGAGTCCTCAGTGTTTTTATTCGAGCATATCCATTGAGAGTTTCGCGCGTATGTAGGTCACTTTGCCGAATATGATTCTCGTATGGTGTATGTCCTAGCCCAGCTTCTTGGAATTATGCACTGACGACCCTTTCGTAGTCTTTTCAAAGGCCGGAGAATCCTATCGAGCTACTATCCCACCTCCATCTCCCAAACCGACTCCAAATCCAAACTTCCCGAAGTCTCCAACCTAACACTAGAGTCCGTCCTGAAGAAGACGAAGAAGAGGCACAAGTCGGACCTGAATCGCCTCGAGCATATACGACCCCCACGCATTCGACATGACCGAACCAGGCGACCTTGCATTCCCCCCGCTCTTCGCTCCGCGTTCCAGGACTCGCTATCCACACACCACATCGAGCTCCGGTTCTTCTCTGACCCTGGGACACATTCCACCCCGAAACGCCTACGACCTCGTCCTCACCTCGGAAACAATCTACCAACCCACAAGTCTCCCTTCCCTCGTTCGCTTGCTCAAAGACGCGACTTGTCCAGGCGGGAAATGTCTCGTTGCGGCCAAGATGTGTATTTTGGAGTTGGGGGAGGGATACGGGAGTTGAAGTTGCGTTGGAGAAGGGTGGGTCGAGTGTGAAGGTGTGTGGGGAGCAGAGGGAGGGAGTTGGGCGGAGTATTATGCAGGTTGTCCCTGGAGAGTGATTTGCGTGTTGTCGTATTGTGGTGTTGTGATGAAGAACAAGTTTTTGGTCCATCGGTGCTGGGTCTTTTTGCAATTTCAGACACTCGATATGTATGTATCCTTTGGTGTGTTTTTGCCTTTGCCTAACTCGAGTAGGTAACTTCGAGTAGGTAACTTTGTGCTTTTGAGAACTCACGAGCATCTTCTGTTATCCTCGAATTGTCGTCTCGTAATATGTACTGAGATCTACGGCCCAAACCCGCCATTTTCATTCCACCACTGTGGTGTGATAAGATCTTGAAATCAATATGTCAGTATAAGATATCTTTTCAGTATAATGCGGCCCGAAAACTACAACTTCAATATGCCTTCCTCAGCATGAATCAGACTAAGGAAGAATTGATACCTGGATTTAGTAATATATTGACCTTGATTTTAGCCGACTTTCCATTTGAACACACGTTCTTGTTTTCAGTATTTTAATCTTATACAGTGGCACGCGCTCCTTAATAGATTTAGTGCAAGTCCTGATTAATTTGACCCACCGTGATTTCCCTGCATAATAGCTACTTTAACAGAGCGCTGACGCTTTCTTGAATAGTAGAGAAGTATTACTGCCACTATAATAAATAAATTCTATTGGGTTCCCAAGTCATCTATATTCAAGAAGCTCCATAGTACTCTATGCGTGCTAACCCCTTGTTACAAGATCCAAAGACTTCCCAAACTCCTCCAGTCCTACGTCTGCACTCCCTCCCGGTCCGAGCGAGCGAGAGATCACTTGACCCAGAGCCGAATGTTCCTACGCTGATGATGCCCCCTGGGCCCCTTGCTCAGTTCCATCACCTTTCTCATCTCCTCACGCACAGCCTCGTCGGTGCCTACTATCTCTATCCTGGTGTCTCTTCGATATGCCGTAGACTTGGCGGGTCCATCGCGGACTTGCAGGAGCTCGAAGCCGCAGTCATGAGTGTCGGCGATTTGGATGGCGTTGATGGGTTGATCAGCCTGTAGGGTTCCGTCAAAATAAGAAAGGATAGCACAGGATATTCGATGACTTACGGAAACGGGCCAAAAGATCATGGGAACGCCTCGCACAAGTGCCTCGGTGGTCGAGTTCCATCCGCCGTGTGATAAGAAGTAATGGATCGCCTAGGTTGAAAAATTGACAAGTACTCTGTACAGCTAATTATAATTTAGGTAGGTCTTCAACTAAGACTTACTGGATGCTCCAGAACCGCAGTCTGGTTAGTCCACTCGGGAAATATCGCGTTTCCTGTTTCGATGTGCTGTTCAATCCATGATTTGTACAATTTAGCGTTCTCGGACGATAGCAAAGACAAGCCGGAACCCGGCCTTGGGTATTTCGTCAATTACCGCCATAACATGAGACATCGAAGTTGAGGGAGGGAACCAAGTTGTTCCGAAAGCGACGTATACGACCGAGTTGGCCCCGTTTTCAGTGTATGCACGGTCCAGGAAACTGCGTAACGGGTGAGCTGGGGTCGAGCTCGTGGGCGGAGACAAGGTCCACTGGCGGGCCAATAAAGAACGACTTGATAGGGTTGCTAAATGTGGCCAGCAGGGAGGCTGCAGAGGTGGGCTCCTGTTTGTCCGAGTCAACAGGTAGATCTCAGATTCCAGACAGTGTTACTTACCATCTCAAAAGTCGTTCCACAGAGTAGTGTATCAACGTGCTTCATGAAGTTTACGAGCCGTGAAATCATAGAGACCATAAATGGTGCCACGAATGGGACATAGTGGGGCTGAAGTTCCCACTCGTGCATCGCTGGGAGTCCAGGTACGCAAACCAGTCGATCAGAGACGTTCTACGCCGGTTAGGCACGCTTAGCCGATATCACAACCGGTGCCATGTGCTGGTGTTACACACCTGAAGGTAAAGCTCCGTTGCTTTGTCAAATAAGTTTTCTGCGCTTTCAGTATGCAGTCGAGCCAAATCTGCTAGGATACCTATTTCATTTTCGTTTCCGCGTGTTCCGTAAAACTGAAATCAAAGTTAAAGAGTATAGGTTCTGAGAAAAAGGATGAAGCATACATTGCTAGTGATGCGGCGGTCATTAGCCACCATACGACAATTGGAAGCCCATGGACGTCTTTGCACGTCAACGATACGCCTCCGTTGAAAAGATTCTATAATTAAGCTTGGATTATTGACAAGGTGACCATCGATTTGGATTGGGGTGGTTTGTCGAAGTTCGCTGGATATCCATAATTTGAAAGACTGCTCCAGGTGGAGGATTATTCCAACCACATCATCGCTCTGTATTGGGGGCTCCTTCCTCTTTCGAGGTAGACACAATCTGGACCCGCCTCGAGTATGTGGACGTTTGAGATTCAAGGTATTTGACGGCCTTAGGCACATCTATGTGACATACGAACAGCGCTGCAAACATAAATTGTCGTCAGTCATGAGAGAAGAATAGCGCATATAGGTTGCACAGATAAATAGATCCGGAAACTTCTCGACCAGCCGAAGGGAGATTTTCATTGCGGGACGCAGGTGGCCTAGGCTTTGGTTAACTAAAATCATTCGGCCATATGAAAGTACAACGGCTCACCCCATGCAGGACCAGGGATAAGGACAATATGCTTCAATGGAGAGGCTGTCATTTCGAGAGTTCAGATTAACGTCGAGTAATGATGAGATTGGTGGCTGGGTATGAACCGTATGGCTGGTATTTATGTTTTGATTGAGACCTGCATTATAAGCACTTTGCACATAGTAGCCTCTAAAATGCGCGGCATATGACAAGGTGGTATGACACAACAGGGCCGTACGTAACGCGCGAGACACATCGTGGTCACATAGGCTCTTCTCCGCGGATAATAGCCGTAAGTCCGGAATATACTAAATTAACTGTAATAACAAATGAGACCTTATTAATTCCAGAGCTAGCGTGTCCAATTAGACCATGGAATAGGTTTGATCCGCAGGAAGCCTTGAAGGCAAAACTCTCGTATGGTGCCTTGAAAGGTTCCTTCCAACGGCGTGTTCGCGACCATGCAGAGTCATGTGTTAGTACACCACCAAGCCTACCAATAATCTCCTTGGAGTCCTTCCAGGCGCTCCCACTCTTTACATCAGCACGGGTTTGATATCCAATTTTGAATCCAGGAAGGTGTACAACGGTAAACCACATCTATGATTAATATGGTAAGCTATATCTTCAAAAAACCCGCGACCGCTGATCAGGCGGTGTGGCGGGCAGCCGCCAAGTGTCAAATTCATTTCGTACGTTCATTTCACAACTCACTGTCGCTCCTTATTTCACCCCACAAATACACGGCCAAACAACACTCGTCGCTCCTATATATACCCCTTACCCTATGTATTTAGTCCTCAGCTTTCTATCGAGCACAAGACAACCGGCTAGTCTACTCGAACGTCTTAGCTTCGACTCAGCCATACCCCCTCTCCCGCTCAATTCGGATTCTCTCGTCTCACAGAAGGCCTTGTCTCAAATCTTGGAATTCGAACAATGCTACCCCACGAAAACCTACAAAATCTCCGGAGAATATAATTACTATAACCACTTTATAGTAGTTATGCTCTCCGGGGACCGAGGGAGACCGAGGGAGACAAGTCCAGTCTCGGGAGATTCTGGAGATTTTGCTGAGTAACCTTCAAAGTGAGTCAGATGCTTGGGCATATGTGATCTAGACTTATATTAATGTTATGTACAAACTACGCCGCAGATGGTTCCGATTTCCATCATAGGTGTATTCCGATGCACTTTACGGCCTATGTCGAGTAGGCTATGCAGCCATCCCGATGGATGATGGATATGTATGGGGGTAGCAGATCTAGTTTAAGTGGCAAATGTCTTGCAGTTGTTGCGGCCATGATGGCGTACTTTGTAGTTGGATGGGGGGGGGGGGGGATGAGAGTTTGAGGAAGGTTTGAGGAAGTTGTGAGGTTTCACTTATCGTCCACTCCTGTAAATACGAACGTCGATGGCGACCGTGTCGCCGAAGTAATGACAATCCGTAAAACACTCGATTGTTGTGGTTCGAAAGTAAAGACAGTTATCAGAAAATCCCCCCCGGACCTTATAAGGTCAACGGGGTTCGTAAATGAGTAAGCGGAACAATCCAAACGAGAGTATATAGTTAGAAATCAGATACAAACAATAACGGTAACAAGGGTGGGCCGAGATGGTAAGTCGGGTGAGCGTCGCCGACTTGATTATGTAAGGAGCTCGCATATAATAGGGTTAATATATGAATATCGTGCATTCCTTACAGAAGTATTGAAGAACTATAGATCAAGTGCAAAACACGTGTAGGAACAGAGGAGAGGAGGCTGGGGGAAGTGTTATGCAAGCAGCTTTTATTTAATGAGTTTCGAGATTGAGTACCTATCGTCATATTTTGTGGGGTCGTGAATGGAAATCAACCTGCCGAATCACCAGCGCAAGGCCTTTCTACAGCTTTAGACACTCGATACATAAGCATCCTTCGCTATTTTAATTCGACCCTTTAACCATTTCAGTGTAAGCTCTGATCTGAGACACCGCAAATTTGCCCTATGACATCCATACCAAATCTGCCTGCCTTCTTGGCAACAGGGGCACAGGTCTATTACTATAGTTCCATAAGTTCTATTAGGTTATTAAGAAATCGGCGCTCAAGGAGCTTCGCTATGTTCTATGCGTGCTAATCCATTGTCACAAGACCCAAAGACTTCCCAAACTCCTCCAGTCCTACGTCTGCACTCCCTCCCGGTCCGAGCGAGCGAGAGATCACTTGACCCAGAGCCCGAATGTTTCTACGCTGATGATGCCCCCTGGGCCCCTTGCTCAGTTCCATCACCTTGCTTATCTCCTCACGCACCGCCTCGTCGGTGCCTACTATCTCTATCCTGGTGTCTCTTCGATATGCTGTAGACTTGGCGGGTCCATCGCGGACTTGCAGGAGCTCGAAGCCGCAGTCATGAGTATCGACAATTTGGATGGCGTTCATGGGTTGATCACCCTGTAGAGTCGTTCAAGGCGGGAAGGATGATACAGATACCATATGACTCACTGAAATTGGCCAAAAGATCATGGGGACGCCTCGCACAAGTGCTTCGGTGGTCGAGTTCCATCCGCCGTGTGATAAGAAGTAATGGATCGCCTGTGTTAAGAGTATTAATTATTTCGTACCGATAACCATAGTCCAAGTCCTCAAGAAAGACTTACAGGGTGCTCCAGAACCGCCGTTTGGTTGGTCCACTCAGGGAATATCGCATTTCCTGTTTCAATGTGCTGTTCAATCCATGATCTGTAAATCCCAACGTTCTTGGGAGAGATGGCAAAAATCAGCCTGAATCCAGCTTTGAGTATTTCGTCAATCACTGCCATAAGATGGGACATTGAAGTTGAGGGCGGGAACCAAATTGTCCCGAAAGCAACATATACGACTGAGTTAGCCCCTTTCTCGGAATATGCCTTGTCCAGGAACTGGGTAATAGGTGAGGCGGGGTCGAGCTCGTGGGTGGAGACAAGGTCTACAGGCGGACCGACAAAGAATGGCTTGATCGGGTTGCTAAACGCAGTCGAAAGGGATGCCGCGGCGATGGGCTCCTACACGCATTTGGGTCGATGGGCAAACTTTGGGTTCAGGGGAGTGTAACCTACCATCTCAAAAGTGGTACCACAAGCTAGTATATCCGCATGTTTCATTAGGTTCGCGATTCGCGAAATTAGAGAGACCATGAATAGTGGCACAAAAGGCAAGTAGTGGGGCTGAAGCTCCCATTCGTGCATTGCCGGGAGCCCGGGCACGCAAAGTAACCGATCTGACACATTCTATACCAGCGGAAAAATGTCATTTGGGATTCCCGGTACAACTGTTTTACGTACCCGAAGGTAAAGCTCACCCGCTTTGACAAATAGATTTTCTGTATCTTCAGTATGCAGTCGAGCCAGGTCTTTCAGGATGCCTGTTGCATTTTCGTTTCTTGTATGTTCGGTTAGACTAAAGTCAAATTCAAGAGGGAACAACTCAGAAAAAGACAAATCCTACATCATCAGAGCTGAAGCGGGCATTAACCACCATGCCACAACAGGAACTTCATGGACATCTTTGCACGTCAACGATATCCCTCCGTTGAAAGCATCTTCTATAATTAGGCTTGGTGCAGCAACAGGATGGCCATCGGCCTGAGCCAGGGTTGCTTGTTGAATCTCGTTAGCTATCCATAATTTGAATGACTGTTCCAGGTGGAAGATTTTTCCCGCCACATTATCAGCCTGTGTCGGAGAGGCCCCCACCTCTTCCGAGGCAGAAACAACCTGGATCCGCCTTGAATACGCAAGTGGTTGTGCTCCAAGGTAGTTGGCGGCCTTGGACACCTCTGTGTGATATGCGAATAGAGCTACAAAGAGAATTAAGCGCTGTGAGTTAATGAAACGCAGCATGCATAAGTACACACAGATAAATAAATTTGGAAATTTCTCCGCCAAGCGGAGAGAAATCTTCATTCCAGGACGCAGATGAGCTAAATTTTGGACGATATGAACAAATCAATCATTACTAGGGAGTACAGCAGCTTACTCCACGAAGGGCCAGGTATGAACACGACATGCTTCAATGGAATAGGTGACATCTCAAGAGTTCAGGCTAGTCGGTAATGAGATTAATATCTGTCGGTGGCTTAACACGGTTAATATTTATACTTTGATCGAAACCCGCGCTCCAAGTTTGTTTTTTGTACATAGCCGCAAAATATGCGGTATATGACAAGGCGTCATTATACAATAGACCTACACGCAAACGCGCGTGTGCCAAATGAGGTTAAGGAACGCACTTTGCGCGAGACAGATCACGATTACGTGGGTTCTTCTCCGCGGAGCATGGCGCCAAGACCGGACACGGCATCGCAAATGAATTGATGGCATAGAGTTGGAGCCCCTGGTGGCTGATAATAAAGCTCGATCTCGGAAGTAAATTATTGTATCACCTTGGATATGGCCGTTCGATCAGCGGGCTTGGCTTGGACCTTACCACGCGAATAACTTGATTGATTTCGGTGAGTCAGAGGCTTGGAGATATTTGATTTAGGTCAATTATCCAGAACTTCGATCAATCTTCACAGAAGGATTCATATTACATTTACTTTGCGGACTCTTGTGCTACGGTTCTACTCCAAGATCCTGAAATTATTCAAAGGATGTTATGAGTTCGTGAATTCGACCTGTTTATGGAATTTCTGAATTTGACCAGTCTCACCTTTGCGATCATGCGCCGAGCAATTGGATGGAATTCGGCCTTGTGTGCTTCGAATGAGCTTTTCGCAAGTGTTGGGTCTACCTTGTATATAGCACGAAAAGTGGGGCGACAGAACTTCATTCGGCCTTTGACACCCCTGCCTGCGTCGACGCCCTTTCCGCCTCCGACGACCCATTCCGCCGCTCGAGTGGACCATGCCAGAGGTGCTGGTTCTTGAGCTGAAAGAGCAAGCTCGTACCAGCGCAGCCGAATTTCCGAGTTCATAGTCGTGTCCAGCGAATATATTTTTCCCAATGACTTGATATGGAGAGCGGGAAGGGGGTCGTAGCGCTGCAAGCGTTCCAAGAAGACAACTGGTACATATACACAGTGAACAATTATAATATCAAGAAGCTCGTTTAACTCGATGACTGACCAGTTTGGTTCGAGCTAAATTCGTGTAAATCTTTTGCTGAAAACGGCAGGTTTCCTGGATCAATAGTACGAGAGTCGTTCCACTTTGCGGCAAGTTGATAGGATCTTTCAGCAAGTTTGGTGTCGTATTCTATTTTTACAGGTAACTGTAGGTCCCCACAGACGGTCAATCGCTGGCAAGTCTTAGCCCAGTTATAGGACGCGACGAACCTTGGTACCTTCCCCATGAAGCCATTCCTAATACATGAAACATTTTTTAAGGATCGCTTTTACACGGAAAAATAAATGCGGCAAACCTGCCAGTCAACTGAGTTTAGCACTTTCAACTTGTCTTCACCCCCGTGCTTCTCGAAGTATGCGTACAGGTGGGCCTTCCATTCGTCCGTTCGAATCGACTGTCCTCGAAAAGTGTTGATATAGTCCCGTGCATACGGAAGGAAAACATCAAGTCCTCCAAGTAAACGTTCCAGATACAACAAGAAATTGGATCCTTTGTCGTATGGGACTCGACTATATGCGTCATCCGGATCCTCACCGTATGCATAGTCTATGACGAGCCTTTGGAACCTGGGGCGATCTTTATAATGCTCGAGAGCGTCGATCAGGGCCTTCTCTCCGATGATATACGAAAAATCACGTTCTGCTGGGGTATGGAGCATCCCCTTTAATAGGCGCTCGGTGTATGTAGTCCAGCCCTACAGCAAGAAATAATACTATTACCCTGGAGTGATAAAACTGTAAGTGGTCCTACCTCGTTCAGCCAAAAATGTCCCGAGTCGGCACACGATACATTATTTCCAAACCAGCTGTGGGAAATTTCATGTGCGACGACATCAACCAGGGACCTATCTCCAGTCAGGAGAGCTGTGTCACAAATTAATCAAAATACGCAACTACGTGTAGGGACAATTTCACTCACTGGGCGTAACGAATGTCAAGCAAGCGTTTTCCTATTTCGGTCATTGATAATGATTGTCGTATGAAGCGATAAGATAACGCACCATTCCGCCGTAAGGGAACGATGGAGGGAGTAGCAACAAGTCGTAGACACCGAACTCGTATGGTGTTAATATTTCCTCGGCTTGGAGGACATACCTTTGATAGTTTAGTAATGGTCAGGCATACCAATTAACCCGTACATTATTTCAAGATAGTTACCTGGAAGTATCTTCACTGAACTCCCAAAATGCTGCGTCCATTTGCTCCGGTTCAGTCCATACTCCGGTTTTCCATTGGCGACCTGGGACAGGCGCGAATGGTTTATAGATCACGTTTCCAGAAGCGATAGCAATAAGATATGAAGGGATGGCTATGGGCTTGAACAAGTTGAAACCAAGATTAGGATCAATTATCAAAACAAAGTTTTTGTAGCAATCACCTGGTTGTATTGGTACCTCACTAACTCTACTCCAACTTCCTTGCCTTGGTGCGCTGGACCATCGGTAGGGGGAGAAAGCCGGAGGGCTGACATCAACACTGGTAGCACGGACGTCACATCTGCGCTATAGGTCTGACAATTGATTTCAGTGTGAGCTAATTCGTGTTGGGTCTCAAGACAAAGGCAAACATACGATTTTGACTGATGAGCTGTCTTCAAAACCATAAGTATCAGCCAAATTGCATATGCATAATGATTTTCAAATATACCTTGCAGCGGTGCCAGAGAGCGTGCATGGATCTAAACAAAGATCATATTGGTTCAGAAATGTGAATAAGAACGAATGTGGACAAATGGCAAGGAAGGAAATCCTCTTACCGGCTGGCATTGAGAAAATAAGTAATCAAATTGCTTTCCAGAAGTTTGTTCCTTGTCAAGCCAGCCGACAGCCGTGCATTGATTTGTGGTACTATAGCTGATCCGCAATACGATCTGGTCGCCCTTCTGAAGTGGAGATGGCAACGAAATTTCAAGAGCATTCCCCATGACTGGGTGGCGTTGCTTTAGCTCATACTAGAGTAAAAATTAGTCAATTGATCTTGAATGTGTATAGACTGAATCGATATACTTCTACACTAGCACCAGCAACTTCAGCGCCATGTATCTCCAAGTACGAGGTATCAAAGCTGCAATCCATAATCAGACATTGACAATAGTTTAAAAGAGACATATATTTTACTCACACTACACGCTTGACGCCATCTTGGTTGGCAACTAGATCATGGGTGGCTGATCCCACAATGATACGCTGCTTCCAATCAATCGTCCAATCAAAGTGAACGTGTTTTGTTGTAACTTCGATGTAGTTTGACTGAGTCGCTGGGTCGAGAACTGTCATGGTAGCGGGATCTCAGCCACGTGAACTTGAAGAAATACAGGGGATGGTGGCCTTGCACAACTGGTAGGATCATCTCTATTCGTACACAGCCACCTGCCTGCACACATGTGATGTGATCGGTGCCAGATTTAGAATCCCGGTGTTTTTATTTTTATTTTTTATTTTTTTGCTTGGAAATTAATGTTCGCATGCATGCTCATAAGTGCGCCTGTTGCTATATGAAAGCATCAAGCTGAGCAGCGACTATGCTTGCTACACGTGAGCATATTCTTCCAGTCCCCGTCATCGCCTGTTCAATGCCATTTTACGCCGGCGGAACCGTAACCATCCCAAGATATGCACCTTGTATTGTATGATTATGCGTGCGAGTGATAGTATGATCCTGAAATTCAGCCAGGTTGAATCCTGCCCTACTTCTCTATCCAGGTAACAAAATTGAGATTAGATTGTGGCCAAGAAGAAATTCAGGGTGTCGACTCTCTGCAAAATTCATCGGAGCCCGTGAGCTCGAAATACTCGAGAAGCTTTAAACGAGAAGCTCATGGTAATCTCATTTATGCTTTCGAGCTTTTCGGGCTCACAAGCTCCGATGGATTTTACAGAGCTGTAGGTATGTGAGCCGCAGCGCGGAGGCATCACATGTGGTACTCGACTAAGGGACCGAGGTCAGAGGTCGCAGAGATGCCACTCCATACTATGGCTTTAGAATAGCACCTCGAGCGTGGAGATTCAATCTGACCTCGCATTTTTGAGCACCCACCCCACTATCTCTAAAAGTTTGTCACGCATTCAATCTCGTGATTGTTTACCCACTTTTGTGTGGTTCTCTGGCACCCCAAGCCTTCGATCCGGACAGCCGTGTTGGGTGGTCGCGCCAACTCCCCGGGCCGCGTGCGGGCAACCACGAACTCCCTTGCTTGTACCACGTACAGAACCTACAGATTACACATGCGAGCATGCCAGACCGAAGCATACATACAAGATGACAAGTTGCTCTGCCGGGAAACAGCTTTTAGAGACAAATTTATAGGCATACCTCTTAACGTGTTTCAAATCCCAAAAAAGAACGCCTATTCGCTGGTGCTGAGATACACGTCTAGTACACGTACTGGCTATCCAAGCATGCATAGTCACGAATCACTATGACACTATAGGCACCCTATTCGCCTTTACTTACAATGTGATATCGAAGTGATTTGGGGGTAGTCAAAGCCCCTCCACGCTTCTATTTAGAATCCATTGAGGCCGAGCCAGTGAGGAGGGAGGTAGAAGAGGAGTTATATCGCATACCGGACATAGCAAACTTCAACACCGCAAACTCTGCCGTCTCATTTTATTCCTTCTTTCGTGCAGTTTATCCCCTCCATTTCCTACGCTTGAATAGTCTTTGCATATCCACTACTGGCGAATTATTTTTAGCAGATTGATTGACGGCGTGATGTCGTTCACTTTGTGTCAAATCTATTTACGTAAACATTGAATCAAATACATAGACAGAGCTGCAACAAACGCTCTCTACTGGTACACTAGCTTAAAACGAAAGATGAAAAATAATATGCAAGAAAGGGTTGAGTGTGGAATTACCCTCGAGGTATCTGCACTCGTCCAATGAAAGAATAAGGAATGCAAGATGCCCACATTATCGGGGCCCACTCAATCCTAGCCCGCCTCCTCGACTACTCCTTATATCCAGAGGCCCCCGCCCTACGCCATCCCCAAGTTCAACCCCGCCAATCCTTCTGCCAATCTCCAATCCAACGAATCTCCTTCCTAATTCATCTTCATCGTCTTCGAGTACTTCCTCATCTGAATACGCCTCGTCGATTTCTTCCAACTCGTCTTCTATTGCTGAGCCTGCTCTTCTTCTAGAGACATTAGACAAGGGTGCAATCGGCCTGGGCGCACTCCCGTCTCCTCTGCTTTGTCTCCTGCTGTTCGGCGGTGCACGCATTGCCATATTGACCGTACCGACTACCGGACTTCCGCTTCCTAAACTACTCGCCAGGCTGGGTGGTGGGACAGAGGGGTATGTAAGGTTCGATCTTTGGGTCGCAAGTTCGTTTAGTGCGCCGTTCAAGCTCAGGACTCCGTTCAAGGGCTGCTGGGGTGGTGGTGGTGCAGAGGAGGGTGTGGTTAGAGTCGTAAACTGCGACCCTGTGCTAGGGAAAAACGGTTGTGTCGGGGAGAGGGAGTAGGATGGAGAGGAAGGAGGAGTCGAATCCGGTGCACTCTCTAAGTGCATTCTGATGGGCAGGGATGTAAATGGCAAGTCTGCAATGGACACAGAGTTCATAGATACCTCGTCTGAGATTGTACCCTAGGGATCGGGACTGCACTAGTAGCAGGTACAAGCCTCCTCGTCTCTACCGGTGAGCTAGAGATACTCCCTGAAGCTGACGAGCCCAGACCGATCAAACTCTCATACGGCAGTCCAAGCTATTTTACGGTTAGCCGCCTGCCCATTAGCACATAACCAAACAGCCTCACTCTGCGCCTATGCTCCAGCAGCTCCTGCCTATATATCTCATTGACCCTTGATACCCTGAGAAAATCGCGCTCGAGATCCGTGACTCGCGTTCGCAGTTGCGCATTCTCGGCGCGCATTGCTTCGAGCAACATTGGTTGAGACTCCAATCGAGCAATCTGTCTTGTTAATCGATCGATATGCTGGTCTCTCTCTCGATCATTTTGGGTCCCTTGTTTCTCTTCTCTTAACTATACTCCAAATTCAATTAGTTTAAAATAAGTCAAGCGGACAGTGGTTACCGACTCACCCGCTCGAGTTTCTGATAAAGTACGTTTGGAATTCTTTCTTCTTCTGCTTCGTAAGATAGTAGGACATCTTCTTCCGGTCTTTGATAAATCGAGCGCGGTTGGAAAGCGAGTGACGATGAGGCCATCGACGACGGTCGTGGTTACGATATTGACTGGGGCGTTTGGGATGTCACAACGTAGACAGGGCGCTTATTATGTGGCTATGCTTGGGCAATTCAAATTCAGCTTCCAGCACCAGCAAACTTGGCAAATTGTATGCTATTTATCGACTGGGAGCGCATCAAGATCAAGGTCAGTGAGAGCCCCCTCATTAGGTATCCTATAATGTATCATGACGAGCGAGGCTTATCCACTCGGATGGAACTTATGAGATGACCGTGGATGTCTAATAAGATTGTAGCTTGTCGTCCATCCCACAGTCGCAACAACTCAGCTAGGAGAGTATTAGAAGATATTCATCCGTGGAGTGTGAGTTTAAATAAGATCTCACAGGCTGTCTTCTAATTTAGGCACGTGGAGATCTTCACCATTATAATGCCTAGTCTTTCGGGATCTACGCGGGGGGACAGATCGGCACTGCATTCACGAGGCGTCGATGCCCTAGAGAACAGAGAAGCATCTTCTGGGCTTCGCGGTTCTGAACCGGCCTTTTGTGGACTCCGCCAAGTCAAATTCCCGCGGGTGCGTCAGCAAATAAAAATTCAATTTGCTCGTGAGTGCCTCCAGCCTGGGCTCGTGACAGCTTGAAAATGCGGGAAAAAAGCAGTGTTATCTTACAGCGTCCTTCCCCAGAATTTCCCCCCAAAAATGTTATATTTAGTAGACCGACCAATCGATGATGGAGATCTGAGATAAATGCGCGTTTGCGCAAATAATAGCCCCGTTTAAAAATGATTGTGAGGAACACCATATCACCTGCAGATGCGGTGATTATCAGGGGAAGTGGTACGTCTCCCGGATACTATGATTCACGTGCCACTCCCTTAGGGAGGCTTTCGATATTTCTAAGAGGCTATATCCCTCAGATCAATGAGGAGCAATCATGTGGAGATATAAAAGAGATGAGATATGCCTTGATCCCAAGGCATTGATGCTGAGCAATTCAAACTCATGTTCCTCTTCCGTCTGGTATCCATAAATATTATGGACATATGAGCCGCAGTGCACGGAGGTTACGGTCACGTGAGTCGTTCAGACTCTATCCCCATACTACGACCCCGGAATGGCGCACTGAACGCGAGGATTCAGCCTGTCCTCACGTTTTGAAGACCTAAAAGCCATCCCTAAAACTGCGTCGCATATTAATTTTTTTTATCTGTTTATTTAATTATTCATCTCACTATATATCTATTCCTATTACCTACCCGGACTGTGCGGCTCTCTGCCACTCCAAACCTTCGATCCGAGCGGTTGAGTCTTGGGTAGCCGCGAGCTCCCCCACTTGCACCGCGTACAGAATCCGCACAGCATATATGATAGCAACCAACGCATAGGTTAAGTAGAAAACATTGTAACTCTCTAAGGGGGGGGGAGCCTTAAGAGTTCTAGGAGTATTTCTCTTTTCGACGAGAGCTCACAGGTGGTTCACTAACGAAGTACAAATCATATGTCGAAGTTGAATTATAATATAGCATGTCTTCAGCTGATAAGTCATTTCTTGTAACGCTGATAAGAGGTTCTGGGGCAAAGTCGGAGTATGGCCAACCTGGAAAGCTTGTATTTCCCAGCAAGCATGAATCATCCTCTGAATCCACATTTTTAGTCCCCCCCCCAAAAAAAAAAAAAACCTGGCCCTATGTTTGACTTGGGATTCCTGGTGGATACAGTCATTTCTCACACATTCAACTGATAAGCGCCCACATATAATCGTATCGCATTGATGACAACGCTGCAGCATACAACAAAGTCTACCTCACAACATCACCACCCAAACCAGCTTCGTACTCGTAGGTTCTAGCCTACTAGTTGACTTTTCCGAGGCCAGCGTTGGACGTAACATAAGATGGAACCTGGGCAGGATCCATGATCGAGGCACTCTTTACCGTCGACTAGCAGTAAACAGATTAGTATAATTCGCATGATGAACTCGTGGTGTAACTCACCGCAGTGAAAGAGCTCAGAATGCCGCTGTTAGCCGTATTGGTGAGGCTACCCGACCCACCCGCCCTTGAAGCGCTAATTTAGTAGTAAGAAGTGGAATTTGAGTGAGGATCCACTCACAATGTGTTTGACACGCAGTTTCGGCCCAGAGAACCAGAGCATTGGGAGTTCATGGACGAGGATGTGGGTGCGAATGCAGCTCCCTTTGTGCTTCCGGTGGACGGTGTCTTGACCTGCATATCAACCAGAGCTTAGTTCAAGCCTCGCCACTATGAAAAATACTAAATACCTTGTTGAAGTAGTTGCCCTCAATCAAGATCTTGGATCCGGTATCGGCATCGATTGCATGGCCAGTGATGTCGTTGAAGTAGCTTAGTTATCACTTATCTTAGCACCAATCGACTGACACATGAGGAGCAAAACTTACTTGTTGTACATGTGCAAGGTCACTGTCCCATGAAAGATGGTCAACATGCAACGTCATATCTTTATACACATGGACTTGATACTTACGAGTGTATCCGTTAGTACCTCCAATATGGGGCCCACGGCCACTATGAACATTGACTCAGTACGCTTATCGGTTGGATTCTGATGCTATCATACTTACGCGGTGAAATACATGCTAGACGCGACTATGTTAATATTCATCTTTCGCCAGTATTTGAGGTACTTACTAGTTACGAGCAAAAGTGATTTGGTCTCCATTGCCAGCGAACAATAGAGCCCAGTAATGATGTTCTAATGAAACGCGGAAAGCTCTTAGCGGCCGGTAGATACATGTGATAGACGTAACTTACGATCACATCCAGTTCTGTATTTGAGGAGGGATCAAAAAGTGTCAAACGACCTTGTGTTCTCAGCTCATAGTATGAGTACTTACGACCAGGTACTGTATTAGTTAGATGTCAGCCTTAAGCTACAGCCGTATTGGAAAATGCTACTCACGATTGACCATCAAAGTAGTTGTTAGAGATAGTGACTTGCTTTGCGGCACCGAAGCCCTACATAATGGAAGTAAGTCCATCAATCATGCGATAGTAGAGCTGACGTGTAGCTTACGGTAGCGATAAACTGGCGACCAACGTTCTTGAACTAGAAATCGCCATTATAAATGTTTGTGAATCAGGACAAGAAGAGTATGAGGGATGAAGGAACGTACGTAGTTGTGGTCGACCTAGATGTGAAATTATTGATCAGCCTCAATTTTAATCCAACTTGGAGGCTGAAGGTGCTCACCCAGACTTTGCTAGAGTTATCAATGTATAGGGCATCACCTCCCCAAACGTATTGGGGATTGAGGTCCGAGATACGAATGTTTTGGATGATCACGTTGCTAACATTGCTCAGCGTCAAGCCCTTCCCTTTGCTAAAAAAGGAAAGTCAAGTAAGAGGGCTGATAAATCGAGGCAAAAGGATACACTTGCATCCAGCCAGAGGTGCCTTTCCCAACAATCGTCTTGTTAGACTTCACTTTGATACCAGAGGTACCAGCCTTCTTGTAGGTAGCAGTAGTCTATCGGAGCGATGTAAACGCATGGGCGCAAGGATGATGAGATATGTACTCACCGAAGCACTCGATCCACATCCACTTCCTGTGTCGAGAATGAGCTGAGGGTTTGGCGAGCAAGTCCACGACTTGCACATTTTCCCACTGATATTCCCCTGCAATTAATTTCGATGAGTTAAATACCTACATTTGTATATGTAGTTAAGTGATCTGATAGGGCTTACCTCAGTATCGGTAAAGTCATACGTGCGATCCAACAGAATATTCCGGGTGACGTTATCCTCTAGCCTATAACCACATGATGTCAGGTCATATCGTGTGCTAGTCTAAATGTAACTTACCAGCTCTTAAGTTGAGCAGCAGACGTAGGGATGGCCTGGGCAGCGCTGTTGCCTCCGGTGGTACCAGTCGCGTACCCGAAGGGGCTACCAACAGCCGCGACATTCTTCGCGGCAAGGAGGGCAATCGCCAAGGAGGTGAGGGAGATCATACTGAGTGAAAAAGATATGCAACCTGGTGGATTGAGTAAATGTGAAGAGAGAGATATGAAGAGGTGACACTCTCTTGCGGATGTTATATATTCTTTGTGCTGTACGTATCGCAAAATGTTGCATTGCTGACCCGGTGCGAGATCGGGCACACTTTCCCTAGTTTCTTTTTTTTCGCCTAGCACATGGTCCAGATATGGTCATGCAATTAGAACACTGGAGCACATGGTTCCTCGTGTGTACATCGAGGAGAAGAAGTTTCTGATTTTGAAGATGAAACAGGAAGTCAGGTGGGCCAGGGGATGCATCTGATTGGCTGCCCGTGATCAACCATACTTGCTTCAAACCTGCGTGACAGATTTCCAAATAAAGTGAATATGTGAATTTGAACTCAAGCTATGATACCCCGTGGTATGGTGAGACGAAAGCGCCATTGACGTCCAAGCAGAAAAGGATTTCGTTACCAGAATAACATGAACAATGTGTGTGACTGCCGGAGTTGGTGGCATTTATAGACATACCGCCTTCATCCCAGTATGGTATCCTTGTGCTAGCAAAGACATGCTCTCTCCAATGACAATTCAGATAACTCACTAGAAATTGTAATCAGTTTGAAAAGCCTCAGTCTGTTATTGATCTACAACAACGCGCGTGCGTATCGGGCCACTATTCGAGCATGGCTTGGCACCGGTTGAGAAGCGTCCACGAACTCTCGTTTATCGAATCGGAAATTTGATTAGTCCGTTTCCACGCTCGGAAGTTATCCGGAGCGCCAAGTCCAAGCTCTTAATCAAAACGCACCTGGCAACCTGCTTAATTGGATTCGGAGAAAAAACATGTCTCGTTGATGAAATGAGGGCCAGAACTTCCTTATTCTTCCTAATTGATAAACTGCGTTGGATTCATCCGTCATGTCGTGAAATTGGAAGAATGCCAAGCTGCGCATCCTATACAGATTGTCCTTTCTGGCTGAGATTTTAAGGAGATTTTAAGGCTTCGTAGAGGGATTGTTGAATTTGGGGCTCGACTCGAGCGTGACAAATATATGCACCTCTTTCTGGGAGAAACGTGTGTGATGGTGCACTTGCACTCTCTCAGGCCATGACTACCCCTGTTCAGACCTCGGAGAGCTTTTTCGCGGAGTATCTAAAAGGGTTACTTACCCCGGGCTTGAGACGAAATTGACTTTATGAAAAGGTAATTTGGAAACCGACCCGACGATCATATTGGTTTGCAACACCACATCGAGACTGGCAACCGCCCCCCTAATTTTACTATTCCAGTGATTTGTAACATGCAAACAATTGATGAAGAAGTTTCTCAGATTGCTACCTGAGTATCAGAACGGAGAAACCTATCCGAACTCGTTATAATGCATTTAACAGGTCTTAAGAGTACTAAGTACTAGTCGTTCCGTGCTGACTTGATGAAATTACGACACCTACTGAGGGCCTCCACGGTCCCGTTTGCTTTGATATTATAATGCAGGTACTTGGATTTCCTACTTAGAAGTCGGTGGAGATGGCATGTCACATTCTACGAGACATAGTTCAGATAATTATGCCGTAGAGATACGCGCACCTTCAGTTAAGGAGTATATTGAATGATCACGTTATGGTCTTTTGAAAAATAGGGGTGTAGAAAATGTGCATATAAAAAGATGAATTAAATTCCACATGGTCTTCAATGTGCACTGTTTCTTACGTAGGGCTATTTGCTTGAGTTTCTGGAAATGCAGGAGCCCAGGGTCGGGCGGAGATTTGCATGTACATCCCTGGGGACACTTATGCATACATACCATCACACCCCCTTTTTGTATACTGTAGGCTCGCACTATTCGTGCGCCTTTATCTATCCCTCCTACTACAGAGATACCTCACCCTTAGGGAGGGCGTTTGCCCCGGCCTTGCTTTATTCTATGCAATATCTATGCATTCTCTCATTGTAATTGTCTACAGTCTACGAACACACAGGGTCTGTGGATCGGAGCCCGCAGAGACGCAAGAACCCAGACTTATGTGTGGGTCGCGTAGGGCCCCAAGTACTTAGTAACATGATCATCACTCGAGCTCATTCAACTAGACTTCCACAGTGCATTCGACACCTCATCGCGCTTTTGTTTCCCTCTTTTCCCACCCGCCTTCCCACCCGCTCGCTTCTACTCCCCGTCTCGTGAGCCGTCATCCCCCCTAGAGCTTTCTCATCGTCCCTCCTCCACGCTCGACTATCGTCGGGCTTGGCCACCCACCCGCGAGTTCTGCTCGCGTCTCGGTGCCCCAGCTCTCGTCCGCGCACTCAGTGCCGGATACTCTACCCATGCTGGTATTTGACGATGGTCTTGTGCACACATATGTACATATCTACCTCTATGCTAATCTTACATCGATAAAAAACGCGAAGCCACCAGAGCCTAAGTTTCTTCCACAACACTTGTCGCGTCGGTGCACGAGCTCCACCCACATTATACAGACTCAAGACACACTTGGCCTTGGACCGGTACAGTGAGAGAGAGAGGGGGGGATAGATATGATACGATAAGTAGGAAACGACCTGGACCAGTGGACGAAGAGGAATGGGGGCCAGAGAGGCGGAACGCCGAACCGGGGTGCCACCGGGGCCGCGCCACCGAGCGAGTTGGGTGGGCGCCCAAACCAGGTCGAATGCTAGTAGAAGGGGTGGGAGGGCGGGACTCACAGAAAAAGTGGAAAACGAGTGAATGATGCTGCGAGTGACGGCGCGCTCGCAGGATGTGGTATGGATAGAAAAAGGGACAAGAGGCGCAAGCGCCGAGTTATGGAATTAAACATGGATGGTAAACACAATACATGGGCGGATAGTGCCGAACTAAGTCCCTGGCCTGGGCGGCCCAGTATAAGTTTTGCGGCCTCCGTGGGCTCCGGTGAAAAACTCCACTTATTGGATCAAAACCACACGAAGGCATTGGCGCCGGTCGATTAACCATTTATTAGATATGTGCTAGCACGACCGAAGGAGACTTGATGTAAAAATGCATATAACACAGCACTATAATTACACGTTTCCCGCTACAAAAAATGATTCTCCATATGCATTGATGCTCTTGGTTCAAAAAATGGGGTGTTACAATACTGCAGATGGTATATCGCCGCACGACCTATCGGACAAGTCGACCGTCGCTGGCGGGTCATCATATTCCACCATTCACCCATCCCATCGATCCATTCCCCTCGTCGAACGCACCCACCTCACAGTTGGCGCTATCGACATTATTTCCTGCCGTGCCTCTGCATCATTTCCCTTCAGTCTCCCTCGGAACTCGGGCTTGTGCAATTTAAGCATTTGTAGTCGGAACAGCCCAGCCAACTTCTTGAACTCGTCTACGTCTATCACACATTTTCTCATATATAGCCGACTCAGCTGTCCTAGCCCCTCATAGTTTTCGACTTCAGAGATTGGAGCCTCTAGTATCTGCAGATATTCCAACCCAAGCGTACGTATGTTCCCGGGCGACTTGGTCATCAACTCATCAACTGAAAGACGCTGGTCGAATAACGATCGACCAAGGATATACAAACTGGTTACATTCGTCCGCTCCAGAAATGCCGCAACCGTTGTACAGTACAGCGGCGCATTGAACTCTTGCTGCATCTGGAACGTGAACTGTAGTGGCTTTGTTCCGGGCGCGAGTAACGGAAGAACTACGTCGTATACATCGCGTGACATTTCGTCTAAGCTCAGTTCTTCCAGCTCGTTGAGAGGAACAGGTGCTAATCCGTTGATTTCGTCTTTGCCAATCACGATAATGTTAATGTGCAGTACGCGAAGCGCAGGAGAAGCTAGAAGCATGTCCCTAAGTTTGTCGACATGAATGTGGGGCTTACGACCGCGCTTTGATCGAGTGAACAAAAGGTGGAGTTTGACAAGGCCATGGTAGGCTGGACTGGACCAAGGAAAGAAATTGTTACTCAGGCGCAACGATGTGATGGGACGTAAGATAGAGTCTAGCAGCTGTTGCGATACACCGCATGACTCGGCTGTAGGAAGCTCCCAGTCGTCTGTTCCCTCGATACCAATTCCCTGTTGTGTGCGCCTACAGTGATTCGTAACACATAAACTGTAGAAATAACTTGTACATACTAGAACAATCTAGTATCTTCCATGTAATCGAGTCAGTGCAAACTAACCAATAAGCTATATGCGCAGTAAAGCGCAGTAAGTACGCGTCACCCCTATAAGTGACTCGACTGGTTGGTTCACGGGTATATAAGGGGGGCTTGTTCTGCCTCCTAACGACTCATCCTATTCTCTCTCAATCTCACTCTCGTTCATACTTTGTAATTAGTTAGATCTTAATATATATTTGTTTCTATATACATTTTACTTCTTTCTACAGGTTATGAGCCCCGCCTGAACGCTTATAGCCTACTTGTACATAGAAACCTATATATACATACCGAGTACTCAACCTAACCCTTAGTCACTATGACTGACCCCTCAGGAGCAAATGCCGGCGGCGCTGGCAGTTTGCATCGGATCCCTCCCTTACGAGGAGCCAACAACTATAACGTTTGGCGTATCCAAATGGAGGACGTACTCACCGACCTCGATTTATATGGACACGCAGACGGATCGAAACTTAAACCGAACTCTAAGGTAGAAGTTGCGATCACCGGCCGTAAAGACGATGAAGGTAACCGCTTACCTGACTTGGAAGTCGACAGCGACAACCCCTTATATGCGTCTTGGATTAAAGCCGACCGCAAAGCGCTATTGAACATAAGACTAAGAGTTGACGGAAGTGTACTTACTCACATACAAGGTTGTACAACTGCCGCCGACGCCTGGTCTACGTTAGAAGCCACATTCCAAGTCAAAGGTACTGTTGGACTCATTGACTTACGGAGACGATTCTTCAGTCATTGGATGACCGATGGTGAAGACATCGAGGAACACATCCAGCGAATGCGCGGATGGTACCAACAAATAAACAGTATCAGTAAGGACTCATGCACTGAGGTCGATTGGATAACAACGCTCATTGCAAGCTTACCTGATAGCTGGGATACGTTTACGCAATCTGTAAACTTCCAATTTGATCTAGACGACAAGAACAAACAAGCAAATCAAATCAGCAATTTGAGGTCACAAATATTAGCAGAATCCCACCAAAGAAATACTAGAGGTACTGATGGAAAGGCATTCTTTAGTACAAACAAATCAACTGTAAATAGAGCTATACGTACCAATGGTAAAGGTCCAGATAAGACTAAGTCAAAATGCAACAACTGCGGACGACTCGGCCATTGGATAGCTGAGTGCCAAAGCCCCGGCGGAGGTGCATTCAAATCAGGAAATAAAGGTAATGGACAAAACAGACAAATAAACTTACCAAATAAAACCCAATTTAACAATGCTAGAACGCATATAGCCGTGGAAAAGTCCACATCAGCCGACTACGCATTCTTGACCATTGAGGAATCATATGGAACCATTAGTAAGCTAACAAACTCATGGATAGCCAATAGCGGAACAACGACTCACATATCTAACAACTGGAACTTATTTTCCAAATATAGTAAGTCATTGGGACATGTATCTGGCGTATCCAGAAGCAAACCAATAATCAGCCAAGGGACAATAGAACTTGAATGTCTCAGTGACCCCGAGACAAACAAGTACGTTACTATTAGACTTACTAATGTAGCTCATGTGCCAAGCTCACCTGTGAACCTTATCAGTCTATCTTTGATAACTGATAAAGGCCTCCAAGTTTCAATGGATTGAGACTGCTTAGTAATATATGGGCCAAACAATGAATGTATTACTTATGGTTCAAAGCTCAAAGAACGTGCAAAAGGGAATTTGTGGAAAATAAATGCGCGCTACATTAACAAACAAAACGCAAACAATAAGTCCACTGAACTGGCACTCCTTAAACAAACTGGTTGAACTTGGTTCGACTGGCATAAAGTTCTTGGGCACATTGGCCCGCAAGCTCTCCAACGCCTAAAAAACACCAACGCTGTAAAAGGTATGGAAATAGCTGACAATGCCATTGGACTTAACTTTGAATGTGATGTATGCGCACAAACAAAGGCCCACACACAACCATTCCCCAAAGAATTGGCGACAAAAGTCTCCAATATAGGTGAGTTAGTAGTAACCAATGTATGGGGACCGGCCCAAACTCCTTCAATTGGTCAATACAAGTACTATGTATCATTCACGGATGTAGCTACACGATTTACTTGTTTAGGTTTCTTAAGACACAAAGATGAAACATTGAACGAATATAAATCATTCAAAGCAATACTAAATACACAAAAAGATAAGAAAATCAAGAAAGTTTGCTTTGATAATGGTAGGGAATTTGTGAATAAAGACTGGATCAAGCATGCCGCTCAAAGGGGGACTATTTTGGAAACTACGGCCCCATATTCAGCCCAACAAAACAGCATCGCTGAAAGGTTGAATTGAACACTCACCAAGAAAGCACAAGCCATGCTACTCGAGTCAAACGCCCCAAAGTTTCTTTGGAGCAAGGCCATAGCATACGCATGCTACCTAAAGAATTGTGTGCCTACGCAAGTGCACGGAACATTCTGGAAAATGCCCTACAAAGCCTTCTGGGGCATTAAACCTAACGTTAATACGCTCCGTCCTTGGGGAAGTAAGTGCTACGTACTAAATCAAGGTGGAGACTTGTCTAAGCTTGACCCTAAGACAACAACCACAATATTTGTGGGCATATCAGACGTCCAAGGAAAGAGCTGGCAGTACTACAAGTCAGGATCAAACTGCATATTGCACTTGCAAAACGTCACCTTTCCGAGTCATGCACAAATCAAAGAAGTCGATAACGGCAAACCCAAACTGGGAGAATTGGTTGCTCCGCCCGCTGAGGGGGAGATGACGCAAGCTAACAGCGCTGCGCAACAACCAATAGAAAATACTAGAACAGGGGGAGCGCATGTAGATAGTGAAGAAATAAAAATCAAAAAATTAGAACATACAGGTATAAAAACCAAACCGCTGAGCAACAAATCAACATCCAACAAACCAACTCAACCTATTCAGCAATTGCTCAATCAACCTGTTGTTCCCAAACCTACCACTGTTTGCAACAATCCTGTTATGCGCACTGGTAATAATTCTATTTCTAACTCTACTCTACAAACAATCAATGCGCTCAAAGGTAACGTCTCAACCGGAGCCCAAACCCGCAGTAGGAATCCTAACCCTACTCACGTCTCCCTCCAACAAGAACGTGGCGGAGTCAGGATTAAACTCCCCAACAACGTTGCGACAGGTCAGCTTAATAACCAAGCAACAAATGAGACTACTAACCTTGTACTAGACCTCCCCAACGCCGCAAGCATGCACTCTGACAGCTCCAACATTGATCTTGACGCATATACCTTCTCCACCAACACCTCCTCCATACTCTCCGCCCCTACCATCCCGTCCAAGCTTGCCTACCCGCTGGCAACCCCGCCAGCGACCAAACTGGACACGTCCTTATCCAACTTGCTCAACAATTGATTCAGCTACCTCAACCTATCCAAATCAACTTCAACCAAATTGGATACCACCCTGGCAACACCCGGGGATGTGGAACACGAATGGGCCTATGCCGCCAAGCTATCCGCGCCCAACAACCACCCGACTGTTGCGGAAGCGCTTGCCGGACCGGACGCAGAGGAATGGCAAAAAGCCATGGCAAAGGAGGTTAGTACATTCAAGAAAATGGATACATACAATCTCACCAATCTACCACCCGGACACAAGGCAATTGGAAACGCATGGGTATTCACACTCAAGCGTAACGCCAACGGCACACCAGCCCGCTACAAGGGACAACTAGTAGCCCAAGGTTTCAGCCAACAACCTGGTATTGACTTTGATGAGACGTTTGCACCTGTAGTACGTCTTGACTCAATACAATTACTGTTATCCATTGCTAACCAAAATGATTGGGATATTCGACAGCTCAATGTTAATTCTGCGTACCTACATGCAAAAGTAAACAAAGAATTATACATGCAACAGATCCCATATTTTGAAGACGGTACGAATCAAGTATTAAAACTAAAACGTTCAATTTACGGTCTGAAACAAGCAGGCCGCATGTGGAACAAACTATACAATACCAAGCTCAAAAGCCTTGGATACTCGCCATGCCTTACTGACGCGTGCGTGTACAAACGCATGGTCAACACTGAGGGTGAGCTTTGCATATCCATTATTGCTACGCACGTTGACAATTCTATTGTTATTACTTCACGCAATCACACTGAATCTGCCATAGCCAAACTCTTACACAAATTCAACATGCAAGACTTAGGAAATATCCATCATTTCCTAGGCATTGCTATTGTTCAAAACCGTAAGTCCGGCACCATCCACCTCAACCAGAAAACTTACATCAAGAACCTAGCAATCATTGCAGGACTCAACAACGCTTACCCGGCCGACACACCAATCAGTCCAATGACTCAACTCACGCAATACAAAGGTACCAAACCAAAATTCAATTATGGTACGTACATAGGCAAGTTACTATATGCTGCTCTATGTACCTGACCAGACATTGCTTACGCTGTTGCTCACTTAGCACAATTCACTACGTGCTACGGACCCGCACACGTGACTGCTGTCAATTGCGTGGTTTGATACCTCAAAGGCACTTTGGCCCTTGGACTAACGTATTGGCAATCAACAAACAACTTTGGTGAAATCGGCTATTCTGATGCCAACTGGGGAAGCAATTTACTTGATCGTAAGTCAATCTCTGGTCACGTCTTTCTATTAGGCAGCGCTGCTATTTCTTGGTCAGCTAAGAAGCAGGCCACCATTGCTTTATTGACAATGGAGGCCAAATACATGTCGTTATCTCACGCATGTACTCAAGCCTTATTGTTGTGCACCACTGTAAGGTGGGCACACGCTGGTGGAGTGGGCGCTTAAGGCCGTACTACTACAGGCAACACATATGTAATCTAACTACTAAGGCTATTCTACTTCCGCTTAAGGCGGACTACTACTGTTAACTATTGCGAGGGGGCCGTAGGCCTGGAGGTGTGGTGAGTTAAACAAGGGTGGTGAACGTCTAAGTACTACTGGGGGCCGGCTACTTAGCTGGCTGACTAATCCTCCTCAATGAATATGAGACGAGGTAAAATTGACTTGGTATTCCCAAGCAATTTCCCTGCTGTATATATAGACAACGCACACTATCTACATGGTCTGTGCGCGTGAGAGAAAGAAGTAAGAAGACAAAGTGAGAAGCGTGCTGCGGGCTGCGCAGAAGCGTGGATTTCTCCTAAGCGCCCTTGGCACGGCATCTCGGCGCGGCATCTCGGTATAATAAGCGCCGAGATCACGTGATTGAAAAACATAAGATATCAAGTCCGTAAAAAATACTAAAAATAATAGAAAATTCGTCCGATTCTGATGGTATTGTTAAGGAGGTTATAACACTTATGGATGCGTCAATTGTTTGAAGAACTCAACTTCACTACTGACAATCCAACCTTAATTCTTTCAGATAATCTTGCCGCTCTTGCTCTGTCTGCCAAATTGCAATTTCACAGACAATCAAAACACATTGATATTCAACACCACTTCATGCAAGACATAATCAAGAAACGTAAGGTAACTACACTGTATGTACAAACTAATGAGAACTTGGCCAATGCTTTTACTAAAGCATTAGCCGCTCCTCAATTCAGATACCTTATGCAATTGATACTAGGCAAACAGCTGGAGGAAACTAAGGAGAATGAAATCAAATAGAAAGAAGCGATTTCAATTATATTACAAAATAGCTGTACAAACTGAAAATGTGAACTATAACAAATGAATTGAATCAATATGTATATCTGTAAATGTGTGACTCAATTAAGGGGGAGTGTAGAAATAACTTGTACATACTAGAACAATCTAGTATCTTCCATGTAATCGAGTCAGTGCAAACTAACCAATAAGCTATATGCGCAGTAAAGCGCAGTAAGTACGCGTCACCCCTATAAGTGACTTGACTGGTTGGTTCACGGGTATATAAGGGGGGCTTGTTCTGCCTCCTAACAACTCATCCTATTCTCTCTCAATCTCACTCTTGTTCATACTTTGTAATTAGTTAGATCTTAATATATATTTGTTTCTATATACATTTTACTTCTTTCTACATAAACAATGCAGAATTCCGGGCGTGGCTTTTGAAATCGTAGTCTGGATTAGAGAAGTGAAGAAAGCAGTGTTGTCAGAGTAGTTATCTATCAATAACTCTCTTAGCCGAGGGGAAGTGAATCTAAAAAAGTCTTTCAGCTCATCGATATTTGGCAGGAAGGTGGTCTCATAATGGTACAAGGCCAAACATAGTGAAATTTTTTGGTTTTGTGCCCGAGGAACAAACGCAGAAGCACGATCCAAGAAGGTTTGGGGTGATCGACCAAGGGTCAAAATGTTGAGAGATGACCACATAGCGGGAGTTGAGAGTACAATTTGACGCCATAGAGTGCAAACATGCGATAGGTTCTCGGGACATCCTAGCCTCATGATATTTCTAATGCTGCGATCCCAGATTGCAGGCGAGTCGGCCTGGTCTTTCCTTATGGGCGTTGACCACCATAGGTAGTGACAGTATTTAAAGATGCAAATCAAAATCTCGGTGGGGAGAGTATTGACTAGTGGGATAAAATAGTCGGCTTGACTTCGAAGAGGAACTGTGCTATAGATATGGAGGTCCGGCTCAAGTTTGTCAACGAGGCTATCCTCAGTACTGGGCTTCGTGCTGTTCGAAAATTTCCCGGAATTACCACAACCTCTTGTAGGAAGATTCTTGGCATACATTGCGAATAATGTAAGTTGGCAGATTTATACTGAAATCGAACACTTCCGGCGATCGCGTATTGATGTGGCTCGCGATCGCCGACATTTGCGAATGTGAAATTGTGAGAGTGAGATAAGCGCCCGGCGTGTGTGTGCCACGTTATCACCAACCACGAATAGAGCGCCTTCGAGTGCCTGACCATCATTCACTTGCCACCATGGATGACATACGAGCTGAACTACGAAAAATACCTCCCGTAACGAGGTTTATGGTATTGTCTAGTACCGCCGTATCTCTTCCGGTCATGATGCATATGCTATCAGGCTACAAAGTAGTATACGCGGCAAAGTACGTATTTGGACAGGGCCAGGTCAGTGTTTAGAGCTGCTCTCAGGTTTATTCTTACAGAGAATCCTAGATATGGAGATTATGGACCTCATGGTTCTTAGGACGTGAGTGACTACTTTGTCAGGACACAAGTAGTATGACTGACTTGACTTCGGCTTGGACTGGGAGACAGCAAGCGGTTTGCCTTTTATATTCGACATGTTGATGCTTTAGTAGGTTATATAACTATGATTCTTTGCCGAATCTATACTCACAAGAAACAATCGTAGTCGCGCATCTAAAGAGCTCGAGGAAGTCTTGTTTGGCGGGCATTCAGCTGACTATGCCTGGCATCTACTTGTATCAGGTGTCGCCATCATGGTAAGGGCTAGTGAGAGCGATCACAGTCCGTACTGATAAATGTACCCAGGGACTCAACGTTCCTCTCCGAACGCTGATTTTCTTCCGTCCCTTATTGCACTTGTTGGTTTACCGTGCAGCACGGTCTAACCCGGAAGCTCAAGTTTCTCTATTCGGGCTTATCTCTGTCAAAAATATATATTTTCCCTTTGTGATGCTCGGTAAGTACTTCGATCTTGTCCTCAGAACCTTTCTAACCTAACGGACAATCTTGCACAATCATTGTATATGTTTACAAAACGTTGTTAATGGACCACGCGCTCTCGCTTATACAACTCCCCCATGTCTATGATCTCGACTTCGCCTAGGCATGGATCTGATAAACGGCGGTCCTCCAGCTCTCCTTCAGTCCCTCACTGGCGTCATTGCCTCACATATTTGGTTCATGCTCTTCCCCGATCCTAGTGAATTGCGGTCCGTTCCAGCCACCTCGTCGGGCGTTCAATCTTACGGCGGCTCCTCTACATACACTCTTTCTGGGGGCGGGAGAGCTACATCAACTGCAGCCGCAAGGTTAAGTGCACCCGGGTGGAGGAAGTATGCTGTGGCGCCAGGCTGGGTTCGTTGGTTGGTTGGAGGAATACACGAGCAAGGGGGTACTGAGACCCGGTCATGGGGAACCGCAGTTGTTCCTCCCCGCGCTGGAGCCGAACAAGGCGCCAAAAGTACTGGTCATAACTGGGGCAGCGGCCAACGGTTGGGCAGTGAATGAGTAACCCAAACTCGCATGTATGGTAACTTGTTTCAAGACAGTAACGTTAAAACTTTGTTTGCGCGCATCATCATGATCTTAGAACGAGAAAGCTATATATTTCTCCAACTGAATTACAACTACTAAGTACGTTTGTTTCTCATAATAATCTCCAAGTAGCCTCTGGGACGCATGACGCACTAGTTAACCTTACCAAGTCCGGCATTCGCCAAGACATAAGAAACAACCGAGGAAGGGTCCATGACCGAAGCACTCTTGACAGTGGACTGAAACAGAGAGTTAGTTTTGGGGCATATATACATGGGATACATAACTCACGGCAGTGAATGGCCTAATAGCAGCTGTATTCCCAGTGTTCGATAGGCTTCCCGAGCCCCCAGTCCTGGAGACATTCTTCGTAAGCCAGGCGGGTTGTATCCCAGTGTCAGCGAACGAAAGACTCACAGAATGTTTGAAACACAGCTTCGGCTAAGCACACTCGAGCATTGCGCGTTCATACTGGAAGAGGTAGGTGCGAACACCGTTCCAGCCGAGCCGCCAGAGGAGGGGGCCTTGACCTATACGCACATGCCCAGTGGTATCAGGTTTGCCTGTTATCACAACAGAGGTGCTACACTAACCTTATTGAATACATTGCCTTCCATCAGTACGCGAGATCCGTTGTTAGGCTCGAGAGCGTTGCCGGTCACGTCGTTCCAGTAGCTATGACCCAAATGTTAGGCTTGCTGAGCGCATATACACGGTTGAAACCTTACTTGTTGTAGACGTGAATGCTTTCTGGAGATTGGAGCTAAGGTTCTGAATCCGAGGAGTGAATGAATTATACTTACGAGTATTGCCAGATATGCCTCCAACCTTAGGACCACGTCCACTACAAACAACATAGATTGAGTGTTTCTTACCTACCGCCTTCTGAAGAACCACTTACGCAGTGTGATAAATGCTAAATAAGAGACGTATTAGAAAGGAAAGCGCAAGTATAGTATGGATACGTACTAGTTCCTGGCAAAGGTGATTTCGTCTGCCTTACCAACAAAGTAGAACGACCAGTAATGGTGCTCTGAAACGGATGTATCCACGTTCGGTGCGCATCATGTCCGCTAATTTTATCGACTTACCATTACATCTAGTGCTGTTATTTATCACGACTAAGTAAAGACTAGGTTTAAATTGATTATACAGCTGAATGAGCTCACGACCATGTGCTGGAAGAGGAAGCCAGATATATACATGAAAATAGTATATCGTGGAACTCTAACGGACTTACCTTTGCCCGTCAAAGTAGTTGTTCGAGATTGTGACTTGAATGTTGGGGTCAAAGTGCTAGAATCAACGAAGAGATCAGTGACAGTGTTAGATGAGGGTCGTACGCAAAGTATTTGTTATACTTACGCTAATAAGGAACTGCCGTCCAATGCTTTTAATCTATAACATGTTTGTATAATTATGCGAGTGGGAAACAACAACACATGTGTTAGCAGCTTGACCTACGTAGTTGTGATCAATCTATAAGGTATGGATATCAGTGCTCTGGCTTAGAGTCTGATGGATAAGGGGGTGACCTACCCAAACTTTACTGGCGCCCTCAAGGCTAATGGCATCTCCTCCCCACACATATTGTGGGTTGATATCAGAGATACGGACGTTCTGAATGATGATATTGGTACTTCCAATCAACCTTAGACCTTTGCCCTTGCTAAAGTATAGTCAGAAAATGTATGATAATCACTTGAGTGTAGCAACTTACATCCATCCTGAAGTTCCCTTGCCAAGGATGGTCTTATTGGAACCCACAAGAATACTGTTAGTCCCAGCCTTTTTGTAAGTGACTGTGACCTAAATGAAATTTATAATTGATATATGTTGCTGAGTTGTATACAGTGTTACTCACCTTAGCAGCATCCTCCAGGCACCAGTTGTGTGGGTTAATTGCAAGTTGCGGGTTGGGAGAACAGGTCCAAGGTTTGCACCCAGTTTCCGTAACTGAGCTCTACAGATGTGTATACATTGACTAAACTTGGTGTAGTTTTGTAGCATTTAAATCAGCCATACCTTGGTATCTGTAAAATCATAAGTCCTGTTGAGCAGAATGTTGTGCGCTACATTATCCTTGAGCCTATATAGGTTGTTAAGTATGTGTAAAACAATAGTGTTGTACACCACTGTAAGGTGGGTACATGCTAGTAGGGACAGGCGCTTAAGGCCATATCTAATACAGAGTAACTACCAACTGATTAATCTGATCAGGCTAACTACTACTACTAACCGCTTAAGGCGGTGTCTACTGGGTTATCTACTGAGACAAAGGGGCCTTAGGCCTAGGAGGTGTGGTGAGCGCAATGAAGGGGTAAGGTTTCTACTGATGGGGGCTGGCTTCTTAGCTGGCTGGGATATCCTCCTCAATGAGTATGAGACAAGGTAAAATCAACTTGGTGTCTCCAAGCAATTTTCCTGCTGTATATATAATGGTAAGGGCGCTATTTACATGGTCTGTGCGCGTGAGAAAAGAAGTACATAGATAAAATAAGAAGTGTGCTTTGGACTGCGCAGAAGCATGGATTTCTCCTAAGCGCCCTTGGCACAGCATCTTGGCGCGGCATCTTGGCATAATAAGTGCCAAGATCACGTGATCAGAAAACAAAAGATATCAAGTCTGTAAAAAATACTAAAAATAACAGAAAAATTGTCCCATTCTAATGGTATAAATCTTGGGAGTGTAACAAATAGACTCTCAAATTCCATACCAGCTCTTCAACTGAGCAGTTGAAGTTGGAGTGGCTTGAGTGGCAGCAGCTCTGCCAGTGGTCCCTTTAGCGTATCCAAACAGACTTCCCACAGCCAAAGCACCCTTGGAGGCAATGAGGGCTGCAGCAAGAGATGCAAGAATATACATGGTTGAAAGGCCAATAGAGCAAAAGAGAAGAGGGAGTCTGTGAGACAAAAGGCCATTGAAAAGCTCATTTTATACGCTGACACTATTGCATAGAACCTCAGCTAAACACCTCACAATGTATGATCTAACTCCATGATTGGTTTACTTTTAAGTAGACCACTTGGAATATACAAATGACAAAGACTGAACCCCTGACCACAGCAAGTCATGAAACATTTTCAATGTCTAGATCAGCCCATACTTGGAGCGTTAGAAGTCCTCTTGGCATGATCATCAACTTGGTACAATGTCAGGTCTATGGCCCATGGCTTATTAGTATGCTTGGCCAAAGAAGGTGTTTAGTCAATATACTGTTGTAGACACAGTCAATACCAGGGAATTTTATCCCATTTTCTTGGATTTAAACAAAGGCAAACGGACAACATTTTTGATCACGTGACTTCGGCGCTTATATCATACGCTAAGCGCCAAGCCACGTCCCCATCCACGCTTACCTCAGCATACATAGCCACCTCCACCTGATGACATCACTATGACACGTCAGTGACACGTATGCATGAGTAAGGCCGACTACGGATTGGGGTTCTTATTTGATACGGTATTGCATATAGTTGTATTAGTAATTAGGTAGCTCTGTAATATATAAGGAGGCCAACCAACCATGGTAACACCCAGGTCAATTACCTCTTGTTGCATCTCTCAATTGTACAAGGCCTTAGGCCAGTAACTACTAAGCCCCCACCTGTACTTGTTGCCTTAAGCAACTTTCTCATTGTAGATACATAGCTTGCCATTGCCACTAGGGCTTTGGTCATTGTACTTAGGTAGTTAGTTGTTGCAGGTAGCCCCCTCACCGCCTTAAGCGGTTCTTACTCAGTTCTATACGGCCACAAGCGCCCGCTACCTAGACAACCCTTAAGGACGTCTAGGACATATACCATTGAGGTATAAATGCATCAGCCCATATACCTCTTGGAGCAATGGTTCCCCTCAATGGAATAACACAGAATGCAATATTGGGGATTGTTGTTGTTGTAGACACATTCAATACCACGGAATTTATTCCGAATTTCTCAAATTTAAACGAAGTTGAACGGACAACATTTTCAATCACGTGACTTCGGCGCTTATATCATACGCTAAGCGCCAAGCCACGTCCCCATCTGCGCTTATTCATCTTACATAGCCACCTCCACCTATGACAACATCATGACACGTCAGTGACACGTATGCATGAGTAAGACTAACTGCAGAGCGGGGTTCTTATTGGTTATGGAATTGCACATCATGTATTTGTAAATAGACTACCCCTGTAATATATAAGGAGGCCAACCAACCATGGTAACACCCAGGTTGATTACCTCTTGTTGCATCCCACATTGTACAAGGGTCCTACAACCCAGCAACCCCTACTTAGTTACTAGTTCCACACCGCCTTAAGTGGCCTCATTGTTGTACTTAGATAGCTCACCATTGCCCTTATAGGCTTGGTCGCTGTAGTATAGCTTGTTGTTGTTGTAGGTAGCTTGCACACCGCCTTATGCGGTTCTTACTTGTATACACCTGGCCGCAAGCGCCCTCCGCCTCAATGTCCTTACAGACGTCTAGGACAGTTGTACACCACTGTAAGGTGGGTACACGCTAGTGGGAGCGGGCGCTTAAGGCTGTACTACTACAAGCAACTTGTGCAATCTATCTTACTAGGCTATACTAATACTGCATAAGGCGGTCTTACTGGTAACTACTGACAATGGGGCCCTAGGCCTGGGAGGTGTGATGAGTGAGATAAGAGGGTTCAACGTCTGGGAACTACTGGGGACCAGCTACTTAGCTGGCTGGGTGATCCTCCTCAATGGATATGAGACAAGGTAAAATTGACTTGGGGTCTCCAAGCAATTTCCCTGCTGTTTATATAGACAAAAAGGGAGGTATGTACATGGTCAATGCATGTGAGAAAAGAAGAGTCTATGTGAAAAGAGAAGCGTGCTGCGGACTGCGCAGAAGCGTGGATTTCCCCTAAGCGCCCTTGGCACGGCATCTTGGCGCAGCATCTTGGCATAGTAAGCGCCAAGATCACGTGATCAGAAAACATAAGATAAACAGTTCGGAAAAAATAGTAAAAATATCAGAAAAAACGTGCAATTCTAATGGTATATGTTAGGGGGTTGTAACAGGGATGCCTCCACATCTACATGGTCCCAAAGCCATGCTTTGGTCTCTTGGCAAACAAGTTCCAGTGGGTTATTTGGAGAGGCTTATATCTTTTTATTGCCTGCAAATAGCAGTTGCCCAAGTTGATTCAAATAGAAGGTCTGGGCAATTCTGGCATGATCATACTGAAATGGGTGTTTAACAATATTGCAAGATGGACAAAGGCAGGTAAATTACCCAAATAGGAACTATGAAATAGCAAAAAGTCACCAGTCTCATTCATATTCCTGCTTCTATGAGTCAGCATAGATTGGCAGAATCATGCTGATTCCATGGATTGAGGGCAGACAGACTACATTTCAGGAGTTGATGGCTCACAACCTCCACTACTTTTATTTCTACAAAATGCATCCCTTATAACTTAGCTGAGCCAATGTACATATGTTGTATGATATTCTAACTTCATTCACAAGCTTGAACCCATTCTACTATACAAAAGCCGCTAAGGTTTACAAGTGCCCAAGAAGACCTATGATTCTTTGTGCACTCCTGGAAGCATGCAGAGTGATACAGGAGGCTTAGCTATTATGTGCTTTGCTTCACTTGGATTAATCTTGCAAAATGGGATAAACATCAGCTAACCAAGGCCTTTTGGAACTTGGAAAGCATACAAAGAACCACTGCTAGCGCTGCTCCCCAGCACTTGTGAACCCCGGCTAATTTTGCTTTTGTGGAGCACCTGGTCTGTAAAGTCAAGGGGTACAGGTGCTGCTGTAAGCCCAAAAATTTTAATGTATCTTACTCATGTCAAATACTTAATCTTTGTCATTATTCCCATAACTCCACAACTCTGTTGTATGCATAGATTTTGACGGATGCCATACCTATCAGCCCGGATTATGTGAGGCACCATATTAATATAGAGTTTTGTCAGTATCATTTAGTTTCAAATGCAGTTATGAATCGGATGTATAAACCGCGTTTATAAGCGTGTCTGTAGGATGGTGGATGTGCGGGTCGCTTGCGCAACGCGTCACATGACCTTCTCATTTCAGCTTTTCATTTCATAACTCGCTGTCATTCGTTATTTCATTGTCACTATTACAAGGACAAACAACACTTGTTACTCTATATATACCCGTCTCTCATGCACTTTGTCCTTGGAATCTCCGTCGAATAAGAGAATATCAGCTAGTCTACGTGAACTCCTAAGCTTCGACATCGCTGCTCACCTTCTCCCGCTCGACTCGACCTCTCTCATCTCACAGTGGAGTTGTTTTGAGCAGTTTACGATCACGTGTGTCCCACCCGTCCTGTGCGTTCCCCTTCTGTGCCGATCTTATCCTCCTCCTTTCCATTGCTATGTACGTAGCCTTACTCCAGTAGAGCTTTGGTGTCCTACCATGCGTTCGGGTCCGAGTAGTAAATTGTATCAAAACAAATTCACAACCATGTGTTATGGAAAGCCAGGTGGGGCATTGAATGTTAAAGAGCCTAACTAAGTATCTATAGTACCTTTGATAACAGTGCCCCTCCCTGGGGTATGTTAAAGCTGGCTACAACATAGCTCCGGAAAATGCGGTGAGGATTCAAACTTTGC
The DNA here is from genome assembly GCF_016906535.1 of Rhizoctonia solani. Taxonomy (NCBI): domain Eukaryota; kingdom Fungi; phylum Basidiomycota; class Agaricomycetes; order Cantharellales; family Ceratobasidiaceae; genus Rhizoctonia; species Rhizoctonia solani. Next base: position 1,628,646 of record NC_057379.1, read on the forward strand.
AAATATAAGTCCGGTCGACCTTTCTTCTGAGGCGACCGGCTGTAGCTATCGGGCATGGATTTCGCATTGTTTGCGATTTCAGTCGCCCGCTGTAGTAGGAGCTGTACCAGCGCCTAGATGTATAGCCCTAGGGTCGTGTCTAGGTTCCTCCGCTGCTATCCGTAGCTATCGAGACGTCCTCATGATCCTTAGACCCCTCCACCGTAACCGCTAATTAGTGACTGTTGTATCTAACAATGGGGCCACTGTAGTGTAAAAAGATACGGAGATTTGGTACTTAACCTATGCTTCGGTCGCTATGTATGTTATATGGGCTCTGTAAGCTGTATAAGAGGGGGGAGCCCGGCCACCCAAGACTGCGACAGTCCAGATTGAAGGGTTGGGGTGGCAGAGAACCGCACATGGGTGAATACGATAGGAATGGATATATAATAAGATGGGTAATAAATAAATAAAAACGTTAAATATGCGTCAGAAATTGAGGGATGGCGGGTGGGCGCTGAAAAATGCGAGGATGGTCGAATGCTCACGCTCAGTACACCACTCCGAGATCGCAGTATGGAATGGTGTCTGGCCGACTCATGTGACCACGACCTCCGCCCTCGGTCAAGTACCACATGCCCACAATTTTAATAATCTACTTGCCCTTATTTTGACTAAATTAAAGTAAGAAGAGCTTATATTGTTCCAACCGAACTATAGTCGCTAAGCACAACTGTTTTACCATGACAATTCGCAACCAATGCCTGGTCGTATCACAGATTAGTTGACCTTGCCAAGCCCGGCGTTCGCCAAGACATAGGAAACAACCGAAGAAGGGTCCATGATCGAAGCACTCTTAACAGTCGACTGAAGCATGGAGTCAGTACTTGGGATGTATGCAATGGGTGCCTAACTTACAGCGGTGAAGGGGCTGATAGCAGCTGTATTTGCAGTGTTCGACAGACTTCCCGAGCCCCCGGTGCTGGAAAAATTGCTTGTGAGCCCGGCGAATCATACCCCGGTATGGCTGAGTGGCAGACTTACAGAGTGTTTGAAACACAGTTTCGGCTGATCACACTGGAACATTGCGCGTTCATGCTCGAAGAAGTAGGCGCGAAGACCGTTCCGGCTGAATCACCTGTGGAGGGAGTCTTGACCTGTATACACATATCCAGCGAGGTCAGGTTCACCTTTCATTATGACGTACAAAAGCGCTGCACTTACCCCATTGAATACATTACCTTCCAGCAGTACACGAGCTCCAGTGCTGGGCTCGAGAGCGTTGCCGGTCACGTCGTTCCAGTAGCTATGACCCAAATGTTAGGCTTGACGAGCGCATATATGTGGTTAAAACCTTACTTGTTATAGACGTGGACGCTTTCTGGAGATTGGAGCTAAGGTTCTGGATCTGAGGAGTGAATGAATAACACTTACGATTATAGCCAGATGTGCCTCCAACCTTGGGACCACGTCCGCTGCGAACATAGACTGAGTGTCTCGCTGCCTGTCATTTCAAGAAACACTCACGCAGTGTGGTAGATACTAAAAGAGAAAATTGTTAAAAAGAAGACTGAGGCTATAGTGTGAATACGTACTAGTTCCTGGCAAAAGTGATCTGGTCCGCCTTGCCAACGAAGTAGAATGCCCAGTAATGGTGCTCTGTAGTAGATAAGGACATACTTAGTATACGATATTAACTTTGAGTTCATCAACTCACGATCGCAGCCGGTGCTGTTATTCATCACGACTAAATGAGAAGGGTTTTGGGCCTGATTAATCATGTGAACTCACGACCAAGTGCTAGAAGGACATGTCAGATGCCTGAAATAATACACTGTATGAATTCAATATTGCTTACCTTTCACCGTCGAAGTAGTTGTTTGAGATTGTGACTTGAGTGTTAGGGTCAAAGTGCTACGATTAACGAAGGTATCAGTAACAGCCTTAGGTGAAAGTCAGACGTGAAGCATTTGTTATACTTACGCTAACAATGAATTGGCGCCCGGTGCTCTTAATCTACAACACATTTATGGGAATGAGAAAAGAATTACTTGTGTCAGCAACTTGACCTACGTAGTTGTGATCGATCTATGAAATCCGGTGGTCAGTGCTCCAGCTCGGGGTCGAGGGATAAGGAGTAGCCTACCCAAATCTTGCTGGCGCCCTCCAGACCAATGGCATCTCCTCCCCAGACATATTGCGGGTTAAGATCGGAGATGCGGATGTTCTGAATAATGACATTGGTGCTTCCAACCAGCCTCAGACCTTTGCCCTTGCTGAAGTATAGTCAGAGAATGTATCACATGCAATGAATACCGCGACTTACATCCATCCTGAGGTTCCTTTACCAAGAATGGTCTTGTTGGAGCCGACAATGATACCGCTAGTTCCAGCCTTCTTGTATGTTACTGAGACCTAAGTAAAATGTGTGAATAAATTACAGTGCTTGCGTGCGTGCGATGCCATTCACCTTGGCAGCGTCTGCCGAGCACCAGTTATTCGCGTTGATTGCTAGTTGCGGGTTGGGGGAACAGGTCCAAGGCTTGCACCCGGTTTCCGTTACCGAGCCCTATTAATACGAGTTTCTCAATTAGGTGTGCTGTCGTGGATTTAAGGCAGCCGTACCTCAGTGTCTGTGAAATCATAGGTCCTGTCGAGTAGAATGTTGCGTGTTACGTTGTCTTCGAGCCTATAGTTCCTCAGTACGAGCGATAAAGGCGATTTCATCTTTCCTACCAGCTCTTTAACTGAGCAGCCGATGTGGGGATTGCCTGAGCGGCACTAGCTCCACCAGTAGTGCCTGTGGCGTATCCGAACGGGCTTCCGACGGCCAAAGCGCCCTTGGAGGCAATGAGAACTGCGGCGAGAGATCCAAGGATGTACATGATTGAAAGATTAGGGAATAAAGAGAACAGGGTTAGTTTGTGCAATATAAAATCGTCGGCGAGTTCATTTTATACGCTAGTTCTATCACGTAATATCCAGGCTAGGGCACCTCGCAACGCCAAACCAAATTTCGCGATTGCATTGCTTCTAGGTGCGCCGTCCCGAACCCGCACACGCCAAGAGTTGAAGCGCTGGCCCTAGTAGGCGCAAAAGGTCTTCGAATCCTATATTTGGAGTAATTGTTTGGTCATGGTCGATGACATGGAACCATATCAGGTACATGTCCCATGGCTTATCGATATGCTTGATCATTGGGAAGAGGTTTCATCCATATGCCTATCGGAAATAAATATGCCAGCTCATACACTCCTTGGAGTAATCGTTCCGTTCAAGGGAATAACCTCGGATGGGATGTTAATTATTTTTTGAATCTACGCTTCCCGGGATTTACTCCCGATCTCTCGACTGATGGAGCCTGTAGCTATTTGGAGCGTGTAGATCGGAATTACGCACGTTTGGCCACTTCGTGGCCACCTGACCGAGCATTATCAGACAGCTGAGAAGTAAATCAACCCTCATATATACTGCCCTACTCTATACGCGAATGGATATGAATGACGTGGCTGATTACGTCTTTCATCCCAGTATTCTTGTTACTAGTCTGGTTTCGTAAAGTAAAGAATTGAAAATATCAGGTACATATCAGTGACAAAACGGGAAATACACCGGCTGAGGTCGCGATTGGACGACCTGCCGATCCGAATGGGTTTCAGTTCCGTGTTCGAATCTAAGAAGGAGCGAGATTATCCAATTATATTAACCCTGTAAGGCAATATGTACAAATTTCGAACAAACAAGCGGAGGCTATAAAGTTGAGACTTAATTGACTAAATCCGTATTTGCTCCCCCAGCCTTCATCGATCTCCAATTAGACACCCATTCCTAACAATCTTCAACTTCGCCTTGGGGCCGGCAGCCCCTCTCGAGATGGGGAAGTTTGATCAGTTTGGAGAAATCAAGTGATATAGCAACGCATCAGGGGTCACCCCGGCCCGACACGGCCCTCCATTGTACTGTAGTTTGAATTCTAGAGAACTCCATGAAATGCCGGTATCAAGCATGAAATGAGGCTAGAACTTGGTCAACTGCTTCGCCATCATCCCATATACCGCTAGGCATGAATGGCATCTTGCCCCATTCTCATAAGGCCGGTACCGCATGAGATTCGTCTGTTGTTTAGCTTCGAACTTGAATTATATCGGTCGCGGTGTATATGGGGATAAAATGCAAACGTTTGATACCTATATCCATGCGGATTCTTTTATGAACCAAGAAGAAGTCACTCGACTCCGGGGTAAAGGAGATTTCCAAAACTGGCAATGCCGATTGTTGCGGTGATCAACAGTAAAAAATCCCGCCATCATAGAGAAGAAACATTCTCATTAGTTGATCACATATCCTTGCGAGAAAATACATGTTCACAGAAGTGCGTATCAGATCCAATATCCCTAGTTCACCTTGCCGGTACCGGCATTAGCCAATACGTAAGAGGCAACAGTCGAGGGATCCATGATGGATGCGCTCTTGACGACAGACTATACCAAACACATAATGAGTTAGATATATAATATTCGAAGAACGCATATACTCACGGCAGTGAACTGGGAGACAATCGAGTTCTTGGCCGTGTTGGTCAGTGCTCCAGATCCGCCGCCGCTAGTGAATTATTAGCCAACGACTTGAAGCTCTAAATTTAATTTAGCTCACAGGGTGTTGAGTACACACTTCCTTCCGAGGCTGGTTGAGCACTGGTTGGCCATTGTAGCGGAAGTAGGAGCAAAGACAGCGCCATTCACGTTTCCGGTCGAAGGAGTCTTGACCTGCACACATGTACGTCGTAAGCTACTATCCGTGTCAGCCATCACTTGTACCGTACCTTGTTGAAGTAGTTGCCTTCAGCCAGCACTGTGCCTCCGACATCAGCATCCAGAGCATGGCCGGTGATATCGTTAAAGTAGCTGCGCCCTAGTTTAGCATTGTCCTTGGTTATAGGTAACCATGGCTTACTTGTTGTACATGTGCATCAGCTCTGCAGTAATTACATCAGCCCATGGCTCGTTCAGTCACAAGTATAGCACTCACGCTTGTTTCCAGAGGTACCACCGATATGAGGTCCACGTCCACTAAACAAAACAAAAAAACACCTCAGCCTAGCCCACTTGGGCAAACAGAGCCAATACTTACGATGTAAAGTACACGCTGTGGGCAGGATATATGATTAGACCCTGCGAGGTCAACAATCGCAATGAAACTTACTAGTTGCGTGCAAAGGTAATCTGGTCGTTCTTGCCGAGCAAGAGGAAAGCCCAGTAGTGGTGCTCTAGTCATGATCAGTGTTCTGCTAAGCGGGATTGTAAAATAGAGCAACTTACGATCGCAGCCGGTGCTGAGATAGGAAAACGAGAGGATGAGTATAAAGCCTTTTATTTAGTATTGGGTACTTACGACCAGGTCCTGTGGAGGAGTGTGTCAGAGGGTAAGAAACGTAGACCGGATGAGCGACTTACGATTGTCCATCAAAGTAGTTGTTAGAAATGGTAACTTTGGTGTTCGGTTCAAAGTGCTACATTCAGATTTAGTGAGCGGGGTCAATACCAAGAAAAAGGGCAACCGCGTACCGAAACGAGGAATTGACGGCCAATGCTTTTAATCTATAACGCATACATTGAAATAAGAAACACTCAACCACGTAGACGCGGTCACACTCACGTAGTTGTGATCAATCTAGTTTGTAGCAACCATCAGTTACAAGACAACAAAACTCATCGAGAGCGAAACCTACCCAAACGTTGGTAGCACCAGAAAGATCAATCGCATCCCCACCCCAGACATACTGAGGGTTAATATCCGAAATGCGAATGTTTTGAATGATCACGTTCTTGCTACCAGCCAGCCTCAGGCCCTTGCCCTTACTACACGACACAATCCGAGTCAACATTCATCAAGTCAAAATGGATATCGAGAAACGAGAACACTCACATCCATCCCGAGTTGCCCTTTCCGAGAATCGTCTTATTGGAGCCAACGGCGAGCGCGGTTGTGCCGGCTTTTTTGTAGGTGATGGTAGTCTAAAATACCCCGGTTAGGAATTGGGTTGCACTATTAGATGTCGTTGTTGGGGGCCTACCTTGGGCGCGGTAGATGAGCACCAGCCGTTTCCGTCGAGCGACTGTTGAGGATTGGGCGAGCATGCCCAAGGCTTGCAGCCAGGTCCTGTAACCGAACCCTACACGACCATGAGTTCCGACAAGACAGGTCATAAAGTGAATTTGCCCCTTACTTCGGTATCGGTAAAATCGTAGGTCCTGTCGAGGAGAATGGTACGAGTAGTGCTGTCCGACAACCTGTACCAGGAACATCAATACGAGTACACATGACTCGAAGTAATTCGGGAGGGGAAACTCACCAGCTAGCGAGCTGAGATGTCGAAGTAGGAGTGGCGGGTGCAGCAGAGGAACCTCCGGTTGTACCAGTAGCAAATCCAAAAGGACTGCCAACGGCCAATGCGCCTTGAGAAGCGACGAGAATAGCAGCCAAAGAGCCAATGAAAAACATGTTTAGACAAAAAGAAAAGAGTAGCGAAAGTATTACTGGAAAGAGAGTGCGAGACTGAGAAATCAGGTCAAGTTGAGAACTTCCGAAACCACCGATCCAACAGAGGTTTATAGCAGCGTCATCGAAGACTATATGCATTATTCGTGTGGGGAGGGGGTCGCAACCTGTTTGATGAGTATGGAGGAAGCTTGGAGACGGTAGCCATGTGTAAGCGAACTTCTTGGCGCGTAAAGTGGTCAAGGGGGTGGTTCCAGTTAATTTGACCGTTGATGACTCGTTCCTGGAATTGAGCCAGGGGCTAAACCCACAGTACACGCGCGCCGCGCGCGGGTATTGGAATACTGGTTCGTTAGCACGTTTAATGGATGTGTGTACCCGGGATATTATTATAGCATACTAAACAACTTGCCATGAGCTATATCTCACAACTTCGCCCCTCATACCTACACACAATACATCTTACAGCAGTCGATGAACCCGACGCCTGATCATTTCTCCCCCCGCGCGTTTCACTCTCGATGGGGACAAATGAACCCTGCACCAATCCATTAATTAGGTTCGGAAAAGGCAACGAGACTGATCGTCCCTAAGAAACACACATGCACGGCCAGCACACAATCACCAATCACCAATCGCAACTCGTTATTGTTGCCGATTGGATGCGCAAATGGAATAACGTTAATGATTGCAATTGGATCGTCAAACGGGTTCGATACGAGATCGGCCGTCTGAACCCTGATGCTTGGCGTGGGCGCTTATCATGGCGGCTACCCTGCTGTGCCAGTGTGCCTTGATCAATTGCAATTGTAACCGTACTTTCCCGGGTCCCGCGTGACAATTTCCCAGCTAGTCTTTCATCTTCGGTTAAGGCAAGTTACACAATTCCACCGTACCCGGGTTTCCAAGTCCTTGACATTAGACGAGCGAAACTCAAGTATCACTCATCAGCATGGAGAATATTCCAAGGGAATTCAACAAGATCCCCCCAGTGACCAAGTTTATCGTCACTGCGACCGCGATAGTCTCGGTACCGACGATGCTCGGAATCTTCCCGGCCACGTCGATCGTATTTGACCCGTATGGTGTTATGTACCGCCACGAGGTGAGTTGTCGTCTGTTTTCCTAGCGGGGCGGAGGAATCAAAGTGAAATGCTAATAATGATAATCGAGAGTACAGGTTTGGAGACTCGGGACGTCTTGGTTCTATGCTCGTGAGTGATGGCGGCGTTGTGAATCTCCGCACATTATTCGATTTGTTGATTCGGAATTGGCTAATTGGTAGCGTCGTCGGAGTTTTTCTTGTTTGTGGCTGGAATGTTCCTCCTCTAGTGAGTTTGCATGATGTGTGTTGTTTCTCTGTGACTGAGAAATGGATGTACCAGCCATTCTGCGTTTAACATAGAGACAAACTTGTTCCAAGGTCGTTCGGCCGACTTTGCATGGCAAGTAATTCTGTCTGGAATTGCCATCTTGGTAAGTGAAGAGTCGCCTCGTGTGCTCTCGACAATAACACCAGATTTCAATAGACCCTGAACGTCCCGCTCAAGACTGGGTGGAATTCCGTAAGAAATTTAGAACAGTCGGCGCGTTCTAAATCGGTCCGTCGGGACGGGACGGATTCGGCCCGAGGACGGGAGGCTGTGCTGGCTTGGACCAGCACTGGACCGTTCTAAAGTGGCTTTCCGTAAGCCATGGTCATGTTGCTCAATAGACCTTTTCTAGAAATAATCGTGTGAATAAATTTATATTCCTTCCCGCTCGGAGTTTGCGTGTGGGATTGTATAAAACATGACGTGTGACTGCGTAACACTTCTACCTTCTGCTCGCCAGCTTTATGTATCAGTTAAATTATTGGTATCATCCAAAGGACTTGGACTTGGACTTGGACAATTTAGTCCTTGACATGTTGATGGACGACGACAAGGACTTGATCCTCTTTGAATTTATACGTCTTTATCTACTGAGATCCAAGAATTGTCCCCGCCGGAGGCCTAAGCATTATCTTACACGACCAGAGCTACTACCCAATCCCAGACTTATTTCGGGATGGCAATCTATTTACACCAGTCGCAAGGACCGCGCATTTATTCATGTTCTAGGTATAGATGTGGCGACCTTCAATTACCTCTTGGCCTCGGGCTTTCGCAAAGCTTGGAACAGCCGACCCATCAAGCAAACCAACACAAACAAAGCCGGAGCAAGTCGCATTGGTGCTTGCTCGCTTGATGCAGCCGGAGGCCTGGGACTTTCACTTCATTACCTTTGCAGCACAATGGGCGAGTCCGCTCTACAGATCATCTTTGCCCTGACGCCCTTGACTGTCTCTTGGTACATCAACTTTGCATTCAAGATACTTCTGAAGGTCTTGTGTGAGCTTCCAGAAGCTTGTATTGAATGGCTGAACGCTGAAACAATGCGAGAAAACTCAAGACTCATCAACGCAAAGCACGCCGACGCTCAGTACCTGGACGGTGCCTTCGGCTTCATGGATGGATTGAATCTACCCGTGACAGCAAGTAGTATTGATATCAAACAGAACGCAAACTACAATGGCTGGTTACATTCACACGTAGTCAGCAATGTGATTGTCTTCTCTCCTGATGGTAAGCGTTCTGTTTTCACACAATTTATTAAGATTAAAGCTGACAAGGTGCGTTCAATAACTAATAGGTACAATAATGTCTGTTGTTATCAATGCGCCTGGCAGCTGGCACGATTCAAACGTTGCGCGGCCAATTTATTTGTTCTTAAGGGACAATACACCAAGCGGCTTCTTTCTGTTAGCCAACAGCGCATTCCCTAAGCTTGGAACCGGCGAGGCGCAGAAGATCAAAGTCCCGCTGAAGTTGGGCGCTTGGATTTGAGGAACTGACAAAGAATGTGAGCAAATAAAGAGAGAGTCAAGAGAGGTAACAAGCGCTTGCCAAGCGGTCGAGTGGGGAATGCGTGCTCTTCAAGGATGCTTTTCCCATCTCTATATGCCAATGGACACTCACAATATTGAAGGACGCTCCCGGCTCTTACAAATATGCATGCAACTGCATAACGTTTGTACGCGTATGGTTGAAATTAACCAAATTTGTAGCATTTATATGCACGTCTGGGGTAGTACCAAGGATATGACCAATGACAAACCTTTTGCCTGCGCTTTTTGGTCTGATTGCATACTCAAATATTACTTAGACCGCGGCCTTCAACCAACATGAGTGCTTAGTACGTTTTGTATCTGATGTACAGATAGATACAAATATTTCATTCTATTCTATGAGTACAAGTTTAAGACGGAAACAAGAACAGATAACAGAATGCTCATAGAATGTATCGTGTGATTAACAAAGAGATATCAACGCAAAGCCGCGTCGTCAGTCGCCTCTAAGCTGGGGTCAGAATCAAAGACGCGCAACAGGTGCGGTGTGCCAAACATGGCGTTGACAGGCTCTGTAACGGCCGGTATGGGTTGGTTGAAAGGATGTTTGAGATTAGGGGGCTCCCTATTTGGAACGGGATTAAACGCAGGGGGCAGGTGGTAAGGCAGTTGGGCACGCCTTGCGAGCTCGGCTTCAACGCGAGCTTGGACTTGAAGATCAGACTGGAGTCTGATAATCTGGAGTCCCTGTTGCTGAATAGTATTGCGTGCGGTAGCAAGTTGGTTACAAAGCAAAAGATTCTGCTTACTCAAGTCTTGGATTGTCATAGTTGAGACGTTCCCAACTTGTTTCTTACCAAGAAACTTATTCAAGAGTGCCGGGCTTTTGTCAGACAAGATATTGATCACGGAGTTGTTGAGCGCGGCCGTGTTCTGTGACTTTGACTTTGAATATCCTCCCTTTGGACCGCTAGCTTGATGCTTCTTGCTTGCTGGCCCTTTTGCTTCCCTCTTGCCAATATGTTCCTCCTTCACTTCCTGATCGTCGCTGATAACCTTACGCTTCTTGGACCCCTCAACAGACTTGGATGGCGCTGCGTCGCAGGAGTTCAGGGGCTTCGAGGTCAAGGGCTTCTTGATTGGTGATGTTGCGTCTGCTTGAGTTGACTGGGAGAGCGGGGAAGGAGCGGGGGCGGGCTCTTTCTGTGCCCCAAAGACCTCTAAGAGCTGGGCTGGTGTCTTGACCGGTGGACAGACTGGTGGCATCGGAGAGGGGGGCCCAGAGAGCGTTGGTTCTTTGTGGGCTGGTCCTGAGAGCTTGTGGAGGTCCCATGGGGGAGACTTGCAAAGGGCCGGAGGATGGGCCTTGAGAGCTGGCTTGCCATTGTCTGGCACGCTATTGGCCTCAGATGGCTGATAAACCTCCTTGCCATTGCCCCTATTGTCAGCTCCACTATCACCTGCATTATTGTTGGCATCTTGATCAGCGGCGGGCCCTTTGTCCAAGTCCGAATCAACAAATGTGTCCTCATCTGGCAAGGGGGTCTTGTGTCATAAACAGAGGAAAATAGAACTAGCCGGAATTGAACCAGCTTGACCACTAAGCCATAGAGCCCTATTATTCCTCTGCTGACAACCCATGATTACACCTGCTACCCCCCAAATTTGGGCTTGGGCCAGCATGCAACCACTTGTACTGGTCATGTGACCGTGTCCAGGACATCTTGAAATTGGCCAACATGTTGAAATCAAAGCCGTATCGCTGCATGTTGCTTTTGGCCCGCTTGAACTCTGTGTCAAGATTGCTGTCAAAGGGATCTTGGGCAGGTGAGTTGTTTATTGTAAGAATTCCGATTGCCTTGCCAACATTGCAATCAACAGCTAACGCAAGTCGATGCAGGGGGTGCATCTTCTTACGCCCAGTTGGCACAGGAAGTTTGAGTAGCTATTGGCAAAGTAAGCAACAAAATCAGCGTCTAATATTGTAAAAAATACTGAAACTCACCATGTTATAGTGCTTCTTTACAGTATTGGTACTTTGATTTGACTGGTTCAACTCGTTATGCTGGGTGCGTACAAGTTCCCACCTCTTGCTCCCCTCTGGCCGCTGCTCGCTAATAATAAACAGCAGGTTAAGCACTTTGTGGATTGACCACCTTGTTGCCCCGGGCCTATGCCCGCCGCGCTTGCTGGGAGAGGGTGTTGTGGAGTCGGCCGCAGGGACGGGGGCCGCAGGGACGGATTCGCGTTCCTTGCCTTTGCGCAAAGACGTAGCGGACTTAGGAGGCATCGCAGATGAATGAAAGTGCGTTCAGTATAGTTTGTGAAATGTGTAGTTGTGTGTGATGTGGTGGAAGAGCGCAGGACGCTGGGAATAGGGGCGCGCAATGTTTATCGACCCCGCCCCTATCTCCTAACTTGGATATGTATAGTTTTTTAGAACGGACCGGGCTAATTGTACTAGCGGAGGAAAAAAGTTTGGAAATGGCGCGTGATTTGGGCGCTAAAAGAAAACTTGCTCTCCCCCGGCCGCATGAATGTAGTATATAGAAACAGGAAATACATTGGTTAAAATACAGTAGGAGAGATAAACAAGTGTTAGAATTTTGTTGGGAGTCCCTTTGACTTAACTAAAGCTGTTACCCAAGATGGCATTTTCCGTGTGTACTTATTGATATCATCTGCTGTGAAGGATTTCCAGGCAGCTTCAGTGGCATTCCAAAGGTGCTCAAGACTTCTTTGGGCCCCAGGGGTACTGTACACACGTCGCTTAAGTTCCATCCATAATGGTTCTATTGGGTTTAGGTCTGGTGAACTTGGGGGGTGTGCAATGTGTTTAATACCAAGTTCTTCACAAGCCTGTTTGGCTAGCTTTCCTTTGTGTGCCGGGGCCCCATCTTCAACTACTAGCATCCTGTGTCCCTTGACTTTCTCCATCTGTGCAATGAAGTCCTTAAGTGGACCATTTAGGACCTGCATAACATATCCTTCTGAGTTGAACCCTCCCCCCCTCCACCTCCCATTACGCAATTGCAGCTGGGGAGCCATCTCCAGTTGGATAAGTGGCCCCTTATACCCATGGGAGATACACCCCCATACCATTAATGCTTCATGGCCACTTTGAAAGGTCGGGGCTAGGCATTCCGGGAGATATGCCTCTCCGGGTTTCCGGGTGACCATTGGGTGAACTGAGTGATCGCCGGTCCCCAACTGGAGCTTGTCAGTCCAAATGGCTTCATCCCAGTTCCTAAACCGGTTCACGCAAGCCCATTCTAGATGCTTTAGGACCTTTTGCTTATCTAAGAATGGCTTTCGGCGTGCAACATATCAGCGGTAGCGCCGGCTCTGGGCAATGTACTTGACTTGCACAGCAGTAAGGCCATTACCTACTCTAGTAGCAATAGATGAATATGGCTCAAAACAATGGCAAAGGAGGGTACAAATGACTAGACGGCACAATCAAGGTGAGAATTTGCGTGGGCGGCCAGATCGAGGCAAGGAGGCAAGGGTGCCGTATGTTTCCCAACGTTTAACAGTTTTGCATGCCACAGATGGGGGAACACCAGTTTTTGCAAGTATTTCAGGATATGAATTGCCCTCATTGTGTAGTGTAATTATTTGAGCTCGACGAGTCACAGGGAGCTCTCGACCGCGTTTGCAAGACATAGTAAGATGTATCGTACAAATTCTGGGCCATCACGTGCCGGCATTTCCAAACTTTTTCTCCCCGCTAGTACACAAGCATTATGTATTGCACTTTAATTCGTTACTTGAGTTCACCTAAACTATGGTGCGCTGGAACTATTGTACACAGACCCAGTACTAAATAAATAATCGAATTCCGATTGGAATATATGCACTGGTGGCGAAGCGCCGGTGGCCTAATTTGGCTTAGAATCTGTTTATCTTATCTTATTGGGTAGATCTCAACCTCTTCTAAATCTAACCATGTGTTCCAAATTTTAGAAGGGGGGGGGTCCCCCCCCTTCCAAACTGCCGTTCTAGACCTTTGGGACACCCCCTCCGCACGTTCCAAATATGTTTCCGAAGCGATTTCATACACGATTCCACGGTGCAAAATGCATCCGAGGTGGTCTATGAATTCAAACTCAACTTTAGAACGTTTGAAACGTTCTAAAGTCCTTACGGAATTCCACCCACTCATGTTCTCTCCCAACCCCTATTACACCTCTTGATCTACCGTGACTCGTACACCGTCAAGAACCCATCCATCTCACTGTTCGATCTAATTTACATACCACGGCGCTATTTACCCTGGGCAATCCTAGGTACATTCTATTTTTACCTTTTTTTCATTTCGTACATGTCCAACACCTATGCTGACCCAAACTGGTTCGAATTTGCGACTTAGCATTGGACACCATCGTCGGTGGACCGATGAACTTGTGCCGCTCGCTCACGGGGATAACGGTCGCTTACCTATGGGCCGTGCTCATTCCTCGGCCTAGTGTTTTGCAAATGGCGGAATCGAAGACGTCGGATGATGGGCCGAAGAAGCCGTCGCCTGGATGGCGGAAATACACAGGCGCGCCTGGGTGGATGCGAAAGGTCATTCCATGGTGCGCGGTCGATGGGGGCTGGGTATGGGCTTAATTCTGGGTGTTCGAGGTGTTTGGCTACGAACTAGTGTCGTTCGTTTGGGAGTGAATGTGCGTATGTGGATAATTATTTGGTGTGTGCAGCTTGAGTGGGCCTGTATTCAAATATCCTCAAGTGGCGCACTACGTCATTGGCCACGTGAAAAGTGATTTTGTGTGCTTGACACTGTTGGCCTCGTGTGTATGACGACAGTCGTTTATACGGTGTTATATATAGTGTAACTCGACGTCGGTATCTTTGTGCACTGCTCGTATGAACGCTAATACTAGCCCCATGGACGCCATTGCCGGTGCGGAAGATGTCACGGAAACCAGCTATGGCGCAACGTCGGTCCAAACCCAAACCAAGTGGACTGGTGTGGCAGCGATCAACAGACTTCCTCCCGAGATTCTGATTCGCATATTCGAATACTGCCACTACCTATGGCGTTCCATGTCCATCAAGAAGGAACGCGCCGATTCGCCCGCGGTCTGGGATCGCAGCATTCGAGCTCTCATGGACCTCGGATATCCCGAGACACTCTCCCACGTCTGTACTCTCTGGCGCGACATTGCCCTCTCGACGCCCACACTCTGGTCTTACCTCGATCTCTTTACGCTTGGCCAGTCGGCCCAGACGTTCACGGATCGTGGTTCCGCGTTTATCCCGCGAGCGCAGAACCAGGAGCTTATACTCCGTGTTCGACTACGTCATGACGGAGCCGGACCCCCGCCCAACGCCAGCACCGATACAGCGAAAGGCTTTTGCGGTTCCGTAGCCCCGCGACTCAGGTCCCTATTGATCGACAACCACGGCGTGAGCGATAGCGCACTCTTCACATCTCTCATCCAAGCCACACTCCCCAACACCACACCAGGCACGCTTCTCAACCTGTTCATCAAAGACTACGGCCCACGCTCGATCCCCAGTCAGACGCACAACCCAGATGGACTGGCCGGATGGGAACTCCCCTCGCCCGACACATGCGGTGTGTCCCCAGAGCTGTTCGACTCGATTTTGCGCCCAATCAAATCGTTGCGCCTCGGGAGTTATTTCTTTCCTTGGTCCAGTCCGGCTTACCATGGCCTCGTCGAGCTTCATTTGTTGTTCACCCGACCCAGGCGTGGTCATCGTCCTTATGTCCACGTTCACAAACTTAGAGACATGCTCCTCGCTTCTCCCGGACTCCGGATACTGCACATCAACATCACCGTCGTCGGCAAAGACGATCTCCCGGGTCTACCGCCCGTTCCTCTGCCCGAACTAGAAGAACTCAATCTACGGGGCATGTCCCGCGGCGTATACGACACCGTCCTTCCGCTATTATCACCCGGGAAATCAACCCCACTGCAATTCACGTTTCAGACGGAACAACAAGTCAACGCACGGCTGTACTGCCCTACCGTTCGGTCGTTCCTTAAACGCGCGAACGTGACGAGTTTGTATGTCCTTGGTCGGTCGTCGTTTGATCAGCGTTTGTCGCTCGAGGAGCTCCTGGCCGAGTCGCCGAGGGGTCTACGCACACTCGGCATCGAGCGATTACAGATCCTCGCACCGTCGATGGATGAGACTCGGGATGTGCGCTATGAAGAAGGGCTGCATCACGTATCCCGACTGTACATCCGGAAATGCGTCATTGATGTGGACGCGTTTAAATCTCTCGTCGGGATGTTCGATCTCGACATGCTCAAACTGCACAAACCCGAGTTCCGGGACAGGTCACACGAAACCAGTCCTACCACCACTACCACCACTACCACCACTACCACCAATATAGGCGCCATGCAGGAAATAAACAAGATGGGTCCGAGGAGCGTCAAGTGGGTCCGGTCGTCGCGTGACATGGAGCTCTGGGACGCTTGGGAGGTCGAGTATGATGATGATGGGGATGGGGATGGTGGTGAGGATGGTGTGTTGTGCGAGATGTGTAGTGCGTTGCAGGTGTCGCCCAGTGCCCGCTGAGGTTTATATGTATGTTTTATAATTATTGTATTTTTAGTTGTACATTGTATGCATTTAGGATATGTATCACAAGTTAGAGAGTCTGCGCAGCCGTTGTAAACGCTACATTCTATCACACTATGACAGTAACGCCCCCTAATCCAAATCCCGAGCAAGTTTTCTTTCAGCGAGGCGTTGTGAGAATTTTAAAGAGCAGCTGGAGCAGTGTGGCCAAAGTCGAAGACTAAAAAAAAAATCGACGGTTCCAGCATGACCAAAATTTTCACTTTAGACGTCTCTCCGTCATGCACTGGATGGGTAGTACCGCCATATCTAGACATATAAACAGACAATGGCGCAATAAGACAAAAGATAAGAAAGATATCCCCGTTGGTGATAAGAACTTGTAAAAATCCACATGCAAAAGCATCGAGAACATGTTGCAGAGACACATTTCTACTCCCCCCATGTGCATATGCATGTGGGTCTATTTACCCCACCTTGCTACTACACTTGCCGTGAAACGTGAAATTGGAACTTGGTCATATGGGACCCGGGACCGGGTAACCCCATACGACCTTCCCCCTCTGCCCCTCCCCAACGAAACTGAGGCTCGTGGCCATGGATCGGCGATAAGCGAGCAAGTGAGAAGGGAGGGGAAGGGGTGGGGTAAATGGGTGCCAGCTGCATGCAGGGTCCGGACCCACTGAGAATCTGCCAGGGGAGGAAATTAAACGGAATGGAATAGAGAGAGCATGATCGTGATCGTGATCGGTAAAATTAAAACTCCCGATTCCGTTTTTCTGGATCCCTATCCTCATATGGATATGTTTCAATCGATAATAGAGATCTGGATAGTCTTTAGTGGTGTGCGTGTTTTGCCATGTACGTGTGGTGGTTGAAGGTATGGAGTAGGGTGGATGTCCCTCCCTTTCTCACCGGCAGTGCAAAGATAATTCAATCCTGTTTCGAGCTTAGAGAATCCCCCGCTGGACCACGAAAATGTTGTAGTGTGTGACGACGTGTGAAATCTCGGGAGGGGTTGTTGGGTTCCGGTGACTAAATTAAACGAGGCATGCTGTACAAGCTCAAGTGTTCTTGACGATAATATGTCTATAGCTATCCCCTTGGTGACGTTTTTAAATCGGAAACAAGATCGCTTGGTCACTAGCGGGGCTCAAGTTTATGAAATTACAACTGGGCCTCGGGAACGACTAAATGTCGAGCCGACAACAGCATACACCCAGCTCAGAGAACGGATTATATCAAGGGTCCTTGGAGAGGACAAGCTTACGACCTGAACATACGGTGATATTTTATTGAAAGGGAAATACATTGCCAGGAAATTATATCCCAGGATACAGGGGAACCTAGTTCACCTTGCCAGTACCCGCATTGGCCAACACGTAAGAAGCAACAGTCGAGGGATCCATGATCGATGCGCTCTTGACGGTGGACTGGAACCAAAAAAAAATATAGCATTAGAACCGGGACCAGTGAGAATTGCGCATATATGTACTCACAGCGGTAAACTGGGATACGATCGAGTTCTTGGCCGTGTTGGTCAGCGCTCCAGATCCGCCAGCGCTAGCAGTCGACGGGTTAGTTAGGGCTCTCGTTTTTTTCTCTCCGGCTGGATGCACTTACAGCGAGTTCAGCACACACTTCCTGCCGAGGTTAGAAGTGCATTGATCGGCCATTGAGCTGGAGGTGGGAGCAAAGACGGCGCCGTTTGTATTTCCGGTCGAGGGGGTCTTGACCTAGATACATGTATCGTAGTAAGCCACTCTCCGTCTCAGCCATCGCCTGTGCCGTACCTTGTTGAAGTAGTTGCCTTCAGCCAGCACTGTGCCTCCGACATCAGCATCCAGAGCATGGCCGGTGATATCGTTGAAGTAGCTGCATCCTAGTTTAGCATTGTGCTTGGCTATATGTAGCCATGGCTTACTTGTTGTACATGTGCATCAGCTCTGTAGCACATCTGATCAGCATACACCCCGACCATTCATAGCACTGCCACTCACGCTTGTTTCCAGAGGTACCGCCGATATGAGGACCACGCCCACTGAAGATGCCGTCGGTGAGATTTACTCAAGACAATATACCTGGTACTCACGATGTATAGTATAAGCTATGAATAGGATGGTTAGATCTAGTGAGGTGTATAGCGATAGTGGCACGTACTGGTTGCGTGCAAATGTGATCTGATCGTTCTTGCCGAGCAGGAGGAAAGCCCAGTAGTGGTGCTCTGGTCATAATCAGCACGCCGCGAAGCGATGTTATCAAATAGGAAGACTTACGGTCACAGCCGGTGCTAAATTCGAAGCGGAATAGATGAGTGACAAGTTATGTGATTGATTGTATACTTACGACCAGGTCCTATGAAAGAGAGTGCGTTGGTAAGCTCTCAAAGGTCTAGGCCGAAACGGTGACTTACGACTGTCCGTCAAAGTAGTTGTTGGAGATTGTGACCTTGGTGTTTGGCTCGAAGTGCTACGTTATGATTGTATGAGCCCGCTGTCTCCAGAAGGAAGAATGTAATAAATTACCGAGACGATAAACTGCCGCCCAACGCTTTTAAACTGGGTCGCACATGTTAATATGAGAAAGCGGTACTATGATATTCCTTTCCACTCACGTAGTTGTGATCGATCTGGTTTGAAGCGATCGTTAGCTACCGAGCAGTGCAGACTAGCGGTGGTAGACCTACCCAAACATTGGTTGCACCGGAAAGGTCAATAGCATCGCCACCCCAGACATATTGGGGGTTAAGGTCCGAGATCCTGATATTTTGGATGATAACATTGCTGACGCCCTGCAGTTTCAACCCCTTCCCTTTGCTAATATATAATAGAGAGTTAAAAGTGTGGCCGGACTAGAACATAAAAGGACTAACATCCACCCGGAGGTACCTTTTCCAATGATGGACTTGTTCGACTTAACGAGGATACCAGCAGTGCCAGCCTTCTTCCATGTTGCAGTGGACTACACGATCAGGGTAAACTCGTGCGCACAAGGGTCATTCTATCTTTTGAAAACTCACAGAAGCACTGGATCCACATCCGCTGCCTGTGTCGATCGAAAGTTGAGGGTTAGGTGAGCAAGTGAACGACTTGCATACTTTGCCAGTGATAGATCCCTAGCATATGTGTATGCAGTAAGTGATCATACATAGATTGAGACAAAAGCACCCACCTCGGTGTCAGTAAAGTCATATGTGCGATCCAACAGAATGTTGCGAGTAACGTTGTCTTCCAGCCTATACACAAGCTGTTAGATCATATCTCAGTTCAGCTCAGGCGTAGCTCACCAGCTCTTGAGCTGTGCAGCGGACGTAGGGACCGCCTGAGCAGCGCCGTTGCCTCCCGTGGTACCGGTGGCGAAGCCGAAAGGGCTACCAACGGCCGCAACGTTCTTTGCAGCAAGGAGCGCGATGGCCAATGATGTGATGCTGATCATACTCAATGGAGATATAAACGTGATAAAAGATATTGAATAGACTTGATATGAAAGGAAAGTTGTGAACAGACAGTTTCCACTGGTGGATGTTATATATCCTATGCGTGCACCGCAAAATACTAGACTGCTGGCTCAGAGCGAGGCCGGCCGCGCTTTCCCTTGATCAACTACTTCGAGTTCATCCCGTGCAAGTTCACGACGTAGTCATACACTTAGAGCTGATGTGACAGGTATACACCAAGACGAGCAAATTCCTGATCCCGAAGATGATGGCAGGGTGCGTTCAGATCTAGAGAAGTCAGGGATGATTGCCAATTAGCCTTCTTTGGTCTGGTTTGTTTCGGGTTTACGAGATGCACTCCAAATCAGGAAAAAACTTGAATCGGCGGGTGATGGTATTTTGCTTGCCAATGACCTTGGTCATGAAAATGTCACGTACAAGGGCTGATGTGTATCTTCAAATACCTGCCTTCGTCTCAGCAGGACATCCATGCATTATTTCTAACGGAAGCTGACTGAGTGCTAGTCCGCTGTATCAGCCTTCGTCGATCGATAACAATATCTCCTCTTCATCCAATTTCAGCTCAAATATGGCTTGGCATAGCATTACAATTTCTCATAAAAGCTAATTGACACCTATTTCATAGGTAACTTGCACCCCAGGCAACGGTCCACGGTAACAGTCTGATCATCTTCGAATTCGAAGCGCGCTTGACGACCACTTTAATTGAAATTCAAGCAAGCCTAGTTCCACGCATTCCAAAATGAGGGCATGCGCGAAAAAGACTTCCTGCAAGCAATGAGCTTGAATCAGTCCGATATACCGATAGAATCGTAACCCACACACCTTTTTGCACATTCTATCCCTTCCTAATCAAGATATGGGGACGGATACGTAATTATATGGAAAGGCACCGTTGAATTCTAACATAATCCCTGTTCCTCGGATGAACACATGCCGTACAGAATCCTCATATTTAACTTCGGAAATACACTAGTGTTTTCTAAGGCACATAACGCTAGTGCCTTTGAGCAGAGTTTCTTGTAGGGTTGTGCATGCCTCGCTCGATGCGCAGTTCTTGATAGGTGCGTTATTCAGGAATCGAGCTTCCGGCATTAATGAATTGATAAAATCCAATATCTACTAAAGCTATCCAATCTGCTAATTCGTGATTGATTTCGGTCCTATCCCTATCCGCTTCGTTCGCCGGCATTTAGTCATATATCTTTGTTCCCAACGGCCAACCTGAATAAGCTGTTTGTAGGTTTTACGGTATCCAGCTGACTCATCTTCAGCTCATAGAGTTTACGTCGACACGTATACGGAGCTTTGAAGTGCCGACTCGCGAACAAGGGTCTATTAAGTTGGACTGGTGAGACCCGTGATCCAGAAAGCATCTCCCACATGGGGCGCCGAATCATAATCATATATATCCTTCGACGACACTATTCTGGCAAATAAGCCTACCCTCGAACGCGCGTAGAGTAGTGCTTATCGAGCTTGTTAGAAAGCCGGCGCGGCCGTTCTAGATTTCACAAATACGTTGAGTTGTAAGCTATCTGACAACAAGGGAAATTCGAAGCTCCATCCGATGCTGCAAGAGCGGCATGTGCATACGTATATTGGAAATCTCAAACTTGACAAAGTCATACATGTCTTTATCGCAATTGTTTACTTGACGTGGCTGGATTTGCAGAAATTTTCATGGGCTCTCAAATTGACAGAGGCAATTTCAGTATGGTTTGTTGTAAGTTCAATAGTCGAATATTTTCCTCGCGTATCATACCGCATGATAATTGTCATGATTTGGCTCACGTGTTCTTTAATTGTCTACAAACAGTAACATCCCCGAGTAATTCCCGAATACTTCCTGACGGTTGACTGTGCAGAGATAGCAGGCAAATATTGGAAGTGTCATAGTGACTTGTAATTGGTAGTGGGAGTCGAATTGTTAACGTACTCTTGTAACCGGGCGCGCGTACCCTAGCTCGGATGGCAGGCGATTGGAAGGTACCTGGATCAACAAGGCGCCGCAGTAATTCAGTTATGAGATAGTGTGCTTGCCCCGTTGGGGGACTCATCTCTCAGCTTCGGAGTAGGTGCAGTCAATTATGGAAGATAATGAACAAACACTCCTGACTTCTCTGACTTCTCGTTTCGTCTTCGAATTCAGAGTTTCCCCATTCAAGAAATAGATATGAATGATCACATGCTCTGAGGTTCTAACCATATGCCTAACTAGAAAATGTGTGCCGAGCACGAAGATGAAGCAATTCATCAAGGAAAAGCGCGCCCGGTCTCACTTCAAGTAATTAAGCCAATATTGAACAATTTATGCGCCTAGAGTATATAAACACTAACCGTATTGTACTGTTGCTTTACGACTACCGAACTCAATAGCTTCTACCAAGTCTATCTCTTTATACAATATGATCACCATCACATCGTTGGCTGTTGCTCTCATCGCTGCAAAGAACGTTGCGGCCGTTGGTAGCCCTTTTGGCTTCGCCACCGGTACCACGGGAGGCAACGGCGCTGCTCAGGCGGTCCCTACGTCCGCTGCACAGCTCAAGAGCTGGTGAGCTACGCCTGAGCTGAGCTGAGATATGATCTAACAGCATGTGTATAGGCTAGAAGACAACGTTACTCGCAACATTCTGTTGGATCGCACATATGACTTTACTGACACCGAGGTGGGTGCTTTTGTCTCAATCCATGATACACGCATGATCACTCACTGCATATACATACACTAGGGGTCCATCACTGGCACAGTTTGCAAGTCATGGAATTGCTCACCTAATCCGCAGTACACGATCGACACAGGAAGTGGATGTGGATCAAGTCCTGCCGTAAGTATACAAATATATAACAGCCATTGCGTACAGGAGCTTACCCCGATCGTACAGTCCACTGCAACTTGGAAGAAAGCGGGCACTGCTGGCATCAACGTCAAATCGAACAAAACGATTCTCGGAAAAGGCACCTCTGGATGGATGTAAGTCTGCCTTTATTGCACTTTACCAAATGCTTCTAGTTGACTTTGAACTACTAGTAAAGGAAAGGGATTGAGGTTGAGTGGCGTCAGCAACGTTATTATCCAAAACATTCGCATCTCGGATCTTAATCCTCAGTATGTCTGGGGAGGCGATGCCCTGCATATTGAAAACGCCAGTAAGGTCTGGGTAAGTATAATTAGATCTCTTAGTCTGTTCCAAAAATGAATCTAATTAATAATAATACAGGTTGATCATAACTATGTATGTTCCTACCAGCCAAAAAAAACTCTGATCATTATTGATGATCAATATACACACTTGGAGCGCATAGTTCAAGAATACTGGTCGCCAGTTCATAGTCACTGTAAGAAACCCTTCAAAGCCACCGCTGGACCAACGAAGCTTAGCTAACGATCATGATGTGCAGGGCTTTGGTGCCGCAAAGCAGGTCACCATCTCCAACAATTATTTTGATGGTCAATCGTGAGTTTTATTCCTCAATCAAATCTCAATTATATAGTAGTGTGATGCTAACGCACCAATTTATTAGTACTTACTCGTAAGTCCAGTACAGTAAAACTGTAAGAGGTTTTGACACGTCCGCGCTTTGAACGTAGGACCGGCTGTGACCGTATGTTATATCCAATAAACAACCCATGAACCACCAAGCTGATATCGGAATATTCACTCAGAACATCACTATTGGGCCCTCTTGTTTGCTGGAAACGGAGACCAGATTACGTTTGCTCGTAATTAGTAAGTGAGCAAAACAACCATAAGACAGTGGAGCTTACAAATTATATAAAGTCTATACTACACTGCGTAAGTATCAAGGGTTTGAAAGTCGCGACATAGATGTGTTTACACGCCGATACGTTTACAGTGGACGTGGACCCCATATTGGGGGCTTAGATGGATACTCTCGTAAGTATCAAGTATTATATGTATGAATCATCATAGCATATATTGACTTCTTTTCCAATGCTAGTAACCTTACACATGTACAACAAGTGAGATCGACCTCAAATATCCCCGCTCTGGCCGTGACTAACATAAATTTAACCTAGCTACTTCAACGAAATTGCCGGCCATGCTATCGACCCCGATACTGGTTCCAAGATCTTAGTGGAGGGCAACTACTTCAACAAGGTATTTATACTTCTGTATGAGGGTGATCGGCTGTCCAAACTCCGGATATCTCAGGTTAAGACGCCAGCTACTGGAAACACAAAAGGAGCCGCCTTTGCTCCCACCTCGGCCTCTATGAATTCTCAATGTTCTGGAACTCTGGGCAGGAATTGTGTATCGAACACTCTGTAAGCCAATTCCAACCCATAAGGAATCTCTTGGACTAAACCAGTACCTCAAGGGCGGGTGGATCAGGTGCCCTGACTAACACTGGCAGCACCGGCATTCTCAGCGCATTCACTGCGGTGAGTTCTGGGTATTAGCTTTGATTTGAGGGTTATCCTGATTTTGGTTTTAAATTAGTCCGTCGTCAAGAGTGCTTCGATCTTGGACCCCGGACAGGTCCCGTCTGTCGTCACGGCTAATGCTGGGCTCGGAAAGGTCAATTAATGTGCTATCACATAGTCATGGATGTTACACGCTGTAGCAGCTTGACGAATACAACATGACCATATGCGCGTATAGTATCATTTGACATACCACCCAGCATTTCCATGAGGAATCGACGGACTTCCAAATACCGGCTCTATTCTGCACTTGATGCTAAGTTAATCCACACAATGCAATCGTATGCACGAGAATTAGTCGGCGTGGGACTCAACAGATGCTTCAGCAAGCCTTATCTTCATATCTCCATTTGACATGATCTCGGCAAAGTCGATGAAACATTCCCTGCATCTGAAACCGAAGACAAGTAATTTGAGGCTCTTCTGGTATTCCTCATATGAGCAGATCACCAATTAGGTACAGCCATGTGCCGCATCATTTAACATTCTTAATTGACCGCTTGATGATTAATCGAAGAAACTTACCTCGTGGATAGTGTTCCGGGATGGGCCATGTGGACCCATAAACTTACGTGAAATTTGCCGAAGCCCAAGAGCACATCGCCAGCAGTCGAACGTGGGCCTACTCACATGTGTTATACAAGATGCTTCTGTTTCAGACAACAGGAATGTTTGGTATTGTTAGTGCCGCGAGAGTATATGACTGCCTATTATAAAGAGGACATAAGAGCAGATCCTCTTCTCCATTCAAACCATATCTTAACAACTATGTTCAACATCGGGTCCTTGACATTTGTACTTTTCACTGCTCAGAGTGTTCTGGCCGTGGGTAGCCCATTCGGTTTTGCTACGGGTACAACTGGAGGTGCTGGTGCAGCACAAGCTATTCCGACGTCCGCTGCACAGCTCAAGAGTTGGTGAGTGTTGACAGGTGCAACAAGCAAACAGAAACTTGATTGCCCACCTTCGTAGGCTTGAGGACAACGTTACTCGCAACATCCTTCTCGACAGAACTTATGATTTCACTGACACTGAGGTATGTTCATACCTTCTACTTGTGCATATACATGGACATTGACAATTATCCCGGGATCTAGGGAACAGTCACTGGAGCTGGATGCAAGCCTTGGAGTTGCTCGCCTAACCCGCAACTCGCGATCAACGCCGCAAGCAACTGGTGCGGGTCTAATCCTGCGGCAAGTAACTATAATTCATCATTTAACCTGAGTCTGAATGTTTGGAATTAACACAGGCCACTGTGACATACAAAAAGGCCGGAACCTCTGGCATCCGTGTCAAATCAACAAGACCATTCTGGGAAAAGGCACCTCCGGGTGGATGTAGGTGTTCGCTCATGCGTTACAATATTGTTTGATTGACCTTCAACTTATAGCAAAGGAAAGGGTTTATTACTTAGTGTGTCAGTAATGTGATTATTCAAAACATCCGAATTTCGGACCTCAATCCCCAATACGTCTGGGGGGGCGATGCACTATACATCGATAACTCGAGCAAAGTCTGGGTCAGTATTCCACTTAGTACATGAAAATTCTTTGAAAACTCACCTATTTGTGCAGATCATAATTACGTGAGTCTTTAAGCTTGATACAACCATCGCTTTTATATCTAAAAATTATACTTCTGGGTGATCAGTTCAAGAGTGTTGGTCGTCAGTTCATTGTAACTGTAGGAACTCTATAATTTCTTTATACTTCTATATGGCTCACTCATTCCATAGGGCTTTGGAGCCGCTAAGCAGGTCACTATCTCAAACAACTACTTTGATGGTCAAACGTGAGTTGTCTATGTGCTGGCCGAGGGCACTTGTAGCTCAGTACAATTGCTAATTCTCATTATTTCAGCACCTGGTCGTAAGTAATTGTAATATCTAGACATGAAAGCAACAGTCGAGGACCCCATGTAGGAGGTACTTCTGGGTACTCTTGTGAGTCTTGCTACCTCCGAACCCATCCCATTCAGTTGATCATCTTAATTGGTGCTAGTGACCGTCCATATGTACAACAAGTAAGAGGATTTCAAGATTTACTTCTATAGGAGTTTCTAAAACAGGGTTTGTTTAGCTACTTCAATGACATCACCGGTCATGCTATCGATGCTGACGTCGGTACCAAATTGTTGGCCGAGGGCAACTACTTTAACAATGTGAGATATACCCTCGAAAGAGTTAATTACGTGCTCAAGCATTGCAACTCTTAGGTCAGAACACCGTCTACTGGAAATACAAAAGGAGCTGTTTTTGCGCCAACCTCTTCTTCTATGAATTCTCAGTGCTCAGGAACTATCAGTAGGAACTGTGTATCGAATACCCTGTAAGTGAATTTTAAACGTAAAGGTATTTGGAGGCAATACTGATATTACTCAGTGCGGGATCGGGTAGCCTGTCCAACACCGCGAATACTGGCGCTATCGGGGCTTTCACCGCCGTAAGTTGCTTCTAATTCTGACAAGGTTATCAATTGAAGTTCTAACTAAATCCGATATCAGTCTGTGGTCAAGAGTGCTTCGGTGATGGATCCTGCATCAGTTCCCTCGTTTGTCTTGGCCAACGCGGGTCTTGGAAAGGTTAATTGAAGTGCCATATCACATGTCTATCTTGCACCAGCTGGTTCTTGTATATAATGTATGGATTTAGTTGTCCGAAATCAATATATGTGCCTCCCCAAGTCCCTAAATAACTCAAGCAAATCCTTTGAAACAGTCTGACCACAACCAGCCTAATGTATGATGTGGACCAGCGTTAATATTACGAGCGAGTCTCATGCAAAAACCGAACTCAAAGGGAGAACAGTAGTTTAGCTGGTAGTCGACAGGGATTCTTTATGCTTCTACCATGGAATCCTCAGCTTCAATAGATCGTTGAGGATTTTCTCGCGCTCAGCTCCAATTTGCTGGGTCATTTCAACCTGCTTGGACACCGGCAACTCCTCGAACGCGGCGAGAAGATTTCCATCAAGGACCCGTTACTCAAAGACCTAGAAACAAAATCGTTTTTTACGTATCTGGATCAGGGTCAGCGACTGTGAAACTTATCTAAGTGGGAGTGTATACCGATGTGCCTTTGGATTGAGTCCAGCAACATGCTGCACGTTCCGGATAAGCTGCCCTTGTAACAATTGGAGGCGGCCAAACTCTGATTCATTTAAAGGCGTGAGTGATGCAATAGTTCCATCGGATGAACCTCCACACATTGTCAGAATGCTATTATGCTGGTGGAATGGGTACGGCTTTGTCTCACCAAATCAGGGATGATTCCGTGCCAAGTGATTGGATGCTCATGACATCGGAATCGAAATCAGCCTTTCGGGAGACGCTTAGAACACCCCGATGGGTGACATGAGTGTGAAACTCAGACGAACAAATCAATCGTAGGCCACTATCAGAGTCAGGATCTGACGCTTTTTCAGTGTCTGCTTTGAATGGGGAATTACTTTGCTTACGATGAGGTTATAATCATATAACCGCAATACACCAAAATCATCCAAAACCGCAAAGGAGAGTTGCGCCTGCGACCCGAAGAAAAAGTCGGCATGGGTGACAGACAATTGTTGGCGATCTTTCCCAAGCGGAACAAGCTTAAATGGCTCTTCCTGTCGATTCCAATTAGTGCCCATACCTTGGTAGCTTGATTATAGACTTACTTGGAATGCGACAAACCAAACACTTTTGACCATATCTCCAACCAAGAGAAGGTTCTTTAGCGGGCGCAATGACGTTACGCATACGCCCACATCCATGAATGCTATTCCGGTTAATTTTTCGTCCAGATCAAACGCTCGCACGAATATCTATTATGCAGCATTGCATTTGTTAGCCTAAGTCATATTCTTAAGAAATTTGCTAACGAACCTTCTGTCCCATTGACGACACAAGATATCCGTTCATACCGCACAGCGCAGTTACAGCTCCCTTGGAGTCTTCCCGACATAGGAGGCGCAGCCTATACTGTCGAGTCTTACTCCCAGGTTCTGGTACAACTTCAACCACCTCAAAGACATAGGTCTACCGGTGCAATTAGTCAGATACCTATACCACAGACGATCACTAGCCCTTACCGCCCCTTTCACAGCAAGATCTTCTCCACGAGAAATGGTTGTTCCAA
The DNA here is from genome assembly GCF_016906535.1 of Rhizoctonia solani. NCBI lineage: Eukaryota > Fungi > Basidiomycota > Agaricomycetes > Cantharellales > Ceratobasidiaceae > Rhizoctonia > Rhizoctonia solani. Next base: position 1,656,589 of record NC_057379.1, read on the forward strand.
CCACAACATAGTCTTTCAAGCCCCGCTCTGTACTCAATGTCTCGAGTGGTATGCTCTCGACGGCATTTACAAACTCATTCTGCGCAAACTCATATCTGCCAATTATGACCCATCAGCGTTATTTTCAAAATATAGAATTCCAAATACCTACCCGTCGACTGTTGTCCACGTATCAGGTGTGATCAACTCAAGAGCAGAGCAGTGAATTTCCGGGTTCGGATGCGTAGCTTGTGCAAATATAGTACGAGAGAATTACTGAGGGGTTTTAAATATTACCATCAGGGGTGTAAAGTTCATTAGAATCCTCGTCGTAATACGCGAATGTAGTCCTCAAGGCACTCGCCGCCAAGATATGCCGTGTTGAAACATCATAAGCCACAGAGGTATACACCCGACCGTCATCGCTTGCGTAAGATCGGCACGGAATCTCGTGGCTGATATCTACATCAGGCAACCATTCCACAACGGTTGTGCCCTAAGTATATTCAGCCGAAACACTCATCAGTCGGACCCGAACAACCGACCCACCTCATCCGAGTGTATCAGATATTCTCCCTTCTCAAATATTGAACAGGGCGCGAATGAGTTCACATATTGTGCTGCGTGAGGGTATATCCTTAGGGCACTTGCGTCTGTCCTGAGCAACCAAAATGGATGATCTCCGGTAACAAAAAGCCAGATAGGTTTGGAGACTTGAATGGCACTAGGGATCGACCAGCCACACGTTTTGGTATCGTGCATGTCAAGGGGAAGCGCTCGCGAGAAAACTTTGACGAATTGTACTGTGAGTTGGTCACGGACTGGCGCCGAGTTCTCTGACGAATCGGGAGGAGGCGGGGCAGGTACAGGTTCATAGATGGCAAGAGTCCTACTTTTGGTAATAACCTAGGAAATGTCAGCACGAGCACCAGAGGGCTAATACATACAACTAAATGAGGTTTTGTCGAGTGATTCCAATCGGAGCAATGATAACGTGCTCAATATCCGTTTCGCCGTCTGTACAAACAGTGTGCGCTTGACCGCTATCAACCAAGACATCAGGTAATCCCTGCAGTTGGTCTGTAGCAAACGCAAGCCCAATCAATGGTAGTGTCCATATCTAAAATAGTTATCGAATCTATGAGCTTCAAGCGTTGTCGGGTCGACGTCCTCGTACTCACCTCAAAGAATCCGTTTTTCCTCAAAACTACCAGCCATTGAGTGCCATGTTCCGCATCAACAATGTTTTCTAGGGTAGTGGATGCGGCAGGGCCTCCCCGAGACTTCCTTGAGGCTCTCCGCTTTGAGCTTGAAGATTCTCCTGGTCGTCTGCGATGAGATCCAGGGCCTGAATGAGCAGCTACCACATCTCCTGGCTTGCGAATCTGAAATAGATCGGTATGGTCCGTGAAAAATGAAGCTGATGCACATATCGTGCCCTTGAATGGTTTATCAGTATTAGCATAAAAACTCAAAGGACCCAAGATTGATACTAACGTTTTCCCCAAAATGGAAACATCTTTTCTTCTCACTCTCCCCTTGGCCGTATCCCCCACAAATAACCCAAATGTGTCGTCCTCGCGTATCACAACAATAAAAGGATCGGCAACGTGCGCAACTTTGATTTTTGGGCGGGGTTTGTTCCCTTCCGCATCAAGGTATAATTGACGTTCGGCGCCATCTAATTACTCTACTCTTAGCTATTTTTAGAACAGAGACGAAAAAAGGAGCTCGTACCAGGTTCCAACAGCCTTATAGAATTAGTCGTCACTTGCGCCACGCACGTCTGTTGGAAGAAAGCACCGGCAACCATGGTCAAGCCTGGTGTGCGTGCGAGAATTTGAACCTCATTCCCAGAGGCCTTCGCAACCTTTTCCAGGACGAGAGTCACAAATGCTGAATTCAACCACATGTGTGTGGAGCTTACCCTTGAGATACCCGGAGAGGGTGCTAGATCAGTGCTTACCACAACCATTTCGAGGTCCTGTGCATGTGGTTTACGGAGAGCGATCGACCAGACGCCTCGAGCCCCTCCGATTGCAGGGACCTTGCGCCTTATTCTCGTTGGAAGTTCTCGCTGCGCACCGAGTTAGGCTGAGTGTCTTGGGATGAGAGTGAAACTATTCGTACTTGGAACAAGGTGAATCCACCCGTATACTCAGCACCCGTACAAGCGACCAGCTCAGGCGCGTATCGCTCCTAAGCTGAAATATCAGTTTCAATCTGACAAAGCAAAAATGTCAAGGACGTACCCCATTCTTTGCAAGAGCAAAAACTAGAGCATTAATTCCACCATAGGCAGGAAGCGTGTCGACGACCACAAGGCCAGTGATAGGCTGGAGTATAACACCAGATTTAGCCTGGGTTGGTGCGGTCGTGTCCCCATATAGGTCTATTCCAAATATGTTTAGGATAATTTCGAAAAAGAAGCTTGACAAGTAAACAAACCGTCTTCGTCTTCCATCTCATCATCGCTCTCCTCTTCTTCCTGAATCTCCGTCGTACCTCTGACCACCCGAGCCAATGCAGCCTCCCCATCCAAGCTTCCAATGAAAATAGCCCTCTCCCCAATAGGACATACCGATCCACGCTCTGGCCTCGCGATCCTGTCAATCTCCGATACGAATTGAATAGTCCTGCCTTCTCGTTCGAGACGTACGGTTCGAATGGACCCAGAGGGAAGGAAGAGGCAGGCTCGGTCCCCACCCATTCTATAAACGCATTGTCCATATCGAATCCTTCGGCGTTTGGCTGGTCTGGAGGCGCAATGTTTGCCACATTCGACACGCGCGAAAACCAATGGTTGGAGGCACGGCCGACTATCCCACCCGCTTGATCGACGTGCAGGATTCCATTAGGAGTAGTTTATTAACACCCCGCCAATGGAAGATGGGCAAGGGGAGAGTGTTTGGGAGTCATGTGGGAGCGAGGATGTGTGCGAAATGACTGGGTATTCGCGTAAGGAGGTCAAGGGTTATGGTTAAGAGAGAAACTGTATCCCGGGCTTCGTGTAATCTCCTAGACGAAGGTTATTTGTGGCTCAAAATATTGGAGACGTTGTACGTACCCGGTACTGGTGAACTCGGATTTATACAAGACAGCCAAGGTTGGGTTGTTGAATCCTGGTAAAAAGGCAATATCTACAACTTGTTTGATTCGATTATCTACGTCCGCGGGTAAATCTAGTACAAAACTAGGGGAGTAGGGTGCTTCCTTTGCGAAGCTGCACTATCGTTCAGAACGAGATAGTGAATAGATGAGGGAAGCTCACCTAGTAACATTTTGCTCCTGGTCTAATATATCTAACTCAGCCTGCGTTTGGTAGAATGGTAGCAACGCAAGTCCACCCAGGGGCAACAATAGGGCAGCACAACGATACAGTGGATCAACTCGTAGGAGTGAGCGGAAGTGTGGGTTGGTATTTGTATTCTGTCAAAAGTCAAGATAATGTATACTATTGAGCGAAACCAAAAACACGTACGACTTGGGTGGAGCGCTCGTATGTATGAATCGAGACGGTTACTAAATCATAAACTACATCCGACCATTCCATCAAAGCTATCTGCGAGTGATGGTTAATACGTTTCGCAGAGGGGTGAAGTTAATTTACTTTAGCATCCCTGAAGAGATCAAGAGTCGGTCTAACCCATCCTCTGTGGTACCCATGGTTTGAACCTGATCCAAGCCAGTAACAATACCATAAATCCGATGTTCCCGGATTAAATGAAGCTTGAGCACAGTGTGAGGAGGCGCCCGTACTGCCGTCTACCCAGGACAATGAGTGAATAATTCACTTTGACGTAAGAATAAACTCACTCGAAGTTCTGTGACATTAATAAACCCATCTCCGTGCGAGTCCATCTCCATCTCGCCAGGAACTGGTTCGCTTGCGGATCCTTCGGCATTGCCGCTTGCCCCTGCCTGCTCTTCGACAATCTCAAAGATACGCAAGTAGTTTGTTCCGAGCGACTACTAGATTGCATATAACTTTTTGGCGAGAGTTAGAGTTGAGAGTCGAGTGGGTGAGCCTCATGCATTTTGCGAATTCGACACCGCTGGTGGAGAATCTCTTGACGTAGCCCAAGCATTTTTTAAGAGTCACGCTGTCATATGAGATGGGCAAACGTGTTCATTAAATCGGCTCTTAGTTACATTTGGGTATGTTGGGGTCCTGCTAACCTTGAATCCTCAGAACCACTGACTATCCACGGACAACAACAGGCAAATATTCAGTACAGAAGCGTGTATCTGTGTTCCGGAAGAACTCACAGATATTTTTCTGGTCAAAAATATCTTTTAAACTCAAGCCGCCTTGAGACCCACGCCAAACCGGAGTGGTTGTTTGTGGCAAACAACAAGTCGCGTTAAGCGCCCATTACGTCAGACGTGGCAATACCACCTAACACCCTGTGCGGGCGAACAAGTGATGACTGTCATATGGACTTGAGTTGGAAGTCGCTGAGAACACCAGCACCCAAGCTGACCCTGCTTAAGCCACTATGCCCAGCCCCACACACCACGATAGTAGATTCCAATGACAACCAACTGTGGCAAAGATTTTTACCCAGAGGGAAGTCAAGTAGCATTTGTCGAAGTCGATCATCCTTCTCAGGAGCATATCCTCAGCGTGAACCGGAAACTTATACTCCCTATTTGGACTGTTTTGCGTAGAAGATGGTGTTTGGATCAGGGTTACTTTACATGCTTTTATATGTGTCACACGACCAGTTTGAGGCGCCAATCCCTTCAACTGAGAGAACACTGATTCTCAATAGCAGCTTTCTGGCGTATTTATGGGCCTAACATCACATGTATAAGTTATAGTTCATAAGTTTTCTATATAATCATATTGGTGCCCTTTACCGACAATAGGTTCTGCACTAGCTCCACAGCCTTCTCGGCGGTTCCCCACGAGGATTGGTATCCCGACCCACCATGTCTGAAACCAAGAAGATTAGCTATATTTGTTCATTATAGAAGCAAGAACGCACCCATAATTATACGACAGGAACTTTACAAATGAAGGCAGGGGATCCGAATACGTACTGAACGGACCCAGTTTCGAGACGAACTCCCCCCTTACGGGCTGGTCGTAGTCCAACCCCGACTCGATCATTATAGACCTGACGTCGGAAACGTTTTGGCGTCCTGCCATGGATGCGTGCTTCAGCTGGTGCGATGAGGGATGAGTGCCAAGCATCGAGTGATGATATCGTCGATGGTGGATTGTCTAGGGTGTGGGTACCAGTCATTCACTCCGTATGTCCCACCAATTATGACCTAAATCGAGTCAATGAATACGTTTTGGGAAAATTCCGTAAGAAGTAAACTTACATCCCCACTCTGTCTTGGGATAATATATGATATAGATCGTTCGTCCTTTCAGAAATGCCAAACTTGATCCACGGTGCTCTAATAATGCTCACTTGCCCCTCACGGGATAGACGTTTGAGTCTTCTACTCCTCCCAGAGTACGAGCTCCAAGGCCAACACAAACAACAATCGCGTCTAACCAGATGTTGTCAGTACTTGCCAAATGACCTTACTTGGAACTTACCAGGCTTAAAGGAGTGAACGCGCCTTGCGCAACTTGAGATATGTGCCCGACTCTGTTACGCACAATCCTTCCTCCCTTGCCCAAAACGTCGATAACAAGTAAGGTAGATAAACACCCGTATCAATTGTCAACGTTTCAAACTCGACAGTGACTCGAGAGGTAGCTTCGTCGTTAATTATCATGTGCTATGAACGAAGCACGTTTAGTTATATTATAGGATCCGACACTAAATTGAAAGCTTGGGCAGACACTCACTCCCGGCATGAAATCATAAGATGAATAAAATGAAGGGTCTTGGTCCACGAAATGTTCGACCTGATGCAAACGCATGAAGCATCCCGCTGCCGGGTGGTCAGGTTCAGACATCTCCCACATTACTTGAAACGTCCGTTTATCGTATGCTGTCTCAGATCTGATCAGGAACGAGTTGATTAATTGAGCATTAATGAAGGGTCTTGGTCCACGAAATGTTCGACCTGATGCAAGCGCATGAAGCATCCCGCTGCCGGGTGGTCAGGTTCAGACATCTCCCACATTACTTGAAACGTCCGTTTATCGTATGCTGTCTCAGATCTGATCAGGAACGAGTTGATTAATTGAGTATTAAAAAGCTCACCTAATTGATTTTTATCCCCGTCAGCACGACTTACGTGGTGCGCACCCTATCCAACACCACACAAGTAAAATTCATACACCATTCAATCCAGAAATAAGCGGGAACGAAACTGAGACTTACGGCCCATGGACTAGTGTACTCGACCGTCTTTTATCCCCCAGGGAAATACTCCGAAATAATTGTAACATCATAGCGCTTATCCAACAACTTCAAGGCAGTGGAAAGGCCAACGACGCCTATTAACCAAAGCTCTCCTACTTATGACGGTACTTCTCAGAATGACTTACCAGCCCCGAGAACAATAACATGGGTCATGGGCAGTCTCGTCGAAGTTAAATTTATGACTCAATGTGTCAGGGATCTGGGTCATTCATTTCACTTGTATATATGTGTTTGTAGCGATCGATCTTCGATCCAGATCGGCCGATTACAGTACACCCTTGAGCAAATCTACAGCCAACTTGGCCGATCCCCATGATGACTGATATCCGTATCCTCCGTGCCTAGCTCCGCATGAGTACAATTAGAAGACATGAGCTTCAACTCACCCATAGTTAAAATACCAAGGGCGTTTGCTTCCTAACCCCTTCATCTGCCCACTCAACGGACCCAGTTTCGAGTCGTATACCCCCTTCCTGACTGGGCGGAACCCACAGCCAGAATCGATCATAATTCCTTTACGTTTACTGTAGGTGTCTTCCTCCCTCTCTGGAGAACGGAGGCGCAATCTCTGGCGCAATTGCCAGCGTACGCGAGATAATGTCGTCTATGGTCGCTGGTCGGGCCGAAGGATACCAATCGTTTACACCTTTTGTACCGCCTAATATTACCTACAACCAAGAATTAAGCCGCCGTAACGATTAGCAAATTTCATCACACAAGAACAACGGGGTTCAAACTTACATCTCCGCTTCGCCTCGGGATAACGTACGTCCAGGTGTCATCAGATTCGCTCTTGGTCCGTCCAAACTTTACCCATGGTGCACGAATGAGCACAACTTGGCCACGCACGGGGTACACATCCTTATCTTCTACACCTCCTAAGTTTCGAGCTCCAATTCCGGCGCAGACGACAATCGCGTCTGTACAGCGGGTTTAGTCAGAATATAGTTATATAAAGGAGGTGACATACCTGGCTTAGTGGAAGTAAAACGCTCCCTGGGCTACTTGAGAAACATGCATGATCTTTGCTCTGACAACCCCTCCGCCTTTGCCAAGGAACGTGGATAAGGTATGGTAGATAGACGGGTGTCAATCGTATAGTATTGAATGCCGCTCCAGAATCTGCTCCTTGAGTCAATTCTTCTTGTCTCATCTCTCGAAACTTTGTGGATAGTGAATTATAAAGTATGTCAGTAATTTTTCAATTAACTTACCTCGGGCATAACATCCAACCCTTGATAAGCCTCCTTGGTTCCACAGAAATGCTCTTGTTGTGGAATTCGCATGAAGCACCTCTCGGCGGGGTTGTTGGGCTCGGACATTTCCCACATGACTTTGAAAGTTTCCCTGTCCATTCCTGAAGCCACCTATGAATAATCCTAATTAGAATGAGTTAAACATAGCGACATACCTTGTTGTCGCATATCCCCACCAGCCAAGCTAACGTGATGTGCGCCCTTGTAAGGCATACTCATTAAATTTCTCATTTGCGGAGATATAGCAGACATACCGCCCAGGGACTGGTAAAATCTATACTCTTTTTGTCGCCAGGTAAACATTCGGCGACAATTGTGACAGTAGTCCAAGTTCTTGAATTCGAATAGCAGTCGAGAGACCAACCACACCTATTTTTAACTGTCAGCCAACATTGACCCAGAATGTGCTAAGATCCAATAAAGGGCAAGAATTGTGAAAGGGGGGTCAGTCTAATCCCTTACCTGCTCCGATAACTATAACTTGGCTCATCGTGGGGGAAGAAATGTTAGCGGGCTTCGGTTCCTGGACCGACCGAGGCCACCTTTATATGACATGAAATCTTCGGGGATTATCCGATTGGTCATTGATTTGATCAAAATCAGAACAAGCTCTAATGGATATTCGCTAAAAGATCCATTTCATACAGGATACCAATTGTTCATATACATCCTGTGAATACTTGTATACATGCGCGATTCGCCTGTGCTCTCATGCTGAATAAAGTAGCTTAACATAAAAAAAACTTCGAATATATATACTTTGATTATGAGGTTCTTAAAATCCGATCCTCCGACACTTGAATATATACTATCTCTCAACTTGAATATGACGATGAGTGGTTCTGAGTCGGTTACTTTATCCTCTCACGGGCTTGGAATGAGTCGCAAGGCCAACTCAGAGGTGAATGTCAGATGTCAACTATGAATCTCAAAGTGAGCACTGAAATTTTCAGATACAAAGTTTCGCATAAAGCAAGGACATAACCCAATGAAAGACAATTAGAGAAAAGACGTTAGTACCCATAATCTCTCTAAAGCAAAGGAGTATGACAAGTTGCTGGCTGACAGCGTAACACGTATACATGGGCCCAACCATGAAAGATGTAAGTTGTAAACAGCTAGCTAATCTCGTTATTGATAGGGAGCCTGTGATAGATACCCACCAGTGGCCCACGACAATATTGTTCATGTGCCACAGGACTTGATACCAAGAATGACATATCCTCGCTCCGAAGCGAAGATCAGCTCTCGTGTTCGGCAGTAGGAATGCAGGAACGCCAGTGTGCACCCTCATCTGAAGCTGACCAGTGCCTAGATCATGTGAGGAAATATATCACAAGTCGAGGCGGTCCGACTTACACTCTTTGACAATTGAGAGTACAGTAAGCTGCACCTTTACATCGCTCGCATACCACGATGGCATAGTCACCACCTGGGCAGCGAGGATTGTCACACTCAAATAGCTTGTCGTCGTACCCTAACGCCATACCAATCTCCATCCATACTTCCTTTCGATGAGCCTGCTCGAGTCCGATATCATTATGGACATCGGGACCTTGAGGCGGATGTTGGAAAGATATCCAACGTAAGGTCTTTAGCCAATCTCCGAATTTCTCGTTGAAAGTATACGCAACAAGCTCTGGAGCACAGTCATAGATGGCTCGCATGGTGGCCGTGACTCTCTTTCTGAACAATATGATTGGGTTGTCTAGAAAGATTTGATCAGATATTAATGTCATTGAGCCATTACAGCTGCCCCAGCAAACTCACTCTTTCGTTTGTCCTCAGTAACCTTCACGTGCAAAAGGAGCACGCGCCCAAGAAGGTCCACCAAATCGACCTCATCCAATAGCAAGGCCAATAGTGCAGTCCAATCGAAACTCTTCAAAAACTTACGGGAAAGGAGCCTAGGAACAAATATCGATAAGAATTATGAATCAGGAATGAGGATAGCCGAGCATACATCAACGAAGAAGCCGTGAGCCGAGTAACAGCCTCGTTGTCAGGTGGGTCACCATCCTCGACTCTGCCCAAATCCTACTGAAAAGAGCTTCGAGTAACGGGATGGCCATGTCTAGTACCTCTGGCTTGAACCCATCGACGACGAAATCTGTCAATCCTGCTACATCGTGTGTGGCCATAAATTCCATACTCGGTATATTCGGTATGTATGTCTTGTCGATAAAGCATTCTATCACTGTGCGTAGTTCATTTGCATCGTTGCTGGTAAGTCGGAGCGATGAGCCAGCGTCACGTAATCTGGTGATAGTCCACATGAACATATGCCGGAGCACACTGTGCTCTATTTTGTTCGCACAGATCCAGTACCGAAATGCCAAGTTACCCAGTTTCGAAGTTTGGGGTATTATGCTACAAGCAGCATTTAGCACGTATATGTGCACTATGCCGCATGCGTACTCACGGATTAATCCGCAAGAGCTTTTGCCATATTACAAATAACAAAGAGCAGTGTCCTTGTAGTTCATAATTGCGAAAAGAGGCGTTGAAGAAGACCTGAGTTGCTGACGAGAGTTTCCAAGATAAATTCGATGTCTCTAGCCGCCAGCCTACCAAATTTTGGAAGGCAAATGAGTTGATTAGATCCAAAGTCCGTAAACCACTGTAAATCACGGAGGTGCCGCTTCTGCTTCAATGGGTAGTCATACTGTGGAGCCATCCAACTTTGTAGTACCAACGCAACGTTTCGGGTAAGAATACTGTGAGAGCGCGCATTTTGTGTTACTGAGGTAAGGTTTTGTGGATTAACGCATTCTAACAATGCAACTTCGGTGATTAACGCCAGGCTGCGGAGGCAGAGTAGTCCGTGCATGCTTTATAAGTATAGACATATGATTGATCCAGTTTGATGATTAGTATAGGATTGGACATGAACCAGCTAATAAACGTACCGGATTTCTTCGCAATACCGACGCAATGCAGTCACACAACCTGTGGAAGGCCTTCACGCATAAACACCTTTATTTCGTTTTGGTTATTCACAAGTGAGAGACAGGTCTCCAAGTCTGAGACTGGCTTTTCCAGCGTAATGAGATCCAAGGAATCGTTTACTTTGTCAGGATGAGGTGGTAGTGGTGGTGGTAACTTTTTTGCATATGCGAGATATACATCAAGAGGCAAGCCCCAGGCAGAATGAACAAGATATTTTTGTAGCTGCTGCGACATATTTTTTATGTCATTGATGGTTGAAGAAGGCTCTAGATAATATCCGGGGGGGAACAGTAATTCATGGCACAGCAAAAGCGGGAGCGATAGCCGTGACGATTGATTACTAAGAGGGATCACGGAAACGTAACGCTTTGCACCAAAACACCAGTCACACCAAGCAACGATGCGAACGCTGTATGATTGAGTGGAGAATGGTTTGAGAAGATAGTCATGTACGTACTCCTGTGAAAATACAGTCACATTGCTATGTTTTATGGGGGTCTGGATCATGACAGATCCAAATATTAACGCCCATCACCGGCCAACATACTGGTCACATCACGAAGAGGGAAATGATTTGTTCTATTAAAGAATACAAAGAATCGAAAAGAGGGATCCGTTAATCCAATGCATTTACCTTTATTTAGCATTTTGGAATGCCAATAAGTAAGGTCACCAAATTAGACAAAAACGAGTGTTAAAGAAATTCAGGTCTCTGGCTCAAAATTGAAAAGAAGTCTACTATACGAGTGTGTAAGACGACCAAATCATGGTCTAATGCAATACAACCCAATTGTGTACGCCATCAACTCCACCCGGATCTGGATTTTGTGATTAAATTTTAGCATTTATTTAAATTCAATAACGCGGCCAGAGATAACAATCTCAAGAAGGTAGTAAGGGATAATCATTGCCGGTCGATAACAAAAGATAGATTGCTACATCCAAATACACTGAACTTGAACCAAAATATTGACATCAAAATAATTACGAAGCCAGGTTGAACAAAACAGCTCTGGTAGAGATGGATTGGTCTGTAGGCTCGCTTTCCCGCTGAAAAAACACATCCCGCATGATTAGATAAATTCCATAGAAAATAGTCTACTCACCATGGTAATCACAATGCTACTTCCGTCCAGCATGGTATCCACGACATCTATCATACCACGCCTGATGATACGACGTACGGGATTTGGACACTGACAGGGCTCAGGTTGTCGAACCAACCAACTACTGCTCCAAGGGCACTAGCACGCACGAGTGTACGAGCTCTTTGGGCCAAGGCCCGAACAGATATTCCTCCCTCCCATTTGAACTAACTCCCCAGGTCCCGTTTCCTTTCCATACTTGAGCGACTGCTTTTACCCCACGGGGCAAAAATCGAACAGAGACACCTTGTCTAGTTCTGGTCCCACTGCGACAAGTCGGTGTCCCCATACAGGGTGCTGAGGAGACAGGCGCACTCCCGTAAGAACCCGGAAATGGTTGGGGGACCAATTGGCCCAAGGAATAGGAGTGACAGAAACTCGTGCTCTTGTAGAGTGGGATGAACTGAAGATACGTTTATGCATGACTAGAATCGCGTTAAGTCGCCGATCCGCAGTGGTTGTTTCCGGATTATGCGGGGCTCGAATGCGCATCTCTAGGTCGATTGCGACGATGCCTTCATCCCGTAACATCCGTTCGGACCCAGGATGGCTGAAATCACCACCCGTATAAATATCGACCTTGGCATACCACTTGCTTGGATGCGCGTCAGGAAGGAAGAACGAGGAGCTCAATAAAGCTTGTTGGTTGCTTATTTGATAGGTTTCGATCCGTGCAGTACATGCGCTCCTATCGGTAAGAACAACTGCCAGCGTGGTCGTCCAAAAAGGCAACAGATAGTACAGGTGAATGAGCGTCGTGCAGCTAGTGCGAGTGTCTTCAGTAAATATCAAAACAAGGTACTTGTTATGGCTTACCGTATCAACTATGTTCCGGATTTCCAGTTCCAGACAATCACGGCGCTGTAACGGTGCTCCGAATGGAACAAGGCGGCTATCCAGTTACCATGAATGCTTGGGGCCCCGAAATTTCCAAGATGGGGTGCGCTTAAAACGTTAACTATTTCGCTGTTTGTCTTGGAATATACGTGTATTTCCCTGTAGCTTGTGAGTGAATGATCCGAAATGCAATACATGATACTTGCCTCTGAGTGCTATATACCAGTACTTGTTATTTGAAGCAACCGGCCTAATCGCTCAACTCCGAAACTGGGAATTTCGTACTCTCGGGGATTAAAATCATAAATGGATATAACGAATGTTCAATAACGTGATTCCCACGGTAAAGGATAAATCTTCCGCAGTCATACGTAGAACGTAATTTAAGGGTAGAATCATGCGCCGAGTTGGGCGGATTATGGAGAGACTGGTAGGTCCCTCGGATAGATCCAAAACATGACCCACCCGTTCTCGAAAGAGAAGATTGGCAAAACTAGAGCTGGCGGACCTGGAGTCTCCCAGGGGCTCAAGCCCCGGACGTTTGACTGAATAATGTATTGGAGTTTTTGGACTGGTCAATAAGTCGCTTGAAGGTACTGCATATCTATATGAATAGAAAGATATTATAGGTTGATGATTAAAAGTGAACGATCAAAACTCACATATCGACACTTCAAAATCTCCAACCCAGGAAGCTCCGATAGAACTAAGAGTACTATTTCGGGTGAAATAGAGAGCAAGGTTAGTCGTGGCTGTTTCAAAGAACAAGCGGCAGTTTGACTTTGGCTTCACACAACTCCCGGCTGGTGGCGGGTTTGGAGGCTCAGATTTCTGACTCGGAGAAGTCCGGGGATCATAGCCAAGTGATGTTGCGTTCGTTTTGTCATACGAAGACCGATACAAGTGACCAAGAACCACACAGTCCTGGGAGGGTGTTCTGTAGCAAATGACTCCAGGCATAACTGCAATGTGGTCGTGGTGCAAAGATAGTGCTTGTCCGGCGTAAACAGACCGCCCAAAACAATAAATAAGCTCTTTATTCGTTTGCCCTAAGCCGGAGTTCGCCATGACACCACTTGGTTCCGCGGAGATCGAAGATACGCTATTTGTCACCTGCTGATAGTCTTTAGTCAAGTCGTAGATCGAACTAGGAATTAATATATAGCAGATATAGTACGCCCATCCAAGAAGAAACAAAAGAGTGTCAAACGGCATGTGTTGTGGGGGGACCTTCTCCACGTAGTAAACGTTAATGTTTATTTTGTGTGTGTGACGTATTCAGCGGGGTTGCTCTTGAATCAGACAAGCCACTTGGCACAGTGCTTGGGGGCAAACTTTATATATCTAGAAGTGCTTTTCACATAGATACAGCATGTCCCCGATGGTAGCCAGCTGTGGTCAATTGTTGTGGAATATCATGGCTAGGTGGTCGTCGAGAAGGTGGGACAGATTCTATCACAAATCGATCCAGGGTTTGTTGGTCAAAGACAATACTAAAATTTGATTGGACGAGACATTAATCATTAAATGTAAAAACATGAGCAATACATTGAAAAGTTAAATCCCGGCTCCTAATAAAAGGGTATTCCCACGGTATAACATCATACGGTAGAAGAAATCACAATCCTAGAGAATCGGCGATAACCGGGACCACAATCATGAAGATGAAGAAACCGGTCGTAATGGCGAGTGTATATTCTAGTTCTTGTGGATTTGCTCGTCGACGCCCGAGAACAGTGCCATAGGATGTTTTGGCATCTACTCTATGTAAGAAATGAGTATTCTGGACTTGTTTTCATATAGGTGCCACAACATACCACTTCGGACACTCAACAAAAAGAGAAGAACCACACTGGCAAAAAACGCCGTTGCGGCACTCTTCCAGCCGAACCATCCAATAGCCAAGAATAGAAGCTCCGAGAGATCACCCGCCATTCCTTGAGGCGGCTTAAGAATACTATTTTTTTTGCTATGTGGAGAACCTTTAGAACTTACTTGATAGGTTATCAGGTATGGAGTTGAGATGGGTATCAAGTTGTACAATTAGAAGAATGAAAAAGATCCCAAGGGATTGTTCGTCTTGTTATGACGACTTTTAAGCTTGTCTTTAGCTCCACTCTGGATGTTGTCAGAATCCAGACTCGACGTTGCCTGTGACGTACGACCTGCCAAGCCCCAGCGCTTACCGCAATTTGCAAACTTTGCCGAGGCACGGCTAGATTGTGGAAAGAAAACGGAATGCGTATAAAGTGGAATACATGCGCATGCGCAAATAGCAAAAGGGGGAGTCAAAGTGATTTAGTGAGGCTTGATGGAAACGGGGAAATGTTAGAAGGCAAGTACACCATAGCTTGGAAGGTTGCTGCAAGAGCAATCTGAAACATTATTGGAAGACCATAATTACTTGCCAAAAATGGTAATATGCTTGTTTGTAACAATCATGCCGTGTGCCTAAATCTTACCACCAATATTTGAACGAAACTGTAAGAAGTATTACTGGAAATAGAGGATGGGACATCAATGTAGAACGAAACACACTGCGTGTCAGCGTTCATCGAGGCATTCACAGTATTTAACTTAATAAAGTGTATGTGCTTTCGCTTGCTTACTCGTTGATAGGCTCGATTGGTCGCCCTCTTTTAATCTAAACTGTCAAACCAAGTCTTCAGTAGAAAACCGACGACAACCCGGCAACATAGTATGGTCGTTAGACATGTCATACATAGCATACCTTAAGCTTGTGACTACGACCAGTAATCATGCAATATCGCGGCGCCACTTCAGATTGTTCCTGCATTACTGTGATACCATAGATTCTGCTTAATTTAACTCATTTCAAATTCTACGCAAGCCTACGGCAGATGTTCGCCAAAGGCCCGGTCTGGACCATATGTATGGCTTATCCCTGGTAGACAATCATTCTACGGCTCTGGCCAACTTCAGCCTGCATCTTATCACGTAAGCGTATCTTTGTGCTAAATTCTGACCACTATTGCTATTGTTGACTCGCGTTCTCTTTCAGTGATAACAAAACACATACTAAAAAAAGCCAAACGCCGACTGCCGAGGAGAGGACAATGGAGGATGGGCCCCTATTGGAAATTAAACCCTGATCTTTATTTAGACTGATCGACTCCATTCATTGACCCACCTCGTGTTCTCACCGGAGTCCGATTGTAGCGGACAAAGGTGAAACGTTGACTTGATCAGGACTCGGAACGAAACGGGGACCATGCTATAAAATCTTCCACACCCGAAAACCTATTCTTCACCTTCCCCCATCGTCTTTCTCTTTCACTCCTAGCTTCGAGGCCGGTCCCTCATATCTTTCTTCAGCATCTATCCTTTGAGCTAGTCTCCGTCCATCGTTTTTGGCTGTGCCATATCAAGCAATATCAACGAAACTTTCAAACTAGTATATTTTCCACCAATCATGTTCTTCGCCAAGTCTCTTGTTGTCGTTGCTGCTCTTGCTGCCCAAGTCTTGTGCCATTCCGTGGTCCAGCCGGTGATGGGTATCAACGGAAAGGCAGTTCGCTCCGACGTAGGCTCTTACTCCCGATTCAAATCATCTATTTCCTGATAAATTTTCTGTCCTTCTCAGACCCAGCGTCCTTCCAACGCCAAGCCATGCGGCAACACTGCGCTCTCAAAGATCGACTCGTCTCAGGTGGTCACCATGACTGGAACAAGCTTCACCGCCACCTCGATCAATTTTAATGCCAAACAAGACGGGTCTATGCAGTTTACGGCCTCGGTGGATGCCACCGGTACTGGGAAATCATTCAAGGCTGCAACGATTACCAAGAACGGCCCGAACGCGCCCCCCAAAGTCGGTCAAACTGCAGAGATTGATGTTTCGCTTCCTGAGGGTACGACTTGCAACGGCGGTGCCTCCAAGGATCTTTGCCTCGTCTCGTTCAAGAGCTCTAGTGGGTTCGGAAACTGCGTGGTTGTTAAGCAAGGTAAGTTACAGGGTTCTGAAGATGTTGGGTAATTGCTGACTTTTAGTGATAGCCGGTGCTGGTGGTGCTGCCAAGGGCGCGAAAGCGAACCCCAAGACCAAGGCCACTCGATCTGTTAGTTCGAACATCTCCCCTACTCATGCATGTACTGACTTTTTTGTAGCGCCATCCTCGCAACTTTGCCGCTCCCGCCAATGCGAAGCGTGCGATCTCCTGGGTCTGGGCTCCCGAGTTTAATTAATGATTGATTGCGGATAAACATTAGTTGGGCTTGCTCCTGATGCTGTTTAGAATTGTACTTTGCTGGGTTGTATGTCGTTATTACTAGAGAACAATTGATGGGTTTAATTCGGGTCATATATATTCAAAATCTGGCTACACAAGTCTCATACGGGATTTCA
Source organism: Rhizoctonia solani (assembly GCF_016906535.1). Taxonomy (NCBI): domain Eukaryota; kingdom Fungi; phylum Basidiomycota; class Agaricomycetes; order Cantharellales; family Ceratobasidiaceae; genus Rhizoctonia; species Rhizoctonia solani. Next base: position 1,673,456 of record NC_057379.1, read on the forward strand.
CAATTGAAAGCGCTTCTTCGAATTATCACAATGTTCCCCGAACACAGGATCTTCAATCAGGTGTCTATCACCAAATCAGTACTAGTTGAAGCCAATTTGGAAGGGGATTAAAAAGGCTGATGGAACTCAAACCTGGCGTGTATGTCTCACGATATGTGCAGTTCTCACCGGGTAGCGGCCACCCGTGCTGTTGCAAAGTCAACATTCCGATAGTGGGCTATCCGGATGTGGAATTTAATCTAATCGAGCAACAAGTCGCACCAATAGTTTATTAGTGTCTTCCAAGTTGTGGATAGGCAAAACGATGGTTCCTTTCCCTGCACGAGTGAGGGCTTTGTTCGTTTCGTTCAGCGTCTTCCATCTAGCTTCTTCTGCAACATGGTGCGCGACCTAGTTTCTTTATTAATTCTGCACAAAAGACTCCACAAAGTTTTACTCACAACCTGCTCCCATCTATGATAGTTTGGGTCACCGATACAACAAAGGCAAAGGAACGAGCGCCCAAGTCCATTCTGTTAGGTGCGCGGCGCGCTAGCGTCGTCACGTGACCGTGTGGTCCTCGATGGATCTCTTACCCCTATCCCAGCCAGGGGGTTCCTATATATTTCCACGCATCGGCGATCCTGTTCCTGCACGCTCGTCTCCCACCATCCGCGCTCTGCGCCCGTTACTGAGATGTATCGTGCAGGTGTTAGACACCTGACACATTCATTTCCAGCTAAGATGCGTTGGGACGTCCAAGACCCCGCAGAATCGCTTTCGCCACCTTGGCCGAATCTAGGTCGTAAAACGAGACACCTTTTAAAGCGCCAAGGTTATTAGGATAGTGGTAATGCGTATAAAGCCCAATGCTAACGTTGAGCAGACAATCAGCACGTAGCAAGATTTTAGCATTTGTGGAAAGGGTGTCTCCTGTGGTTACTGGGCCTTCATTATTGGTACAAGACACCCACTCAAATTCCCAAGTTCGCATTTCGGCCGAATTTAAGCCCTCTGGGAGCAGCTCGAGGACAGCCGCTTCTTCCCTTGTGCGCTATTCGAAGTAGAATTCCTTAATCAGGCTCTACTTTTCTTCAAATTTACGCTCAAATTCGTCCATTGGGAGATCGTTGGCCAAAAGCTCGATAACATGTGGGCAGGTAGTCATCACTTTACTAGAACGCGGTGCCCAAGGTATGCTTAAAGTAGTACTGAATTTTTTGATTCCCTAACCATATAGGAATTAGACTGCACTTGTGCTATGCTCGTTTTTCTTACCTGTGAATAGAGCATCATTTCCGAAGTCCCTATCGACTCGGAGCCCGAAGTGGGGTTTACTGGATCTCGCCAACGAGTTTTCCACCTCTCCGTGTTTTTGTCGGTCCACCCGCCCAACCAGTTCCCGATAATTATTCCACGTTCAATCTCCCGGTGATAGACCTCTTCTTCAATGCGCTTTTCGTAAACCTGTTCGAGTGCATCAAGCAGATGTGGGAGTATATCCCTCCACTCTATGATTGCAATAAGTGTTGCTATTTAAGGTTATTGACCAGGAAGCGACCAACCATTATCATCAAGGAGCTTGGTTTTGAAAACTAAAGTCTTCCATTCCTGGGTAGGTTCTTTACACTCGGAAATATCGACCGCGTCCCAGCTCAACTTGATCAGGCGGGTCTGGATTCTGTATATGTTCAGTAAAAGGCATCCAAATCAATACGCAAGGGTGCTCACTGGAAAGCGCGTGCATTCTTTTCTTTTTCTTCTCGATTTTTGACCCACTTGTGGAGTGGGTCAACTCGCTATCGAATTATGCAATCAGTCAGAAAGTCTTGTTAGATAATGGTCGACTTGCCTTGTGCCAGGTTTGCATGAAATCATAGCTTTCACATATCCAGTTCTTAAAGGTAGTTCCGTCCCCTTTTTCAAGTTCATCCACAATCTCTCTAATACGCTCATATTCTTTAACTTGACACCACACTATCCTGGTCTTCCCACGAGGAAGTACAAGGTCTATACGTCGGGTCAGGTTGGTGAACTCGAATGAGACAAACTGCAAAAGTAAGCTTACATGGCGAACACAACAGTAGGTTCGCCACATCACTCGTATGGTCTACTTTCAAAGCACTGTAGACAGAGAATGAGACCGTATGTATCTCTCGGATCACATGGACAAACTCACATTGCTTTGTCACAGCCACTGTACAAGGTTATAATGCTGAAAATCAGTGCGTGTGTTTAAGTGAGAATTGAGCTGAAATCAAGATCAATGCATACTGATTTTAGGTATCATTTCTTCCATAGTCTGATTCATGCTGAGGGAGACATACTAACATTGTAATTGTCAGGCCATATCCTACTGAAAAAAGGAAACTTTTACTGATGTACTGATTTTCAGAATCTTATCACACTACAGTGAGCGGTAACACAACCGTACAAAGAGGATCGGATCAACTTGGCGGACCGCGGCTTTGCCACATTCCTATTACAAAAGACGCCTTGGAAAACGTCTCAAACCTAGTTTAATACCCCCACACACCGCGCATATCTCGAAGAACATCAAGGCAGCATACTCGGATTCGGACACCGAGTTGTCGGGACATGAGGGTAGACCAACGTTGTCGAGTGCAGCACGCTAAAGCTTGGCCGCCCCTCGATTCATAAATATCCTCCCCAAAAGTTTGTTGGCGCGTGATAGATGGAATAGATCCAGAGGGTCAAGCTGCTTTGAGATCTGATCAAAAGGGAGTAAACCCCGTCGTGTACAATTGATGTGCTGTTGCTCACTGACCTCGAGAAACAGCTCTATCGGAAGATTAGCAAAGTTGAGCACACTCTTGTGCTCTTTCGACTCTTTATCAGTCTTGGTTTGGTCCCTCTTTGCTTTTCTTTTTTTTTTTTTTCCAGGTAGCGCCTTGGGTGTCGATTTGGATTTCGCCTTGCTAGTGGCGCCACTTTTGGTTACTTTCTTAGGCTTAGTCTCCTTTAGCGCAGCCTCGCGGTACGAGCTCTGCAATGAGTATATGCACTATCCCTCATCGACAATTCAATTTCATTTCATTTCAGAGCAATCAAACATAGAGCACGATTCAGTCAAGACAGGAAGAGGATGAATACAATCATAGGTCGGAACACCTTTTTAGGCATTCAAATTCAGTGTTAACAAACAGGATTCAGGAAGGGGTAAGGGGTCATGTAAAAATAGAGTCATACACATTGGGCTGCTCGAGAACTATCATCCGTACTTCAAAATGTCAGAGTTGACACCTTCAATTAATGGAATTCTTATTCTTGATAGTGACGTCCGCGAGGATCTTGTTTACCCTTTGATGAACTTCCGGCTTCACTTCGTTTCTGTACGCAAGCTTCACATGCGGCCCAAAGATGACAGCATGAGATGATCCTCCGAAGTGGAACATTCCAAGCTCGGTCCCCGGACTAACTGAATCTCCGGGTTTGACTCGAATATCGCAAGTCGACACCTCTACCATTCCAACTGCAATGAAGCAAACAAGGCCTATTGGACCTGGGGCCTGGATAGTGATTATAGCACGCGCCGCGGCTATTGTGAGCCAAGGTTGGCTACGAATCAGCGCGCCCTGCATATAGCCGTCCTCGCCGTCATCTGGCAACGCAGCATAATAAGTACCGGGGACGAGTATTGCGTCAACCACTTTGCCGCCGATGGGGCTATGCCAGCGATGATAGTCATTCGGGCCGAGGAATGCCTGGTATACTGTCCCGCCGACGAATTGCTTGGCAATATCTTCTCTGCCATTGAGCATGTCGTACAAGGAATAAGCCATGCCCTTGAGCCAGAACTTGTCGTGGGTCTGAACGTTGTATCTAACACGGTCGACCGTAGACTCGCAAGCATTGTAGACGACCGTGCCTGCGGGTGCCTGCTCAATGGGGCGGGCAGAAGATTGAACCTGCCTGGTGAAGAATGCATCCCAAGACGCGTACCCTTTGTTGACGGCTTTTGGATCGGGCTCCACGTAAGTTGCATCGAAGTTACCGCGCTCATCTGCTTGGAGTATGCTAAGTCCCAGTGGGCTGAACCAGCCGCCAGCTTCATTGGTGAGCGTCTTGGCGGAATCAGCCGTCGTGAGGTATTCACCCCAGCTATTCAAGAGCTTTTTTATTGCTGAGTTGAACTCGCCCATGTTAAACAGCGTATAGCCCGCAGATGTGTTGATAAGAAGATCCAACACAATGTAGATCGGGACGCCAACGGGCTCGTGGGTCTCTGTCCCATCAGACTCGATTGCTTGCACACACCGCGGAGGCCCGGAGACAATTATGTCAAGCACCTGTAACAGAATCTCGAAACTAGTGATCTATTCGTATAGTGAGCAATCGCTTCAGTTTAGTAAGTAGAAACATACCAAGTTTTCTGAAGAGGCTTGGACGAAGCTCTTATTGAACAAGCCGACCATGGTGGCATTGGCCTCGATATCCTTCTTGAATTCCGCTACGGAGGCAACGTGCTGGGCGTTCTGCTCATGGCGTTTGGTAGCTTCCTCCAAGAGATCGTTTATGAACTTGTTGTAAACTGCACGACTGGACGGTAGCCATCCGTTGTACGGGCGTGAACCAAAAGGCATTGCCTTTAAAGCAGTAACGTTAGTTGTCAAAAGAACACTAGTACTGAGCAACGATGAGGATCTTACAAAAGTGTAAAGTCGGTGAAGCTGTGAAGGGGGCTTGAATACTGACCTTGTTGGTTCTGCTGAGCTTTTATGGAGGAGGTATCAAGACTCTGCAGGCGACTGCTCTCCTTTCTAGTACTGCTGGTCAAATTCTTATCGATCGTGAATTTGGGGTCGTCTACCCAAAGCATTCTGGGGCACTTATTGCTTCAATCCAGATTTCGTATTGATCAAGCACAATTGGTCCCGGTATTATTTCGATTGTGGCATCAATGCCCTTGCAGCTATTGGAATGATCGGTCAAAAAAACTCGAGATCAAAGGTGGTTCTACATTGAGTCCAACTTCGACTGTTCGGTTGAGCTTCGAGTACGCTTCAATACTCCAGGAGCGGAAAAGTGGCGTGAGAGCTCAAACTCTATGGGATCTGATGACGTAGATTTCATCTACTACATTAGCATTGTACGATCAACAGAACTGGATCAAAGATCGAAATTACATGCTATAAGCACAAGCCCATTAGCCAACATGCCAGCTTTAATCTACCGGAACACCAGCTCAATTGTTTATGAAACCCAATAAAATGATTTATTCCGACAGGGATAAGAGCATATGCACGACAGCGCCCGGAATACCTGTTTGCTCTGTTTTACGAGGGTTCGCTCCAATGTTATTCATGAATCAAAAATGACTGTGCCTACAAATTTCAGTGTCTCCGGAACAACCGATTCTAGCGAAGAATCTAGACAGTCACAATATCAGAATGTGGAGCGCATGTCACCCCAAATCTTGTACTAGTTTCCACATTCGACTGGAATGTCCAGGTTGGTCATGATAGGTCTGTTTGCTTGGCTATTTCATATATACTCAATATAGTAATAACCAGAATGCCATCCCTTTGAACTCGATACTACACCCGCTACTCCGTACTTCACAATCAGATAGTCTCAGCCACAGACTTCCAACGTCATAACGGTCCGCCTCGAGTATCCTCGAGGCAAACCATTTTCAAGATAGAGGAAGAAAACCTGATAATGCGCTACTCGCTTCCTTCAACCCGGTAGTCTATATCTAAATCTGGGGTAAGATCGTCCGTCTGTCCTTGATTGGTGATCTCCATATAAAGTAATCTGTCGGATAATACAAGTCTGGCGTCATCCGAAACTAAATGGGAGCCTCAGCTGACTCCCCTGCATGTGCTGACGCTTAACGGAGCTATTTGCCAGCTGACGTCTGACCCAAGCAATGACCCGGCTGGGCGGACAGACGTGTATAGCGGTAAGCTATGGGCTAGGCCAGAAGTCAGTTGTGACAGGCTGAGGGATTTCATTTTAACTTACTAAACCTAGCTTAACTCAGTACCGAAAGCTATCAATGTGGCATGGAATAAAATTCAATTTATGAAATACTGATTTTCACTGAGTAGGCACTACTCATTTAACTATCACCCCATAAGTATCTACGTCATTCCGTCCGCCAAGGTCTACCGCGACTAAACGGCTAAGGAGCTATATCGCTTTATTGAGATATGCTCGGTCGATTGACCACTGTGCAAGTCTAACATACTGAAAAAAGTATGCGTATTTCAGCAGGGATCGGGCTGAAATACAGATGAATATTAATGTAAACGGAATTTAGGCGTCAAACCTCGCTCAGCCTGATTCATGGTAAGGAAGATATGCTAAAACTATTGCTTTCGGACCATATCATACACAAAAAAGGCATTTTTTTGACCAACATTCTAATTTTCAGTATCTGGTTACACCACGGTGATATGGTGTAGAAGCTATTAAATAGGGGTAGAGAACAAAGGCCCATTGAATATCCAGTATGGTTGGAAACGTACCACATGATTAGAGAATTTGTGAAAGGGTCCTTTTCCTATGTCAGTTTGGTGATGCCCCGCTCTAATCAAGTTTACTGTGTAGTATTAGATAAATAGAGCTAACATACGAAGATAACTATTTCGCAAGCTCTCTATTAAATTGATGCTCACGGGAACCTTAGAGCTTCTCTACCTGTCATTAGCCCACTTCGCCGTGACTCTAGATGTAGCTGCAGTTTTTCAAAGCGCTACCGGCGTCAGAACTGAAAATTGAATAGAACTTGTGAAATAATATGTAACATTGTTTGGGAAACAACTCCATGTGCAGTGCCTGGCCATGTACGAAACATGCATATAGTATGTACTCTACTTGGTGCTCGCTTATCGAGGTTTTTCTCTCGGCCACATGCACTCCTGTTGTAATATTGGAGAAATTCAAGTCTTAGCATATTCACCGAATTGGCTCTGCTTGAATGACTTGAGAGAGCGCGAAGTTGAAGGTTAGACATCTACCCGATACAAATCTCACGTCTCGCTAAATAAGACTGCTGTAGACAGCTCTTCACATGGGATCACCAGGTAGCATTAGCGCAATACGGCAAGCACACCGTTCCTTACTCGGAGTAATGACTAAGTTTCAGCTAATAACAGAACCCACAGCCCCAGCCCCAGCTCCAGTCACCCCCTTAGAACCCTAGTATCTGATAACGGTACAGTATATCCCAGTCATATGGACAACGGGTTGCCGCTAGTTGAGGCACCAAATTGGGAGCGGCTAGTAGAGCTCTTTCTTCTCTATTCGGCTCCTTGACCCCAGAACTCGGTGCTGAGTAAGGGGTTGCTATTGCATGCCCTGTGCTTTACATTCACTAGGCCAAAAAAGACGAATGGACAAGAAGAGGTGATTGAGCGATACTGTGGACACTGAATCACAACACAGCAAATCAAGATCTTTGGCGTGGGAAAGATAAGTATCACGCAGCTCTGATGCGCATGCTGGGCACCAGAACTGCGCCAGAGCATTTACAGGGTTATCCGGCCTTTGTACGTAAAAGGGATGGAGCTGACCCTAGAGAGGGATTTTTGTTGTATTTATGACCGTGATCGGCACAACGCCCCCAGACAGTCCTAGAGATCCGATTATCATAATAAGGAATAAGGATTGAGGTGTAGATACTATTTTGATCTCAACTATATGCCTTCCTACTTATACACTTCTGTATACTACACAAGTTTCAATCACCGGAGACTTGTGAGATTATTCAAGTATCATAGGATGGCATATAGCTAGTTGCTAGCGCATATACACGACAATGCGCGGGTATCAATCAGTCTAGTTAGTCGACAGAATCCTAACTTAACCTATGATTTGGTCGCTATGGGCGATGTCTGGGTTCTGTAAGCGGTACAAGAGGGGAAGCCCGAGGCCACCCAAGACTGCGACCGTCCAGATCGAAGGATTGGGGTGGCAGAGAGCCGCGCAAGGATGAGTATGTTATGAATAGACGTGTAATAATATGAGTAATAAACAAACAAATAAAACGTGAAGAAACAACGTGAGATATGTGGCAGAACATAAAGGGATGGTGAGTGGGTGCTGAAAAACGCGAGTACAGTCTGAGTCCTCACGCTCAGTACACCATTCCGAGATTGCAGTATGGAATGATGCTGGCCAACTCACGTGATTGCGACCTCCGCCCTCGGTCAAATATCGCATGTAAGCGGACAGATTTACATCTCAGTCTCTGAGAGAACACACCGAGATCTTGTCTGCACAGGCATGTTGAGGCGCGAGGGGGGAGGTTGAATAGTGCCGGTCGGGACGAGATCAACCAAGGAGAGCTTCCGGCGATCCAACTTTATTTCAAACCTAGAGAGCAACACGTCCACATGAGCAAACAGAGTCCGCCTCTTGTGATCGAAATTAGAGTGTGTTCCTGGATGGCAATTATCTTTTTCGGGGATAATACAAGAAACAGAATTTCGGCGCGTTTCAAACACTCGAGCGCCGCCTCTGGCGACAAAGACCTTGCTTGGCCATCGGAAGATTGATATATTTGTGTTGACATCTTATGGTTGTTTTTAGCATCTTCGCCCGCTGTAGCGTATAGTGTCATCAACTAGAGTGTACACAAACTAATCACGACATTTGAAACCTCGTATACATTCTGAGTAATATGTATGTACTAGAATCTGTCACCCGGCTGGTCTCCGTAGGCAAAAAAAATATTCTCGAAAATGTAAGTTGCACTTAGAATTAACGCAGAGCTTGTTACAAACTGTGTTTGGATAGATTGGATTATTATCCTTGTCATGGGTCTCTGTAGCATAGTCAGGGTGCGTTGATTAGTAAATAACAAGATCGAGTGCGTCTGAAAAACCATTTGTTGTTTTCGGCACTCAGTTACCCTGGCCTACGCATTTTCAGACATGCAATGAGCTCATCATTCACTAGGTACCAGGTCAGAAGCAACTGTATGCGGTCATGAGCTTAAGATAAGTGGTGGCAGGAGGCCATGTAATGCTATATACGCTGGTATTCGTAAGCTCCCTTTCTTATGTTCTTGTATCGGGGTATGCTACTTCTCAACTGTTCCTTCTATGTAGGTGATCTAACCATCCTTTGTCGAACACTTGCCAGACCCGTGGGTATCGCTGCTGGACTTTGCACCGGGTCCTCGAAAAAATAAACAAGAAAAAAAAAGTATACATTTCCGGAATTTTTAGCGTGACACGGGGCGTGATTATGACCTAGGAGAGACCTTACTGACCCAGGCAATACAACTCTTCGTCATCTATTTTTATTACATTTCATGTGCGACTCCAAGACAGAAAAGCAAAACAGCGCATACAGTCGTTTGTTTATTCAGTCACTACTCTATTCAAAGCTTCGTTTCGGCAAGATCACCAAGGACATCCCACCCTTCCAACGATCCACCAATCGCAGGGAACACTTCGACCGAACCCACTCGATACACATCGACCCAACTATCGTCCTTGAACCGAGCACGAAACACGCTAACTTGATCCCCGTTCCTAACCACGCCTTGCGCCCACTCGCCCACTCTCACCACCATCCCTACGTCCTTTTTCTCCGAGACCCAGACTTCGGGCGAACTTCCGACATCCAAACTCCTCCATACTTCGATGTAGGCTTTCCCGTCCATCGTGCCGGACTCTTTGGTATCCCCGTTCGGAAGAGTTTCTTCTTGGCCTTCGTCTGTTTCTCCGGCTGGATCGGCTGTTCGAGAATCAACGACGCGGGACCAGCGACCTCCTTTCCCATCTGACGTTCGACTGGCTATTCCTGCGAATCCCCAAGAGAGATTCGAATCGGAGGGGACATTGGAGGGATCGTTGATGGGCGTTTCGGAGAGTTGGGAAGTAGCGGTTGAAGAGTCGGTACGAGCAAGTTTAATACGGATGTCCACGTATTGACCGGTCGGAGCAGTTAAAACTAGTACGCTCTCTTCATCTGGTACAGGCGCCGGCTCGGGCAACCAAGCAAGAGACACCCGAATGCTCGCCGTTGCCTTTTGCGCATTTGGACCAGGTCGAGCAGACTCGGTCGTAGCAGCTGTTTTCTCCGCTACATCCTCGGCGTTCTTCTCGGCTGCGTTCAAGTTGAGCGCCTTGTCCATCAATACAGCAAGGTCGTCTTCGGTCTTGTCTGGTCCCGGTTGAGTCGAAGTCGATGGACCGGCAACTATGTTCTCTGTTTCTGCCCATAGTTTTTCCAGTTCGTCCCTCCAGCCGAGAAGATCGCAAAGCTCGCGGACGGCATCGTCGCAAGGTGCCAAATGAATCTAGTTATACATTTATCCTTTAGGGCCGCGGACAATGAGTTTGATCAAGACTCACCACGTCATCTGCCCTGTTAAATTGTCCCGCCGTCTCCATATTCAATAGCGCCCTTGGGCACCGGTCGCTCACCATCTGAGGAAGACGGGCAAACGGATGCACAGTTAGACTGGTACCAATCACCAGCGCCAGATCGGCAAACGGTAAAAGGCTCAGTGATTCGTGGAACCGTTCTGGAAGCTAGCACCAAGTCAAGGTATGCCAAATTCCCAAAATAATAGTAGCGCTTACCGATTCCCCAAAGAACACAATGTCAGGTTTAACCAACCCCCCACAATTAGGCTTTTTACACCTTGGTACATTGACTCCCCCAGGAACATCCGGATTCTTGGCCATGACAAGTTCTCGCATTTCGTCTGCTGGGAACTCGGCTCCGCAGCTAATACAGTGGTTCTCCGCAAACGAGCCGTGGGCTTCTACCAGTTGGGAAGCTGGGACTCCGGCGAGACGTTCGAGTGTATCAATGTTCTACAAAAGGGACTTGGAATCGAGGCTTGTGGGTCACGGACGAATAATCGTACCTGGGTGAAACACATCTGTAGCATTCCCTTGTCAGATAGTAGTTTGATGAACGAGTGGGTTACAGTAGGACGGAATTTGCCCGGATACAACTCGTGGGCCAATGTATAAACTAGGCGCAAAGAAGGTTAGTACATGATCTAGTGGTGGAGGAATGGAACTCACATGGGAGAGGGTTTTGTTCGAAGAAATGAATATCAAAGACAGCCTCGGGATAGGGTAAATTTAGACGAGCGAGGTTAGCCTAGAATAACTAGATAAATTAGCTCTTATCCATGCTAATTCGAGGTATCAACATACATATAGACCTGTGTACCAATGTGGCGTCAGACTCTGTTTGTTCACCGGGAGTTGGATAGCCACGAACCAGTTTTGGGGGATCTAAAGTCAGGAATCCCAGCCGAGGTGCTTATACCTATTCATACTAGTCAGAAATGCTATCCTCGTGTTAAAACAATGTACTTGCCTGCACCAACCATCAATACTACCTTCTTCTTTCCTGACCCATAGCCCGTCCCAGATTTGAGATAGTTTGCAATGCCCGCCAAGTCACGCGTCTCCAGCACCTTTGGATCCTCTCGGGGTACTGTCCCGTCGCTTCCGTGGGGATCCGCGATATACTGCCACAAGAGACGCTGAGCCTCTTCAAGTTCTTCCGCTGTCATCGTATGTCGCGTATCATCCTCATCTTCGTCGCCATCTATGGACCCATCTCTTGGCTGCTGTTGCTGCCGCCTTAGTATTTCTGCCAGTCGGGCCAGAAGATTTGAATCCGACATGTTGTGGTATGACGATGTGGTGGTCACTTCGGATGAGATATCATGGCGCTTAGTCTACTCCAAGACCTGAACCCTGGGATCTTCATTTGGTTTAATTTGACCCGCTTTTGGAAGGTCATCTGTGGGGCTGTGCGGCCTTAGGTAGAAGAATGGCCAGCAACTTTTGAATATTATCGCATCTGTTCACCCAGTCAAATTAGACTTTGACCTGCATAGAAGAACGTGTGGATGTTCCCAAAGGTTAAAAGTGATGGTCACGGGATTGAGATGGCTTCTTGGAGCCTTCAAAACTACTCCTATCCCCTGTCTTGAACACCTAGCATCCATCCCACCCCTGCACATCACGTGCCACAAGCTCATCATGAACTACTCAGCTAAGCTCAGAACCATCCCCAAGTCATCTGAAGTTGCTAAACGTCTCCCTGCATCATGGGACACGCATACACCCACCCTTAACAGCAACAGGAATAACAAGACCAAGAGCTTACAGTCCCCCATCCACTTCATTGCATCTCACAGTCACCCACACATTGAATTTGTCTTGCCCACATTAACCACCCATCCAACCCATCCATTCCATTCCCTGATCAAATCAAAATCAAAGACACCACTGACGGCCTCAAGCGCGACAAATACCGTGACAGAGTCCTATCCGAAATTAGCGTACTTGAAGAATGTCATGCCAGCGTTCTTGGCTACTCAGATGGGCACGCGGCAGTGTCCAATGGCATTCAGAAAGTTGGCGTCGGCTACGTTATACGTGCTGGAAAAGGACTCTGTCATTGTCGTTGGTGGGAATTGGACCGCGAGCCAACATTTATGATGCAGAAATGCTGGGAATATTATTAGCGTTCATGAAAGCTAAACAAATAGCCGAAAGCCAAGGTTATTGCAAAATACGTATATATTGCGACAACCAGTCCGCCGTTAAATCAATCGCCGACCTCTCACGACATCCGTGCCAATTTGCATCTAGAGCATTCGTCACCGCCACCAAGGCATTCGTGGCGGAACACCCAGAACAATCCATTCACATCACCTGGACGCCCGGGCACAACGGAGTCGAAGGCAACGAAACAGCGGACCGCTTGGCTAACGAAGGAGCTAGAGTGGCCCCGACCCCCATATTCAATCGCACCATCACATGGGCAAAAGAACAGGCAACCCGCAAAACCATACGTACATGGAAGAAAGCATGGTACGAGCACTCAGAATCACGCATTAACTCGAAATATTACATACCCCGCCCACCCGCACTCAAACTGCACCCCATATTCAACTCAAGCAAGCTGGGCAGGGACATTGAGTGCCGCCTCGTACAATACCTCACCGGACACGGCCATTACGGCAAGTACCATGCACAATTCCACCACAATGTAGATCCCAGATGCGCCTGCGGGGAGTCGGATGAGACAATTTTTCATTTAACCACCTCCTGTCCCGCTACGGCGGGACACAGGGGGATACTCAGTGAGTTTTCCACCAACATTAGTGATCCCACACTGTTTGGTTCCCTTGCAGGTCTTGAAGCAGTCGCAAAGTTCATAGCCAAGACGGGCATAGGCCGAAGACGAGGAGGCCCGCAGGCAGCCGCTCATTCCATGTAATTTACTTACGCCCTTAAGGCCGCCCTTTCATTCCCGCCCTTACGGCCTCTACCCCGAGTTAGGCCTTAAGCCACATGTACGTCGCCAAGCGACCTTTCTTTTCTTCTGACCGTGCTACGTTCTTGCTTGTCGCGTCTTTTTTTTGTTCCCTTCTCTCTGTCTCTCTCTTTGCCTGGTGTTGTAGCTTCCACGGTTCGGTTCCGGTTTTGTGAGCGGTTTGCCTAGTTCGCATGTAGCTCCCGTATTGTTTATATATGGACATGTATTAAAAAAAAAAAAAGTGATGGTCACGGGACCTCAGGCCAGTTAAATCCGTTCTTTGACTTTGTTTCCATAGGCATTAAACCCAAGCCATCAGCTCATAAATCACCACCTTTCTGATGATATATACTTCTGCAGAAAACCTCTGGTTCTCCGGCTGGGTTCCTTGGGATTAAGTACAAAAAACGTAATCCTTGTCTAGTGGTCGGTCTTGGACTCTTATTAACGAGGAGCACATTGTGTTCCCATAACGCCACGACGAGTCTCGGAATTGACTGCTGAATTCGCAGCTGCACCCATTATTGTGAATTCTCTATCTCGTTTTTACAGATCTGTTTATCCAATGCCTAATTATCAGCAGGAACGTGGATTTACGTCGCAACAAGCAAAGAACGCTTCTTCCCCCTCTTGACACCGGCTAGTCCAATCGGGCCGGCTGGGTCCGTAACGTGTAGATGCCGAGCACCGCACCGCACCAACCTCAACAGCTTCACACCTTGTCATGCGCACCTGCGTCTTTGATATTACAAAACCTTATGGGCACTCATTTTTGCCAGCTGGCTCTTCCCCGGATGGGCATTACGTTCGCCATAGGACAAAAGAAGTAGGGTCCACGGGGAATCCTCGCGAACCTATTCGTCATGTTAGATTAGGTATTAACTTGACTCGAACGAGGTGAGAGTCGAATATATCGATAAATGGGTGAGCTTTCGTTTTTACTTCAGGTTGCATCAATTAGCAACCCTTTTGTTGATGGCATCGCCAAGTCCCGAGACAGACCAGACTGATTAACTTCGTCTAGGAAACCAGCTCGTCCCTGACAATCCTTTCGGCACTGCATGTTTAATTCTCCGGCCGAGTAATCGCGGGCTAATGTAGGCTTCTGGGTTCCTTAACTGAGATCATTGCGTAGTAACGCCCTTGCTGTCTAACAGCGCGCTTGTTCCGGATCTCCATAAGGCGCACATGCGACTGGTATTCCTACCAACGGTAGATTAGTCGTGTTTTGCACTCTGGTTCGCAAATATTCACTTACAGCATCATAGTCCACGCACTGGAATATGTTTGCCAAGTAAACAAGCAGGCTTCATTTCCTACTTCCTATGAGACAGAAGAATTTGATGGCGCGCCGGCATGGTGATACGGTGTCCAAGGAGAGAGGGAACGGTATAAAGTCTGATTTTTTCTCATTGCAAAACTGGATAACCATTCTCACCCAAGTCTCTCTCTTTTGTTCTTACTTGCAATGTTGCGTCGCACATTGTTATCAGCCTCACTCCTTCTTACCAGTTTCATCGCGCCTGCGTTTGCCGGGTTCGGTGTCAAGGAATCTGGGAACTCATTTGTAGTCGATACCGATGGCGGACTGGTCTTTACAGGTTCGTAGTTATTCTTCCTTTTCTGTTTATTTGCTTACGCTTGTATTATTAGTTGATAAGCGAAATGGTGACATTACTTCTATGCTTTACAATGGCATTCAGGCCCAAGACCAGACTAAGCGCAGTCACATTGTGAGTTTGGCGAATAATGTATAGCAAAACCTATGCTCATTAAGCGTACCCGCATGGTAGAGTTCCGGTCTGGGCAATGCACCATGCTCGTGGACCAAGATCGGGAACTACATCAAGATTACTTGCACGACCAGCACATTGACCCAGTACGTCTCAGCTTCCATACCCAACAAATATTTGGTTGAACGAGTGTACCCAGATACTACGTCGCCCAATACAAGAATCCTGGCATTCACATGGCCACCTAGTGAGTCTTTTTCGTGTCGCCTGCTTCCAAGAATCAAACAAGCTGATAATATTCCTTCAGCATTACCGCCGAACCATCGGTCGGAGAACTTCGCTTTATCGCTCGTCTTAATGCCAACACTATTCCTAATGGCCATGGTGCCTCTAAAGTCGCTGGATCTTCGAGCACCGTAGAGGGAAGCGATGTTTTCGTCGTCAGTGGTCAGACTCGCTCCAAGTGTGAGTATAGCGTTTGTTCGCTCTTGAAACGGGGGTTGAAATTGTTATGCGCAGTCTACTCCTCGAAGCAATTTATTGATGACCAAGTCCATGGGGTGAGTTGTTTCATAAGTCAGAAAACATGTATGTTCTGATTTTGTATTGCGCTAGGCTACTGGATCTGGAATTGGCGCATACATGATTATTCCCGGTACTGGCTACGAGTCTGCTTCAGGTGGACCTTTCTTCCGCGAGTAAGTAATGTTGAATATGATTGTGCAACGGTCAACCGACATCATTTTAACGTTTCCCAGTATCAATAATCAGAACGGTAAGCCACCAGCATCAACCCTATGCCTACGTAATCTAACACAAGTTTCTTGTCCAGGTGGCCAACAAGAGGTTTATATACATGAATTCGGGACACACGCAGACGGAGGACTACCGTATGGGCTTGCACGGGCCATACCTCTCCAATTTACCACCGGAAGCGTTCCTTCCGCGGACATTAGTGAGTCATCCCGACGCGCGTTGCTGAATTTCAGCGAAATAACACTATCGTACTCGCAGACCTGGCATTCTGGGATGGACTTGGGATCAAAGGTTACGTGCCTCGCTCCGGGCGTGGGTTCGTCAAGGGCAAGGCGAGTGGTGTGCCTTCCAACTATGCGGGGTTAGTTGTGGTTGGATGGTCCAACTCGGCTGCTCAATACTGGTATGACTCGTTCGACAGTTATTTTCCATGATGATTTCTCACCATTTTGTAGGGCGCGAGCAGAGGCAAGCACCGGAAACTACTTTTCCCCTGCTATGAAGCCTGGAACCTACACCATGACAAGTAAGCGACTCTCGCCAATCATTTGAGCAAAGCGACTAATTCTGGACGATGAAAGTGTACAAGAGCGAGCTTGCGGTTGCTAAATCTACTGTGACCATCTCTGCGGGCCAAACTTCGACAGCCAATATTCAGTCTACCGAAGCGAATCCAAGCACAATTTGGCAGATTGGAGAATTTGATGGTACTCCCCGAGGCTTCTTGAACGCCGAGTAAGTATTACCTTATTTCTTGTTTGCGATTTAGTGAAATAAAGCTCCGTATTCAAGCATGATCGAGACTATGCAGTACGTGTTGACGAATTTTGGTAAACTGAAAGAGCTTTACACTAATTATCCTGACTACAACTCTTAGCCCATCGGACAAACGGTATGTAATTTATGTGCATATATGCGCGTTTATCGAACTCAATGAAATAATAGCATGCACGAATGGCTCCGAACTATACTGTTGGCCAGCAAGGTATTGGATACTTCCCAATGGCCATTTTCAAGGCGATCGGCCCTGCCACCGTCGGTGGGCCATGAATAGCTCCCAGACTGGGGCGCGTACACTCGAGATTGGGGTCACCCTGGCATTCGCAGGTCAGCCCTATTGCTCAAATCAAGTTACAAAGTCCTGGCGGTACTAAAATACTTTTTATTTCGCAGGTGGTCGTCCTCAAGTTACGATCAACGGTTGGACCGGACCGGCTCCTCCTGCTCCTAGTCAACCCAACAGCCGTGGCGTCACTCGCGGTAAGTTTATCTAAATTTTGCACAGAGGAAATAAATCTAAGGCGGCCCTTCAAGGAACATGGCGTGGAAACGTGCGTAATTTGCTAATACCTTTGATTCCATACTGAATACACTCCACCCATCAGAACACGCTTTACACCGTAAAGATTCGTAAGTCGACATAGTTACAACTGTGAATTTGTTCTGATAAACGCATTTGCCATAGCCGCGGGAGTCCTCAAGTCCAACGAGGTCAACGTCATGACAATCAACGTTATATCCGGCTCTTCAGGTGATACTTACTTGTAGGTCATGTTCTGAATTTTTATATTTTGCGTGCTCACCAACCTCTTAGATCTCCCAATGTTGTGATCGACGCAGTCCGTCTTTATTAAAAGATTTACTACACTTTTTTTGGTATGATACTGTAGTAGGGCACGGCTTAATCAAATTTTATTTCCGTAAATCGCACGTAGTGTTCAGGCCAGGCACTAGGGTGTTCTGCGACTTCTATCTATGCAAGTGCACGCGAGGTTTCGAAAGGATATGGGGGGGGGTGACGCTTATGGCCAATACAGAACCAGGTGGCCTTCACTTTCATAATGAGTTAGTGGAATGTGCATCATGCTAGCCGTGGACAAGTGAGCTCAAGACTACCATTTTCAATCTAGTGCCAGAAATGATTTTTTCGCGTTTGTTTCCTCTGAGTGCCCTAATTCGATTGATCGCTCAAATTAAATCAAATAAAAGTGAAATCTTACCCTGGCTGAGATGAGAGTCCTGCTTTGCTGGCATTGACTTGGGTGGTGTAATCCATGACACTTACGGTATCATTTTGCTATTGTGAATGTGTGGATGGGGAAGCATATATACAAACGGCCAAAGTAGTGCATGAGTTATCGCATTCCAAGACAATCCAGTAACTCTAACCCAAATAGCTAGCACATGAATGCTCTGTGGCTTCTATCCTCCAAGCGAGTGACGAGAATATCTAACTTCAAGAAATGAATGTCTGCAGAAATCATCCCCATTTGTCTATCAGGTGACTGGAAATCGCTCATCGGCAATCATGAAACCTGTTGCTATGCTTGAGAATTAAGCAATTAGCCTTATCCGGAAGTGAGAATACTCACTGGAAGATCCTCGGATACGCTCTGTGTTTTCAGCGCTGTAATCGGGAACAAATGTTTGATTTGTCCACATGGTATTCCGTTCTTAACGAACGGCAGAAGTGTCACGTTTCGTTCGCTAATGCTTCTCCATGCTGATATATCCATAATTCCATGGGCATAAACGTGCGCCAAGAATTGTTTGCTCTTTTCAAAGACAAGACAACTCGGCACGCGTGTCGCAGAATGAGGTATAAATGTATTCAACTGAAGATTGGATCCCGCCGGAGTATCACCTGGAGTTTCCGCAATGTTTAGACGAACTCTGTTATCTGCGTCGCTCCTTCTTGCCAGTTTCATTGCGCCTGCATTTGCCGGGTTCGGTGTCAAGGAGTCGGGCAACTCATTTGTAGTTGATACCGATGGTGGGCTGGTATTCACAGGTCGGCGATTTAGTTTTTATAATTACTAATATCTCACAATTACACCCATATGTACATGTAGTCAACAAACAAAGTGGAGATATTACCTCCATGCTCTACAATGGCATTCAGGCGCAAGATCAAACTAAGTTTAGTCATATTGTGAGTCATGGAGTCAAGTTGAGCGATAACATGGCTCACCACAAATACTGCCTATCAGGGATCGGGCCTTGGGAATGCACCATGTTCATGGACCAAGATTGGCAATTACATCAAGATTACTTGCACCACCAGTACTCTGACCCAGTAAGTCGTAATCGTATCGTTTGACGCATATTGATTAAATACGCCATATAGATACTATGTTGCTCAGTATAAAAACCCAGCCATCCACATGGCTACCTAGTAAGTTTATAGTAGTGCCAGTGCTACTAGTACCAGATAGAGTACTAATATCCATCAGTATCACCGCCGAGCCTTCGGTTGGAGAGCTCCGATTCATTGCTCGTCTCAACAGAGCAAGTATCCCTAATGGATATGGAGCGGCGAATATTGCTGGAAGTTCGGGTGCTATTGAAGGAAGTGATGTTTTCACAGTGAGCGGTCAAACCCGCTCCAAATGTAAGTCGCATTGTTTACATTTTATGGTAAATCAGGGCTGAAACACATCCAAGTCTATTCTTCGAAACAGTTCATCGATGATCAAGTACATGGGGTGCGTTGCTTACCAAGTATTGTATGCGTTGCCTTGGCTGACCCTCTTGGTTAGGTCACTGGACCAGGGATCGGCGCCTACATGATTATTCCAGGCACCGGCTATGAATCTTCCTCGGGTGGTCCATTCTTCCGAGAGTGAGTGCATTCTATTCAACACTTTTGTTGGTTAGTCCGCTAAATTATCAGCATATTAATAGCATCAATAACCAAGGTGGTGAGTACTATGGCTTCGCGCATACAGAGCTAGGCCACCCATACTGATTCACCCTCCCCAGGAAGCATCCAAGAACTGTACTATTACATGAACTCCGGGCACACACAAACCGAAGCATACCGTATGGGCTTGCACGGTCCGTACCTACTTCAGTTTACCACTGGAAGTACTCCTTCAGCAAATATCAGTGAGTCACTTTATATATTGTAACATTTTCAGACTATAGATATCCCGTACTTGCAGATTTGGCATTCTGGGACGGCCTCGGAATCAAAGGCTACGTGCCTGTATCTGGTCGCGGATATGCCAAGGGCAAGGCTAGTGGTGTACCTTCTAACTTTGCTAGCTTGGTGGTTGTGGCTTGGAGTAACTCTGCTGCCCAGTATTGGTAAGCTCGTTCACATGTAAATATAGTGAAACCAGCGCCATTCTAACATGATTATAGGGCCCGTGCGGATGCAGCACTGGCAACTATTACTCGCCAGCAATGAAACCAGGAACAT
This sequence comes from Rhizoctonia solani, assembly GCF_016906535.1. Taxonomy (NCBI): domain Eukaryota; kingdom Fungi; phylum Basidiomycota; class Agaricomycetes; order Cantharellales; family Ceratobasidiaceae; genus Rhizoctonia; species Rhizoctonia solani. The sequence continues at coordinate 1,693,406 of NC_057379.1, forward strand.
ATACCATGACAAGTAAGCTTTGAGTAAAACGCTTTGGGGAAGATGCCTAACTAGACCTCATGGTGAAAGTGTACAAGAGCGAGCTTGTTGTGGCTACTACCATGGTTAACATCGGGGCCGGTCAAACAATAACGGCCAACATAAAGTCCACAGAGGCAACCCCGGCTGTGATATGGCAACTTGGGGAATTTGATGGAACGCCTCGTGGTTTCTTAAACGCAGAGTTGGTGTATTCAGACTACATGCGCATATATCAAACATCTAACATGTCAATTTCCAGCATGATTGAGACCATGCAGTAAGTCTAGATTTTCTTTGTAAAGCTGAAAGTCGTACTCGGAATTGACTATCCTGAAGCCCTTCAGACAAACGGTACGCAAAACAATGTATTTACACGCGTTTGGTGAAGCTAATGGGTTAACCAGTATGCACGAATGGCCTCGTACTATTACCATCGGCCAACAAGGCGAGGGCTACTTCCCAATGGCTATCTTCAAGGCTATCGCTCCCGCTGTCATCCGCTTTTCAGTAGACAGCTCGCAAACCGGAGCTCGCACCCTCCAAATCGGTATCACTCTGGCATTCGCTGGTATGTACCTTTACATTATATGGAATAAACGTATCGAAACTCAATCTGAATGATACACTAGGTGGTCGTCCCCAAGTCACAATCAATAATTGGACCGGACCCACGTACAGCCCGCCTGACCAGCCTAATAGCCGTGGTGTGACTCGGGGTAAGCTTCTTTCATTAGTGTTTATTCGCCTGCTTGACATTATTCAATTTCAGGTACTTGGCGTGGAAATGTAAGTAGAAGAAGCCAGGTCCATCCAAGCACACTAACATCGCCCTCTAGAATATCATGTACACTATCAACATCCGTATGTTATACCAGTTTGTACCCGGATGCTTGCTAATAACGTTTCATTTAGCTGCGGGAGTACTTGTGTCCACCGGCAGGAATGTTCTGACAATCACCGTAATCTCCGGTTCTTCCGGAGACGCGTACTTGTACGTAACTCGGCGTTGATCATGTACTCTTCTCTAACCACCTTTTCAGATCGCCCAACATTGTCGTCGATGCCATCCGCCTCTATTAAAGGTAGCATTACGTCACATTTTCTGTCATTAGGATGTATTAGCACCTGTTCAATTCAATTCCCATACACGCGTCTCAGCGGCAAGGGTCCTAGAGATCACATGATCGCGTGACCACAATAGACTCTGTAAATGTATTAACGCAACCATGATCATCGACTACGAGCAAGATCTCTTACTCACCTATGCACCTCAAAATACCTTAATTCCCTAACAAGCATTACTTTTGCGCCAAGATTATTCGCTTCGCCACAGGTTGGGCGGGTGCCGAAAATTAGGACCCTCAAACACGTGTCTGAGTTGTCGTTTCCGAGGAAAACCTGGGGAACCCAAGTTACACGTCGTCATTTCAAGTTCCGGTTTGGACTCGCCCACAATGTCCAGCATCAGCAGGTCATACAGCAAACGAAGCTCTTCCTCTATCGGAGAGAAAGTTTCGAAACATTTGACATTTCTTGCTGCTGAGTATCAAGGGAGAAAAGTCACCATTAGACGTAATCCGGAATATCAGGTTCGCCACGGTTCATCAACCCTTTTTTCTTGTTGTTCTTTTACTCAACCGGCTTTGAAAAAAATTTAGGAAACAATAGCATCTGTACGGAGGGCGTTCAACTCACTGAGTCGTACTCCTGCGAGTCAGATATTGCTCTTTGCGCGTTTCGAAGAGTTCGGAGACGATTTGCAAGTCACCGAGGAGCTATGGTCGGACCTACTTCCCAGACTCATGTTGGTGACTGTTATTCTCGATGACTTTTCTCCGTCCCCGCCTCCGCCGCCACCGCTCGTCGGCGACACAAGTTCCGGGAGCCATACAGAAGCGTATGGAACATTGCAAAGTGAGTTAAATGTGCTAATATATCACTGGTAGCGACTAAACTATCGTAGTCTTTGCCAAAACATTTACTGGCAAGACTATTCGACTCTTGGTACATCCTGAGGACACAATAGAGAATGTCAAACAGAAGATTCAGGACAAAGAAGGCATACTATCAAAACAACAACGTCTCATATTTGGTGGTCAACGACTGTCCGACACCATGACCGTTACCGAATGCAAGATTGGGTCGGGCGATATCATGGACCTGGTAGTCTCAATGCGAGAGAAGTCGTTGTCACGCCGTACAAGTACTGGTGATTAATAATCGGACAAAGTTCTCGATGAGACATTGGTTAGTGGTATAGCCAACCAGACTTATGAAGGGAGAGAAAACCTAGAAGAATTTTGGAGACGGAGAGCGCATGATTCGTTGCGTACTTTAGAGTAGCCAATAATTAATTATATAATACAATTATGGACATGTATTTTATGTAACAACGATGTGTTGAGGACATGGAATGATCTAAAGTGGACGCGAAGCACTGGTTATGGAGGACTTCTTGGAGACTACAATACAATAGAGTGCCGTTTTCGACTCGAAAAAGATAAACCACCTCAGAGCCACCTGAAAGCACGTGGCATTTTCGGTTTTGATTTCAGCCACATCTATTGTTCAAGTCGCATCCCTCGTAAAATATAAGGAATGGCAGACAGACTCAGAGCTCGATGAAATAATTCTGCTGTTAGTCAAAGGTCCACATCCGGGCCTCCAATTTTTCTAGTGGCGGAATACAACGGTCGGAAGGTCACTGTCCCACGGAATCCGGACTACCAGGTAAGGTACCTTGACGAGTCCAACTCGCATTCGGAATATAGTGTTAACAAATTACTTTTCATTCTCAATTAAGGAGACTATCGCATCAATCAAGAATAGTTTCCGTAGGCTCGCAGCGGTGCATGACTATCAACTCTTTATCTTTGCCTTCCTTGAAGAAGTGAAAGGTGACGTTCAAATCACTGAAAGCGTGTGGGAAAACCTCGTAGCAAGTCTCATGGAAATCCGAATTCAGCTCGACGATGAGCCAGATGTCTCATTAGTTCAGCCAGAACCCATGATAAATCAGTCCAGCGTTCGCCTCAATCATGCACCAGCGCCAACTTCCAATCCACTCCAGAATCGGATCTCACATAGAAAATTAACTGGGAGCTTCCAGATTTTCGGCAAGTTCTAATCTTCTGCGTTTAAAAATCATTTCATATTGCTGACCTTGCAATGCATGTATAGTCGTAACGCTGACAGGCAAAACCATCGCGGTCGGGGTTGATTCGAGCGACACCATAGCCAGCCTGAAAAGCAAGATCCAGGATCGAGAGGGCATCCCAACTAACCACCAACGTCTCATTATGGCTGGAAGGCAACTGGAGGATAAAGCTACGTTAATGGATTATAACATTCAGCACGAGTCAATCGTTCACTTGGTATGCCGACTGGTTGGGGGCAAACCGATCATCTACATCTTCCCTGCAAGCACAGTGAAAGATGTTCGCGTTCATCTTTCGTTAACTCGATCATGGAGCTTCTCTGAATCTATCCCCCAGCGGAAGTCAGCACTCTGACAGGTGGCCAAACAATCGATTGGACCGTTGATGCCAAGCCAGACGGGACTTTATTTGACAAGGTAGCAAACCGCGAGGTCGCATATTTGTTCTGGGAGGCACAGTGAGCAAGTGTTCAAGTCGACTATTAAGCGTAACACTAACCCAGTGTCCAAACAGCACCAGCCCTAGACTCCCTTCACCCCCTGTCACTCGACCTGGTACTCCGGTTGAGATATCAGCGCTCACCTTCGATCCATCGAGCCCCGTTTTACTGTCTAGCCAATCTGCTCTTCTGCCTTTTGACAAAATCACGGGCTACATTGACGATGTGCTGTTGGCGCCCGGATTTCATCTTGAAGCAAGAACCTCATTCATTACGTCGGTAACCTTGTTTCCGTCACCTGATTTGAAAGTTAACTCATTCCTGCATAGATACTGGCTTCCAAGTCTCTCAAGGCATGCATACGTCTCGCTGAGGTTCCTACCTCAGGAAGAATACGAAAAGGCAGCTCCGTTGAATATAACGCCAGCTCCTGAAGTCATAACGCGAGTGTTTATGCTATTTAGAGGCGTTGAAGAAAGTCAAGTTGAGTTCTGGTCGGATGCTGCAGGAATGGCATGCCAGGATGTTACTGTTTGGAGGGATGTGGTAGGGGTTGATATTGAGAAGACGCTGAACAGATCTTTATATCGTGTTTTGGAATGGGGTGGTATGGAAGTGAAATAACGGGCAATAACCCATAGGTGATTGAACTTTACATTGTCTGTTAGATTGATTGCAGTACACAAATTGATATGATATTGAATACCAATAAACAATGCAATTTTCCTTGGGCCGTTCATGGAGTAGTATGTAATGGCGAGAGGCTGGTTTGGAAGGATTCTGGAAACGGTTTAATAAAGCCCAACAACCAACAACCTGCGGGTATTTGGGGAATCTCCCGCATAAATGTCACTGATCGAGAGCTAGGAGATGTTCGCTATTTTTCAAGTTTTGTCCATGTTCGGGAGGATTTCTGATGGTTACGGCCATTGGGTCTACGCGGGTCGACAGCCAGACAAGTGGTGGGTGAAAACAGTGAAAATTAGTAACATCCCGTCATGTTTGGCTATGCTATCGCCCTATGAGTGGGTATAATTTCTTTGAAATAGAATAATTACCAGTGTACTAGCGAGATAATCGGTTAAGTGAAAGGGAATATGTATGTTTGAATCGAGCTTTAGTTTGCGCATATAGTGTGGATGCATATGGTCGTAAACATAAATCAACGTAAGGCAGTTTTAAATTTTACTCGCGTATTTATCGACTAATACCACCGCTCGAGCGAAAATGAGGTGGGTACATATCAGATTTTTGCAGGAGGACGAGGTCGATTTCTCAGCCTCGTGACCGAACCATTTTTAAGTATCTTTGTGGACCTTAACCAAAAAAATAAACTGAATTTAAACTTCGGGTGAGGTAACAAAGTCTGGCGCCTGAACTAGTCATTTTAACGGTAAGTAATTCATCGGAGCGCTCAGGAAAACTCCACCGGCCTTCCATGGGCCCTCTTTGGAGATTTGGCTTGCTTCGAGTTCCTAATGAAGTAAAGCTATGTTCAAAGTACTCAAAAAAACGTACTAGCACGTGCATTCCAATTAAATTACCCCTAATTTTGTGCTTACGCTTTACGTTAACAAAAATCAAGCGGATTGGAGTCTTTTACTTCATTCCAGAAACTCATTCACAAACTACCAGGACGATGTCGAGTCAGATGTCCTTCTCGAGCACTAATTCTACAAGTGTTGGCACTCAAAGTAGTAGAGAACCACTACCTTTCTTAGTGGCACAGTATGAAGGCCAGAAGTTCACGGTTCTCCGAAGCATCAGTTACCAGGTACGATATTTAGAGGATACCAAACCCTCGAACCGTCTTTCGACCTAACTCTCGTTCGTTAATCAGAGTACAATCGCATCAGTAAAAAGGAACATCGCCAGCCTCCAAGAGACACTAGACGATCATATCTTCATACTCGCAATACTTCCAGGAGTATGCGACTATGTTCGAATCACAAAAGATGTCTGGGCGAGCCTCTGTGATAAGCTGATGGTTGTTCGAGTAGAACAGGATACATATGATTGGTCTAAGTCCTCGAAGCGCGAATGTTCCCCCGAAATACGTACCGACAAAAAACGCGCCAAATACAACCGGCCGTCCAGCGATCAAGGGCTCCCAGTCGGTGAAAATGCCGTAGCCGAAAGTTCACAGGTATTAGCTAGGGCAATGCGGGATTGCCGCGAGAGCCACGGCGGACAATTCAGTAATATTGAGCATGGGAGCCCATGGGGGTAGGCTATTTCAAGCGAAATGAATTCAATTAATGCTAACTATCGTATTATGAAGGGGTGGCAAAAATATTGGCCAAATGAAGTTCAACAAAAGAAGAACAAAACGAGGCCCGAACTTGAAACCCTCAACCTGGAGTTATTCCAATGATGGCCTCGATCGGTTCTCACCAAATCATCGAGCAGAAGGAGACATCCATCTATCCCCTAAACACTCCGACAGTGACTCGTTTGACCATTGGGTCTGTCGCATAGTCAGGGGAAGAAAGTCATGGTACAGAGTTCTGGGAAAAGAGCCGCATCCCAGCCTGAGAAACTACGTTTTAAGGGAAGGAACAGTAAGGTTACCGCCAAAATGGGTGCTTCCTGGGACTTTGCGTTGCGCAGAGTATAGGCTCAACCGAGATCTCGATCTATATTAGTGAGGCTGGGTGAATAATTCTGGGCATTGGCTGTGTATATTCGTAGGTCTGTGGAATCGTGCTGGTCACCCCCCTTGTTGCGCTCTGCTGCAATATCTCCTGAATGCACAAACTCTTGTATATATCGATTCAACCGCGTAATCATACTATGGACATAGTATCTCAAGGCCCCGAACAGACGCCGTTGAAAGACGACTACATTCAGCACGACTTACGCTAAAGACAAATATCGAGCGTGTGATGAGTAAATGTATTATCCTTTCATTTCTCTCAATTACGTTTTGCACATTGAATTCAATAGAGTGCCAATTAGATAATAATTTGATTGTTTCACAATCTACTTTGCTGTCATATTCGTGCATATAGTATCGTAGTGTCAAGCATAATGTGCCGACGACAAGAGAAAATTCTAGTGAGCGAGCGTCGCCAAGCATCAAGATTCATCGATACACCTCTCTGGAGATATTCGGATTGAAGACCTTAAGTTCCCGGAACCTTGGTGGCAAATCGCCCTCCTAGACATTTTGGGTAAGCTCGTAATGTGGTTGAGCTCCAACGAGGCTTTTTGGAAGCTTCTTGCTACGTATACAATTAGTGCGCTATGTCGTCATGAGTATAGTCTCCTCTGCAATAGGACTGAATAACCCCCCCCCCCCGCGCTTCCTTCTTTTCACGCAATCTTACTCTCTTTCTCACGACTCGCCAACGATATGTTGTCCCAGCAAACGTCCCGGCATAATAAATCTAAGAGTACCACTACCCGACTCGAAGAGCCCCTACCAAATTGTTTTTTAATTGCAGAATACGGAAGCCAAAAACTGGTTATTCCGCGAATTAGGGATTATCAGGTATGATGATTGCGTGCCTCTGAGCTCAGAGTCCCCATTCGGCCAGTTAACCGTGCGCTCGTCAGGATACAATTGCATCCTTAAAGCGGAACATCAGTGGCCTGAAAGTGATACCGAATGACCAGATATTTATCAGTGCTTTTATCGAAGAAGTAGACGATCATGTTAGAATCACTGAAGATGTCTGGACGAGTCTCTGTCCCAACCTAGTTGCCATTCGAGTTGGGCAGAATACATGCGATAGGTCCAGATCACTGGGACGCGAGAGTTCTCCTGATGCATGGGCCGACAAAATATACCTCGAATCGACTCGGCCTCGAAGTCAACAAGCACTCGAAAACGCTATGCAAAGTAATTCACAAGTTTTGGGAGCAAAGGCCGTGGGTTCGTATGGTATTGCTTACGAGGATTCCGATTCGGATCTGGATGACCCAGAAATAAGCCCATGGGGGTAAGTGGGTCCAAGCGAACCATGGCCTTATAACACAGCACTCATCATCTTTGTACAATGACTACATAGCGGTAGGGAAAAAGGGCCGATGAAATACGGTTATCGGCCCACGATGAAAGTCCCGCCCCCTAAACCTCTGACTTGGAGTTACTTCAAAGATGGGATTGATCGAAATTCACCAGATCATCGGGACGTGGGAGATGTACATGTGTCTAGATCTCCCAGCGGTTCAGAAGGTTGCCCATTTAGTCATTGGGTCTGCCTCATACGCAAAGGGGAGAAGCAATGGGTAAAGGCGGCTCAGGGATATGCTCATCCTACCCAGAAGGATTACGTTCTACGATGTGGGACAGTGTGTACCCCGCCTCGATGGGTCCTCCCCAAGTCATTGGATTGCGCGAACTATCGCAAACAAGTCCAGCGCAATTCATATTAACGATGAGTGGAAATTCCTGGACCGTTCTGCCATGTTTCGGTCGTGTGGCTTTTGCGTGGCCAATTGACTCATTGGAAGAGAATTGTGAACGTCATCGATCGTTCGATCACATAACATGTTGACAAGTTTACAAATATATGAAACCCGATATCAAGGGGAAATTATTACTAAATACGTTCTAAAAAAACGCGATATATAAACGGTATCCAAGTACTAGGCACCTTCAGTTGGTGAAGGATCATTCGAATCTTCCGCTGAGTCGAGTAAGCTAAGTGGCAGAGTGAGAAGGAACAAACCATGCGCGAGAGAAGTAGCGTACCTATATTGCTTGCTTAACACACATTCACCGCCATTTTCCAAGTCGATGGCATATGAGTAGAAGAAGCCTTCGGATGAGACAACCATCACATTTGGCAGGGTGCTATAAAGACAACCAAAACACGATATGGGTCGTCAATACTGGTGTCATGAAACATAGGTCGAAAGGAGCGCACCTGCTAATAGCGACAATACATCTTGTGCCCGAAGTAGGGAGCTTGAGTGATGCAAAGTCCCGTGATGGCTCCCACATATCAGATAAACCACCCGGAAGGTATCCACCCATAGTTCCAGCAATACCCCGAGTAAGTCCAAGAGATTTGCGTCGCAACGAGGAACTGCAGCCAGATTAATTTCAATTGATCCAGGAAAAGACACCAACACGCACCCCATTCCATTCTTCTTCTTTCCATCCATGTACGCTTCATACCCACCTTCCATTCCAGCCCCACCCTTGCCCGTCTCCTGGCTATCAATACTACCGCCCGGGCTACTCGGTCCACTATTCCCTCGTTTCTTCTCTCCCTCGGGGTTGCCTCCTTTGAGTTTGAAGATATGTACCGTATCGGTAGCCGAGCTTACGGCAAGAAGGGTGCTAACAGCATTGAATGTAATACAATGTATCTTCGCCCCCCTTACTCCTCTCCTGAACTCGTACAGTCTTTCAGCAGCAGGAACACTGAATACCCGAATGACTGTTCCTTTTTCCGAGGCGGTAGCAAGGAGCGTACCGGTACTGTTCAGAGAAATGTGCGCGAGGGGAGCCTTGTGCGCGCGCACAATATTGGTCACAGCCAGCAAGCGCGTATCAAAGATAAGTACATCGCCAGAAGAGGATGCTGTGTTTGCACTCGACGAAGCCGGCGCAGAAGAAGAAGCAGTAGGAGAAGGGGTGGGGGCAGGATAGGCAAGATACGAGGGGTCTGATGAGGGGCTCAGTGCACAAATTGCTAGAGGGGATCACGGTTAACAATGACCGTCAAAGAGAAGAAACTGCTATACACACCGTTTGGATTGGGTGATGTTTCAATAACGTGCATGAGCCTCATCGTGCTTATGTCGTAAATATATATTTCAACTTCGAGCACGACAACAAGAGTCTTTCGGTTGAGCTTTACAGCCAAGATGGATGAGGGGAATAGTAGTTCGCAAATCATCGATTGTCGCTACAGGGAGAGATTAGACAGATTAATCCCACGTTGTTTTTTCGGCCCACCTTGGTGTTCACTATCTGCAATTTCCGGGGGCTCGACGATGGCTGATCCGCAGCGCCGACCAAAGCTATCAACGACGTGCAAAACAACATCTCCACGATACCCCGAGCACCATCACCTAACAAACACGCCTTGATAAGGCTAAGATACCTAATAAAACACGACGGCTCACTTTTGGTATACACCCTTCCAAATGGGTCGCAGTTCGTAATACTGTATCCCTTCTTGGTCCCGACTGAGATACATCTACTTGTATTTGAACGACGAGTCCTATTTTTATACCTGCTTCATACTTACGAGAAGTCTTGGTTAAAGTTGGCAAATAACATGTTTGAGTTAGTTTTCTCCGCCATAGCGGCGAGTCGTAATTGGTGTCGTGGCTGGGTGCAAGTTGGGCAGTGAGTCGTACAGCGCTTACCTGGTGGCAGTACATTCCGTATCTTATCTTGTAACATGCTTATCGGGAAGGGTCCGATTTTGGAATAGGGAGTTCATGGATCCATCGTGGCTTACTTCTGGAAAAACCATCCCGAAGATCGTTTTGAGGCCCAAAATAAGTATCATAAGCTATTTTTTAGTGTTGCATCTACCTTCGGCAATAAGCTTTGTGCTTTCCCAAGGTTGTGAAGCTGAGATACAGGTATATTGCACAGCCACAAGGATAGGACGCTCCATTACTACATAACCACCCAGTCAAGCTATATATCAGTCATTCTGGAGCTCTTCTTGGCAGAAACTTGTACCATGGCATCAAGCCTAACCTTGGCGTCATGTTGGCCAGTTGCTTTGGACCGAACTGTGCACCCGCAAGCATGGGCTCCTCCGACTGGCCGTGAGTATATGGACGCACTCACTTTCATATAAGGTTTGATTAAAGTTGTATTAATAGGCACTCATGGAGGTTGCACGCATAAAGCACAGGATCAGTCACGTGACTAACTAGAAAGGTCTCTTTTTTTGAGGAGAGCTCGCCGTCGTGAGCGAGCCTAAGCTGAAGCTGCACTTGATAACAGAGGGTGAACATGTGTATATTTTGCCTGGCGTTCTGCGGAAGCTTATTTGCGTGGGTATTTCAAGTACTTGCGAGAATGGCCTTCGAAATTTCTAGAAAGCAACGGGCGTTTACGGTCCCACCGCATATAGTCCAAAAATCACAAGCGATGATGCAAGTGACAGTCAGTGTTGATTAGAACATAACCATTGGTGGCGTCACTTCAGTGATCTTTCTAGAAACCTTGAGGGGTATAAATAAGGTTGTCTGTAGGCCTCAAGTTCTGCAACAAATCCACCTGAAGTCTATTTCAGCTTTACTCGAACTCTACTCTTCACAGTACTATGTCTTTTTCTCGCAGCTTTCTCAGCGACTTCCACCCTCTCTTCCGCCTTGTCGAAGACCCTCAGTCTTCCTACGGCTCTCCTTCCCAGAGGTCGTCTCTTCAGCAGCGTCAGGCTGTAGTTGACGTCTCAGATGAGGAAAAAGAGTACGTTGTGAGAGCTGAGCTCCCTGGGGTCCAGAAGAAAGACGTGGACGTCCATATTGGCAATGATGGCCGTTCTCTGACCATTGAAGGCCATGTTCATCATACTCATAAGCCCACACAAGGTAAATTCCACTCACTATGCTCACTATGTAACTGTATAACTAACTCTTATTCGGTAGATACCTCTTCTACTACCCAAAAGGCCGAGGCTAATGAGCAGTCTAAGGATTCTGAGCAACCAGCCGAGACATATGATTACCGTTCAACCTTCTCTCGAACTGTCTGGTTCCCTCATGCAGTCGACGGCAACAATACTCGCGCCAATCTGGCTGATGGTATCCTAACCTTGAATCTACCTAAGCGCATGGAATCAGGCAGGCAGAAGATCAATCTCTTGTAAATCACATGCAAGCCACAAATCAGGGTTTTAATCTGTGGCCATTTTATCGCTTTTATGAATCTAATCCTCGTTAGCTATTTTTCTCTTCCCGATGTATCTAGTTTATCAGAAGGTTTTGGCCCCAATTTAACTGATGTCGATTACTATAACATTATTTGACTGCAGGCATTAAGCTCCACTCAGCCATCTGGCGCAACGAGCTCCAAATAGACCGAGAACTTATGGGTGAGTAATTCCCACATCCGTGCTCTCACATAGTAAACTCACAAAATACGGGAAATCCGTATGACGCCAATTTTTTTCAAACATTCCTACCTCAAAATGTAAAACACGGAGCTAGACGTCATGTAGAGATCAGATGGGAATACGGATTAGTGAAAATACTGGTCAGGTTTTGCCAGCACTTAGCACGTAAGTGTAGAAAATTCCCCTTTTAGGGTCTCACGCGTTGGTATTTGAGACAGGTAAAAGTTAGTAAAACTGGCCATCCAGCCAGCTCTCTATATCCACCCTACTTTGACCCCCTTCAGCTCCATTTATTCCTTCCACATATAAATGCAGCTCATATGCGGTTCCTTTACTCCATGACTCATAGCCTAGATCATCATTCGTCATAAGTCTGGAACATCCATAGTAACTAAATATCGGTTCCGTCCGAGCTTGGGTGGACATCCATGAGGGTGTATATAAATTCATGTGGAATACGATGGCGCGAAACTCCCGGGTTACAAACATCGCCAGCGTGATTAAGGATTTCCGCGGTGCGATCATGCTTTGAACGTCAGCTGATCAGATGCACCCACAACAGCTTGGCTCTACACCTGCCTCAATCCATTGTGTGATATGAACCGGCTGTATCTCTGTGACAGTAATTCCTTGCTTGACCATAGGCCTCCTCAACTGTCCGACCCAGCCATTATAACCTTGATATTATCATTCGAAGTTTTGCCAAATTGAATATTGTTGGAGCTGTACGTGAGAGAAGTTGGATACTCGATGATTCGGCGGGCCGGGGGCTTTACCAACAGGGCCGATGGGGATAAATGGGGATAGATCCATGCTCACGCGGAGGTCTCGTTCTATCATTTTGTTATAAAACCTCTGGTCTCGGGTTTTGGGGGCTACTAGAACTCGACAGTTTATCTACTCAAATCTGTTCTTGAGCTTGAGATGTTGCCCGCACTTCTTACTCTAGTAACAGGTGCGACTGCCTCTCTGACTTCGAAATCGGTTTCCAAACCTCCGACCTGTATTGTACCTTCCCACCAAAATGCCAACATCTCGGATACTTCTGCTGTACATGCGGCCTTCAAGAAATGCGGAAAGGGCGGGCGGATCATTTTCTCAGAGAACACTAATTATACCTTACGCGAATTGACGGTATGCCCCAAGCTTAATGGCCTTTTAGTACTGAGACTGAGATTATACAAGATAATGTCACCCTGCATAGATTGTACGGTTCAACTTGAAGGCACCATCCAAATGGCCGACAATATTACGTATTGGCTGAAGAATACAACTAACTCACCAAACGTTACTGACCAGACTTATCCTCACCTGGTATATTAGTAAGTCTTGGTGCAATGAAAACATCAATAGTCTAACGTCCACCATCAAAGCCCTTTCCAGGACACCGTTGCATATCTAATACTCAAAGATTGGTCACACTCTACCCTCATTTCAAAAACAGGAAAAGGCCTCATTGATGGACTTGGTCAACTATGGTGGGATGCCGCAGCTGGGCAACAGGTTTTATTCCCTAAAACTTTGCGCCGACCGGTTCTAATTGCCCTGGATGGAGCAAATAACGTCACTGTAGACAACATAGCGATGAAGAACCCCGCGATGTGGTTTAACTGGGTGATCGATAGCAAAAATGTTCTCTACAAAAATATCCGATTATCGGCGTTGTCTGCAAACAAGAACCCACCGGCGAACGCCGACGGATGGGAGTGAGCCTGATCCTTTTACTGCTCAGCTATCTTATTAACGCCAACTATCAGTACCTATCGGACTTCCCATTTCGAGCTTCGAGACTCCCATGTGGTCTCTGGAGATGATTGTTTCTCTTTCAAGGGCAACTCGACATACGTTAATATCGAGAACGTCTATTGCCAGAATTCGCATGGAATTAGCGTCGGTAGCCTTGCACAATACCCGGGGGTATTGGATATCGTCGAGCACGTTAAAGTTGTAAGTGCTAACATCGCCATCTAACGAACCTAGCATCTAATCATAGCAGAAAAACATCACATTCGTTGGCGATGGTGGAAGTTCTAATAACGGCGCGCGTATCAAGGTTTGGTCAGGACCTGTGGGAACTGCTATAGTTAATGATATACACTATGAGGACTTATTGGTGAGTTCCTACGACCGTCTACGTTAATTGTGGGCTGTTAATAATGTGTTCATAGATTGAAAACGTCACAAATCCTCTGATGGTAGACTCATGCTACTTTAGCTCTGCTTATTGTGCAACTGTGGGTATCCATCGCCTCTTCCCTTTCACTCATAGAACTCAGCCCTTCATAGGGAAAGCCTATAGCAAGCATAACCAATGTAACAGTCACCAATGTTACAGGCACCTCTACTGGTCCGGTTGTATCCTCCATTATCTGTCCAGAAGGTTCCATATGCGACATCAAGCTGAAGGATATCAACATAACCCCCAGGACAGGTGCAGCTCCCATATATAGGTGCTTTAGCGTCACTAGTGAGGAGCTGGGTGTGGACTGCACCTATCCAACAGTGGTCAATGGAACGTTCAAATGGCCTTAGAGCGAAATCTTAGATATTCGCACACCCATTGGTAGGCAGTATTTGTTGTAAATATTCCGAGCATATAGCCAAAACAATATAGTGATGAATGCTTCCATGCTTTTTTACATAAATTCCCAATAAGTGGGCGTCATTGAGGTATTCAGAAATTCCAGTATACGGAAGGGTCGTTTTGAGCTTGATAGCGTCTTATTGTAAGGGCTACGCGGTTATCGTAGGGTTAATTACCAGTATATACGCTACCCTTATATTATACCGTGACTCTCATACCTTGACTCATCTCCCTGTTCGTATTCGTCCGAGTTTGATTACCAACTGTATAAATTACGTTTATTTGACTTATTATGTTCATACATGTATCGGGTCCCGGCACCTTGTAATCTCACCTATCTCTATCCCTATCCATATCTTTGTGGCATGCCTCCCGCCGTGAATATCTATCCCTATCCTTGTCCCGGTAATCATCTCACCGGATGATCCATCCACTCTCCTTGTCTTTAATCTCAACCAATATCGAGTGTGTGTTACGATTTGTCATTCAACGCGACCCCGCCGCGGGTCAAGTCTATTGTACACCCGACAAGTGGAGCCCTTATACCTGTATGAATGCACGTGAAAATTTGAACTTAATAACCTTTGGACGTCACTGTTTTCTCAACTCTTCCCCAACTCGTGTTTGACAATTTTGCTCCGGCTATATTTCTCAAAATGGAAGGGCCTCCTATCCGGCGGCCCGCCCGACCCGCCAAGGCCTCATGACACTGATTAGAAGCCTGATCGAAACGAGTATTATTGGGGCTTGATTCGAGCGAGAGTGCCTTGGCCAGTGACTCCTCGGGCCATCCGCAGTCTCGGCTGAGGGTGGTATTCTGAACTAATGGGGAAAGCTATTATGGGCTTCTAGCTCCGGTCCTGTTGTATAAAGCACCAGGACTCTGCACTATCTGATCTTATTGAGCTTAGACTCTTCCATCTCTGAGCTTGGCGCTCTATTCAACATGCTTTCTGCGATACTCGCTGTTGCTCTGGGAGCAGCCGTCGCTCTCGCTTCAAAAACAGGCGTCAAGACGCAGACTTGCATAGTACCTTCCCATGGTAATGTGAATATCTCTGATACCCCTGCTGTTCATGCCACTTTCAAAAAGTGTGGCAAGGGCGGGCATATCATCTTCTCAGAAAATACAAATTATACTCTGAGGGAATTGACGGTAAGAGAAATCATGCATTTACCGAAATAAGTTGTCTTAAATTTAAGGAAAGACTATGACTCCCTGTATCGGGTGCACCGTTCAACTTGAAGGAACCATCCAAATGGCCGACAACATCACCTATTGGCTGAAGAACGAGACAACAAACACCCCCAATATCACTGCCGAGACTTTTCCTCACTTGGTCTACTAGTACGTTCTAACCCAGCTAAAGATATTGAGGGCTCGTATACTCAACTATACATTATAGCCCATTCCAAGATACAGTCGCGTACCTCATATTGAAAGACTGGTCACATTCCACTCTAGTTTCGAAAACCGGCAAGGGTTTAATCGATGGACTCGGCCAACTATGGTGGGATGCAGCAGTAGGTCAACAAATTCTTCTTCCCGGAACTTTGCGTCGGCCGGTCCTCTTCACTCTGGATGGAGCCAACAACGTCACTGTGGACAACGTGACAATGCGGAATCCCGCCAACTGGTTCAACTGGGTGACCGACAGCTCAAATGTTGTTTACAAAAACATTCGGTTGTCAGCCTTGTCGGCGAACAAGAATCCGCCGGCGAATGCTGATGGATGGGAGTGAGTTGGTGTGTGCGAAGCTCTAACTATTTGCTAATTATAATGAGTTTAGCACTTACCGCACTTCTCATTTCGAACTTCGGGATTCGCACATCGTCTCTGGAGATGACTGCTTTGCGTTCAAACCCAACTCTACATATATCACCATCGAGAACGTCTACTGTCAAAATTCGCATGGTGTTAGTGTTGGCAGCCTCGCGCAGTATCCTGGCGTATTGGATATCGTAGAGCATGTCAAAGTGGTGAGTACTCCTAAATTAGATATCAGAACTTCGACTCATCCGCAATCGGGTAGAAAAATGTGACATTTGTTGGAAATGGCGATAGCTCTTCTAATGGGGCACGCATCAAGATTTGGTCCGGACCGGTAGGGTCTGCGATCGTCAATGACATCCATTATGAAGATCTACGAGTGAGTTACCTAAACAGGCTATAGTTGTGTAGTTCTCACATGATCAAACTACAGGTCGAAAACGTCACGAATCCATTGGTAGTTGACTCCTGCTACTTTAGTTCCGCATATTGTGCTACCGTTAGTACTCATTATCCTATCGCCGTTGTTGCCAATGCTCAAACCCAGTTTTAGGGAAAACCTGTAGCGACCATAACGAACGTGACGGTGACCAATATCACCGGCACTTCGACAGGAAAGGTTGTGTCCTCGATCATCTGTCCAGAAGGGTCGACATGCGATATCAAGCTCAAGAATGTCAACATAGTTCCCAAGACAGGTGTTGCGCCTGTGTACAGGTGCTTCAGTGTCGCGAGTGAGGATTTGGGTGTGAACTGCACGTATCCGACGATTGTGAATGGAGCATTCAAGTGGCCGGCTTAGACCGACAACTCCGGCTTTTGTACTTATCATATCTTTCATGATCACATAGCAACTCAATAAAATTTAGAAGCCGGGACATGGTATTTGCTACCACCCGATTCGTGATCTTGTTCATCTATACGAGCGAATCGCGGTTAGTCGTCGCGTGCCGACAACAGAGTATCCGCGCTTTGCCTATCCTGCCGAGATTTGTCATTTGAGGCGAGTGGAACTTGGTTATAGTGGAAGGACGTCCCCAGCCCTGGACTAAAACCAGAGGTTTGTGTGTTGAGTTTGATATCAGGCTGTGCCCATACATCGGCTTTAAAATCAGAGGTTAGATTATGTGCATGCATTATGCGTGGATCGCACCTGACCTGCCCAGTCGGGCACAATGACCGAGATGACGATCAGGATCCTTTGCTGAGGATGTCTTTTCAGGTGTAAAATGATTACGATCCAGGCGAGCAGTAGCCATTCTTGCACAAGTCGTATGCTCACAATGGGGTGGCCGGGGTGGAAATCCTTGGTAGTGAGATTACTAGGCGATGATGGTGGGGGAATTTACTCATTATCAATTATTGCCGAGCTATCTCACTCGGTATCATGTCAAGAATCCCAACAGCACCAACCGGGAATAATGTATAAATAAAAATGGCAGAACATGTACCCGCATAAGTGGGGATAGTGAGCATTTGATTTTCCAACAACAGGAACACACGTACGAGCCACATGCCCAAACATGCTTCACGAACACTTCCGAAGAAGAATCGGTGACAGGCGGAAGATCTTAAGATCTGAACGTCAACTGTATGATCCCTTTTGTATTATTGTGGTTACGGAGAGATTTCCAAGCTTTCCCCGAACGCTTTGGCGCCCTTGTATAAAAAGGGTACCGCCGGGAGAGATACAGTGTAGATATTAACCTTCTGCTTCACCCTCCCATTTTTCTTTTACTCGACTCGCCTCTTTTGAGTCGTCCTATTTCGTTTCACATTTGTCGCTCATTACATTTACCATGCTGGGGGTCCTAACGGGTGTCACGCCGGTGGCGGTGTTATTGGGTACTTTGTCACGCGTGACGTTGGCGCGTGCTGATGATCTCCAAACTCTCTACGACCGCCGAGTGACTTCCATCATCAGCGGTGCCAGCACAAGCAAAAGCAAGGTCGATAATCTGTGGGTGCTTAACTTGTTGCTGTCCGGTCAAAGCGAAAGTCTGACTTGACGTCGTAGTCTCAATACACTACAGCCAAACGGAACATGGGCATCGGTCAACTATGCATCGGGATGCGACTCTCAACGCGCCAGTTGGCCTGCAGGAGTCCATTGGAGTAACATTGTGTCGATGGCTGCTGCCTACAAGGGCAAGGTAGCCCAATACAAAGACGATCCCCATCTACTCTCGAGCATTCAACTCGCTATGGGATTTTGGTTCTCAAACGAGATGAGCACCGTCGGAGATGGAACATGCATGGATCGCGAATACCTCGAACCCAACAACTGTCCCTGTGGTACACCAGGACTGTGGGGCGCAAACTGGTTCAGGTGAGTCTGTCGCCATTAATATTCTATCCTGTCATAGCCTGCTAATAGCCTTTTCGTTTCTAGCAACGTGATACAAGTACCCGACCCTGTTGGACAAACTTGCAACATGCTCCGTTCCGAACTTACCGAATCTGAACTAGGCAACTGTACACTCATCACCTCTCGTGCATTTTCGACCTTTTACCGAGAAACCCCGCCGAGCTATCTTACCGGTGCGAACGTGATCGACATTTCGGCGATTGGAATCTGTGCTGGTCTTTTGGATAACAACAAAGCTGGAAACTCATCGAAGATTATGGATGCCTATCAAAACATCCATAACCAGGTAGTTGTTGAGCCCGCGCCGCGAGTTGACGGGATCAAGCCCGACGGGTCGTTCCAGCAACACAAGGGAATCATTTTTGACGGTACGTGCTTCTGTGCTCACGCTATGCGGCAGCTCACCATAAGGATACTCACAGGCAACTATGGCAAAGACTTGTATGTGCACGTATCCCATGCTCTTGACCGGGTATTGACCACCGGATAGCACCAACTCGGTTGTTGACTTCGAGCTCATCGCACTGGGTACCCAATTCCAGGCCAATAAGACAGTGCAAGATACGTTTGGCTTCCACTTAGACGGTTCTAGGTGGATGACGTTTACGAACACGCTTAGCAAGGTAGTTCACTGGGATTTTGTACGTTGATTCAAACTTAAGCAAATAATCTCGTATTGAAGCATTTCTTAGAGTGTCATTGGTCGGTTCATATCCTATCCTGTCGCGGACACTACGTGAGCGAGATAAAAGCCTTCATGCGGTATAATCTAACAACTCTTGTAGTCGCGCTTCGTCCAGTCTGCAAACGAACCTGGGGGATGTGACCGAGCTCGGAAACGCATGGGGCCAGCAGGACCTGATCGAGTTTGGAACTGTTCTATCGCAAGCTGCCAACGAAAGTAGTGTCAATTCAGCCAAGCTGACGGGCAGCAGGGTGTTCTGGAGTTCTGATTACGTGGTGAGTAAAATATGGTGTCGATAAAAACATCCTAATCAAACAACGTCAAGGTTCATCGTACAGACCAAACAGTAACAACAGTCAAGATGCTTTCCAGTCGTACCAGTACTTCCCGATGCACCAACTCCGAGGGTCCCTACACCTTCCATCTGTCCGACGGCGCAGTCTATACCTATACCACGGGAGCCGAGTACGAAGACATGTTCGCAGCGCTAGACTATGACATTATTCCCGGTACCACCACTGACTACAAGGGAACCGTCCTGGACTGCAAGAGCGCCGAGGCGAAAGGTGTGGATGCGTATGCTGGCGGTGTAGAGACCAAGGACGTTGGAATGGCAGCGATGCGCTACGTGAACCCGACATCCAAGGCGTTCCGGTTCTACAAGGCATGGTTCTTCTTTCCCGACAACGTCCAGCACGTGCTCGTCTCGAACGTCGAACAGACCAACCCGAACTCGACGTCTCCTGTTTACTCTGTGCTCGATCAGCGCCTTCGTTCAGGCGACGTTTATGTCAATGGCTCGCCTATCTCTGGAAGTGCAGAAAAGGTCGATGCCAAGTCTATTTGGCACGCCGGAACCGGTTATGCGTTCCCCACGAGCAGCGCTCGTACACCCAAGGTCTCGGTTAGGCTAGAGACCAGGACGGGCGACTGGACTAAACTCGGGGCGAGCAAAGTGGTCGCGACCCCGAAGGATATGTTTGCAGCCTGGATCCCGCACCAGACGCTGACTCTTAACCCCTCTCCCAACGCTACAAACTCGGGTCCGGGCAAATACACCCCTGCTGAGTACTCTGTGTTCCCGGCGACGGCAAGCTACGAGGATTTTAAGGATAAAGCGACCCGACTTGGCCCACGAACCATTGTCAACACGGGAACAGTCAGCGCTGCTATCGATTCGAGCGCTAGGATCTTGGGCGCTGCTTTCTGGAAGGCCGGGGGTGGATATTTTACGGTCAATGATATGGGTATCAAGATCGAGGTCGACCAGAGCGTTGTGCTCATGCTCAAGTTTACCGACGACGGGCGTACCAAGGGCACCGTGAGCGTTGCTGACCCGACCCAGGGCTCGGGCAAGGTGAATATCAAGATTACGTCGGTTGGGTCGTCAAAGAAGCGCGGTCACTACCAGAGGTTGCTAGGACATCATGGCCAGCACATCCCTCGCGTGAAACGAACGACGGAGACATCCAGTGCTGGCTGCTCACTCACTTTGGATCTTCCCGCAGGAGCGTTGGCAGGGTCGACTGTTACTGGAGAGTTTTCTTATTCTGGCTAAGTATTTCCGGATGGTTTTTTCTACGGGCCAGTCGCTCCAATCCCGGGTCACGCGAATCTTTTAGTCGCTGCTCTTTATTGTAACTAGATAATAGTGACAATTCTATCGTTTGTCTCCTGAACTACATCAGACCCTGAGGTTTTGCGGTTATCTTGGTCTACAAGACCGACCTTTTCACTTGGTGCATATACTCAGCGACGGTTGGACAAAAACCTCGGGGGTAAATTACGCATACCTAACAACCGGCCTTCGTGTATATTATCCGAGCTCTACCTTGGAGCGCGAAGCCAACACCATTGGGCTTCTTCGAAGTCTCAATAAGCATGCCGAGCGATGAGGCTTGGCTTATCAAAAGTGATCCGAGGACGTTTCTCTTGCTTTCTCAGCGCGTGATCGTTCTTTTTTTTTTTTTTTTTTTTTTTTTTTTGATTCATATTTAAGGAGCTACATGCGAAACAAGGCAAACCGCTCACAAGAAACCGAGGCAAACTACGCTAAGAGAGAGAGAGAAAACAAGAAAGAGGACACAGGGGGAGTCACGAAGAAGCAAGGTAGTAAGCACGGGATGACCGCGTGGGGCCGTGTACAGGGGCCATAAGGGCGTGATAAACGGTATGTCCTAAGGACGGGGGGGTGTGGCGGCCGTAAGGGCGTATGGAGCGGTCATAAGGACGTATGGACTTGGGCGTAAGGCCCTACAGAGGTTGAGCGGTTGCCGGCGGATCTCTACACTTCCCGATTCCCGACTTTAGTATGAACTCAGATACTGCCTCCAGTCCCGGCAGTGTTCCGAATAACTCCTCCCAGGAGCGTTCAGGTGAAGCTTCAGTGATGATATGTCTGTAATCCTCCGTATCCGGACAGAACATGAGCAGGTGCTCGGGCGTTTGGGATGGTTCGCCGCATGAGCATTGCGGGTCGATTTGTGAGTGGAAACGAGCGCTGTATGCCCCATAAAAGCCGTGTCCAGTGAGGAATTGGACTAGGCGGCATTGTACGTTGCGAGGGTATGTGGGGCGGTTGAATATGGGGTGTAGTTTGAGGGCTGGGGGGCGTGGGATAAAAGTCCCCGAGTCTGGGCGAGCGATTGTGTGTTCGGCCCAGACTTTCTTCCAGTCTCTCGTGGCTCGTTTCGTGGCCATCGTCTTGGCCCATGTGATTGTTCTGTTGAATATGGGGGTAGGTCGGAGCGTCTCGCTCCCCTTAGCTAGTTCATCTGCGAGTTCGTTCCCAGCTATCTTGGAGTGCCCAGGTAACCATTTGACGGTGATGTGGTGGTTTGGGTCTTTCTCCAGGAAGTGTTGGGCGTATTGATGGAATAACCGGGCGGCGTATTGTGCGGGGTGTCTCTGGAGGGACGATATGGTTTTGACCGCCGCCTGGTTGTCGCAGTAGATGATTATTCGCTTGGCTTGTACTTGTTCGGCAATTGCCACGGATTTGTTTAGGCAAAGGGCTATGCCCAGCATTTCCGCGTCATAGATGTTTGCTCTGGGGCCGATGCTGTAGGATTGTCTTGCTAGGGTCTGGTGCCCATATTTTACGATGAAGCCTAGTCCGATCTTAGGAACGCCGTTAAGTGAACCGGCGTGGCCGTCCGAGAAACTGTGGATGGTATTCCCGTTCGGGTTGCTTTCGGCTTCTTCGATCTCGTTCTGGATAACCTTGGCGGCAGCATTTTTGGTGGCACTTGGTGACTTCTCATCGATTGAGAGTTGGTCCGGCCATGGGTTATTAGGTTTCGACGGGTGAACAAGGTACGGTGTGATGAACTCAATATCCGGGTGTGAGAGGGACGCGGCGAATGCAATAGGGGATTTGGGGTTAGGTTGGGGGGATGTGGAAGAGTCCCAACTCTGTGGCAGTCGTCGCGCGACCTCTGCTAGTGTGGGGATGGATCTGAGTTTGCTAGCAAGATTTTCGATGATTCTAATACAAGCGATGTGTAGGGGGGGGATTGAAGCGAGGTGCTCCATGCATCTGGTGGGAGTTGTTCGGAAGGCACCGAGTATCCATCTCAGACCTTGATTCTGGACTTTCCTAAGTGGCTCGAGCAACGACAATTGCCTACGCCCATGAAACCACAGAGGGAGCCCATAAGTCAAAATCGGAGTGACACTGGCCTTAAACAGGATGCGGGCATGACGGACTGAGAGACCGTTCTGGGAGTTAGCTAACATGCGGAGACCAGCTAGAGTAGCTCTGGCTTTGACTGCCATGGTCTGAATGTGTTCCTTGAAGTTAAGCTTTCTGTCCAGATAGAATCCCAGCCATCGGACCACGTCCTTTGGACTGATGACAGTGTCTGTACCAAAGTGGGAAAAGGTCAGTGAAGGATTGGAGTGGGGGGTACGAGCAGAGCGGATGAAATGAATGAGGTCAGACTTAGGTAGTTCAAATTCTAGGCCAAGTTTAATAGCGGTTTGATTGATGTTCTTGATGATATCGGTCATGATAGTGATGTTATCTTGATGGGAGCGAGAGTATGCAAGGATGGTAAAGTCGTCTATGTAGGCAAAGGAGTGGGCTTGAGGATCTATAGAAGCAGCAAGGAGAGGAATCGAGTAGAGGGAAGAGAGGATGGGTGATAGGGGTGAGCCCTGAGGGATACCGACGTCTGGAAGTTGGAAGTGGGGGCAGAGTAGGCCGTCTATACGGAACTGGGCAGTGCGATTGCTAAGGTATGATTTTAGCCAATCGCATATGTTTGACGAGTAGCCTAGCCTCCTAAGGGTGTATATGAGTCTAGAGTGATCGACGTTATTGAAGTATCCTGATACGTCTAGAGTGAGTAGGGAGACAGCCTTGTTCCTTTTCCAGGCAAGTTGGATGTCGTGTATCATGCAAAGTCCCGCGTCTGTACATGAGGTGATGTCTTTACCTCCAAATTGAGATTGGGGAATGAGTTGATGTTCCCCAGCCTTGTGGATGAGCCTGGCTGTGATGACCTTCTCCAGGAGCTTGGAGAGGGTTTCAAGTAGGGCGATTGGCCGGTAGTTCTTTGGGATAGACATGTTAGCGCGGTTGGGTTTGGGGATGGGTGCAATAATACAGTTCCTCAGGGCGGTGGGGTGGTATCCAATGTTCAGGCATAGGTTAAACAGCGTGACAAAGTGATTGGGGGAGGCGTTGAAGGCCCATTTTAGCAAGCAGTAGTTAGAACCAAACGCCCCTGGCGCGGAGCGGTTTGATGTAAGGTTGATGGCAGTTCTGACTTCTGCGGTGGTGATTGGCTGGTGGGGTCTTCTTGGATGTGCTCTGATGCCCAGGGGTTCCAGTGTGACGTGTGGGGAGTTGGCTGGTGGGAAGAACTGAGCCCCTAGGTGCCTAGCTTTGTCGTGTGGGTGGGTGGCTGTGATGCCTGAGACTGGATGATGGATGGGGGGGAGGATTGATCGCCGCTTCCCTTGGTACCATTTGAGAACGTCGAATACACGTTGGGTGGAGATCTCTGCCAGGATCTTGTCCCCTCTGTGTTTCTTGGCTTGTCTAATGGCACCACGCAAGCTTGCTCTCAGTTGTTCCCTTGGTTTTTGGTCAGGGTTGTGCTTGAGGTTATGGACGGCCTCAGAGCACTCGTCTGTCCACCATGGGGATCTAACTGGTCCGGGCTTCTTTTGACGCAATGGGGTGGGCATGACCATCTTGGTGGCGTTTGACATGGCTTCTAGAATCAATGACGTGATCCTATCAGCTTCTTCGGCCGACCGTGGATCTGTGGGGAGGGGGGTCTTCTGGACTTGCCGCATGTATTCTTGGGTCCACTTCTTTTGGCGGCTGGTGTCGATGATGTGCCTGGGGGACGGTTCCGTGACCCCTACAGGCTCGGCTTGGTCGTGGGGCCCAATGGTCCATGTGATGGCCATGTGGTCCAAACCAAGGGACTTGCCTGAGGACTGGGCTTCCACCTCCCAGTTGAGGTTTGGCCACGCGTCAATGGCTTGGCTATTAAGAAGTGTAAGATCTATAATGGCATTGGAGGTATGCGATCTTGGGACAATGTGGGTGGGGAGATTGAGGTGGTTGAGGATGTGGAGGTCTTGGTACTCAGCGTATGTTCTGAACAGTCTCTCCTGTGCGTTTGGGCGATGATGTTCCCACTTGGATTGATTGAGTGCCCAATCTGGGTGGTGCATGTTGAAGTCCCCAGCCATAATACATGGTCTGTCCATGGGGATGTTGATGTTGGTGATCGCTTCCACTGTGTCCTTGAAGCTCTTGCCATGGGGGTAGCAGTTGATTATTGTAACCGGAGAGTTGTGGAGTTTGAGGTCAATAGCAAGTATGTCCTTGTGAATGGGGGATATGTCGGAGAATTGTGGATGTATGTCTTGATTGTTTCGTATATATATAGCTACCCCTGGCCCCTCGACAGTGTTGGCGCCTGGAGGAATAATGCAAAGAAAGTTAGAAGAGGAGACGGTACCATAAATATTCTGTTTTTCTGGGTTAGTGTCTTTCTGGGAGCCGATACGGCCCCACCAAATATCTTGGAGAATAAATATATCAAAATACTCATATAGCGGTTCGTTGAGGAGTGCATGCATTCTTGGGTTGCACCCCGCAACATTTAGTTGGAGTATGTGGTGTTCAGGCATTAACGCCCGTCGACCGGCTTGCAATGATTTGCGTTATGGGGCGGCGGAATTCCGACATTTTCGGGCATTCGGGGGTGTTGAACCGATGTCCGTGGAGGCTGCATGACGTGCAGTATACGCATTCGCACGGGTTCCCTTTGCCGTCCCGTATGCATCGGGGGCAGTTGTCGGCGTTGTGTTCGTCGGTGGAGTGGGTATTGCGTCCGCACTTGTGGCAGCGGGGTTTCTTGGTGCGGCATTGTCTTTCGGTATGTCCGTACCTAACGCATTTTGAGCAGGTTTGTAGGAGGGGTTTAGGGTTGAATTTCTTGATTTCGCATTTTCGACCGTATATGAATATTTGTGGGTTTGTGAGCAGTCGGCTCGAGGTGATGCCTCCGGCGTCTTCGAAGGCGAACGACACTGTGGAAGCCTGGCGGCCTTCTGCTTGCAGGCGCGCCGGGTCTGCAAGCCAATCTGGTGAGAGGGTTATTTTAAGGTCGCCGAATTTGGCTTCCTCAGGGAATGAATCCCGTAGCAGCTGTGTCAGTTCGTCTCGGTTGCGCATGCGTTGTGCGGGCCCTCCCATCCCAGTGGGGACGTTGGTGACTACCAGTCGACTCCACGGGACTTCGGGGCCGAAATCGTACTCAGGCATTTTCAGCTTGTCCATGAGTAGAGGAATGGCGTTTTCGATCGCCGTGATGGAAGCAGAATTGGAAAAAGAAAGGTGTAGACTCGCCTTGAGTGTCCAGCGGACTCTGGTGAGCCTGCCTTTGCCAAGCGTTCTGTTCGCGGCGTCCAGGCACTCGCGCATGGACACGAAGATACTCTCCGGGTTGGGTTGAGTGACGGGTAGGGTTTTAAAGCGAACGACAAAATTCCTGTCGTCGCTCTGTGCGGGTGGGGGTCTCGCAATGTCCCTCTTGAGGGCGGACGCAATGTTGGAGGCTTTGACCTCCGGGGCTTTAGTGTTACCCTTAGCCGCAACATCGGCCCAGCTGACGCTCGTTGGATTACTTGGATTTTGGGTGGGTTTGGGGCCGGAGGCTGGCTGGGTCGTTTGAGCGGGCTTAGCCTGCGGTTTAGCACCTTCGAGCCTGCTCAGCCTGGCGTTGATGTTGTCAAGCTGTTCAAGCTTCTTGAGGATTTGGTTGAGGATTGTGTTGTCGGTGTTAAGGGTTGAGGGTGTGGTTGGGTTGGGGTTGAGAAGTCCGGAGGTTGGGTCGAAGTCGATGAACGGGTTGTCGGGTTGTGTATGGGTTGTCGTATGTCCCCATCCTTTCCCGGGCTTGGTGTTATCCCAGTCTGGTTCGCGATCCGTTTCCATCTCATCGTTGTCGTTTGCTGTTGTGATGGGTTCGGGTTTCATGGGTCTTCCTTCCCGTATGCATTGGGGGTATATGTGACTTGTGCGTTCTGCGTGGTCGAAGGTGCTTTCGTTGATTTTTGCGATTTCTTTCAGGAAGTTGATTGTCGTGTTTTGCTCGCTGGTGGTTTCGTCTTGGGTTACCCTGTTGTTGATGATGGATCGGATAACTTTTGCGGTGATTTGGGAATATTTGAGGGCGCATTGGAGTGCGTCATCGCAAGGGTATGCTCCATCTTCGAGTCGGTCGAGCCAGTGTTGATCTTCCGGGTTCCATGTGAGGTCGTGCATGGGGGTTTCTCTGCGGATTTTGTTAATGCGGTTAGGTTTGGGGGTGGCCGACATTGGACGTATGTCCTCTGTCAGTTCCATGGCTACACTTTTGGGTGTGCCGACTTCACTATCATCGTCCGACGTATGTTCCGCCAGTCTCTCGAATCCTTCCCCTGCGTCTCTGATCTGTTCAGACTCTTGGGAAGAGCTGACAACCATTATGACTGGGGGTTTGTCTTTGGTAGACGGGATGAGTTGGACCTTTGGGCTCGCGACGCGTGATGCTCGGGTAGGGCTAGGGGTGCGTGTGTAATCGGATATGGACTCAATATTTAATGTTGCGTCTGCAACTGCTTCTTGGGTGGATCCAGCAGGGATGGTGGATTGGACGTTACTAATTTTTCTGGGTTTTTGGTCGGAGTCGTCAGAGCCATACATAGAGATAGAATCATTGGAGCCGTTGTTTTTGGATTTTTTAATAGCTTTTCTCTCAGACGGATATACAGAACTAATATCGTGTGCGTGAATACTGGTAAGGTCAGAAGTAGAACGAGTAGAACGACGCAGGATGCCTGAAAATCGCGAGCTGATTCCTTTGCCCTTAGGCCCAGGATTGTCGGTCATGGTCGTCGTCGCGCGTGATCGTTCGGCACACAATGTAGCCGAACCCTGGGACCAACACTGGATCAACATTTAGACGATCGCAAGAAAGTCGGTTCACGGTATTGGGAAATAAAGGCTTGAGCTCTGCCAGCGAACTCGCCAACTTTGGGAGATGGTATCGTCAGTGTCGTCATAGTTCCGTGAGCTGGACGAACCGGGGGGATACAGCAGTACTAAATTACATATATAGACAAATTTGAATTGTGACAGGTAAAGTATATTTCAATGAGGGTTGAATAAATATATGCACTGATATTGGGAATAACGAGCCGACAAGCGTGGTTGTGTTAGCCAAGGTTGCCAAAACTGTTGTTGAAAGTATAGGAAACTCATTCAGAATTGTACCTCTTTGAGCCGGACATGGCGGACAATAGGATAACAGACCCTGGTCTCTGGCAACGTATCGGCCATTCGAGATACAACCTCTTCAAGTCCATTAGTCGATTTGATGAAGATGGTCCGCGGGCTTCTTTCAGTTGCTATCGACCGACAGAAGCCCGAGGGTTGTCAGATGTTCCCCTCCATCGAAGGTTATTTAGCAATTACCACTAGACTAAGTGAGACTACCGTTGCTTCGATCGCTACCTGGTCCAAACGGTGTCTAATTATTGGCCAGTTGGCTATGAGTATTGAAATTGGTCTTGGCTCATAGGCAATCCTATATCCGTACACGCGCGATAGGTAACACCGAGACATCCGGGATTTATCCTTTACGATAATATTTAAGCAACGGGAACCATCACTGAGGACACTATCATCCGCTACAGTCTCACTTCTCCTGCACTACAAGTCATCCTCACAAGCCCATCTTTTGTCTACTCCTTCTTTCAAAATGAAGTTCTCTATTGCGATTGCCCTTGCTCTTTCCGCCAACGGTGCTTTCGGCCACTGTAAGTTGTATTCAGTGTGCATTTGGGACAGGCCCTTACTGATATATTGTAGATATTTTTAATAAGCTCATTGTCAATGGCGTTACGGGCGGAGCGTTCTCAAACATTCGCCCCGTTTCCAGCAACTCTCCAGTAGAAGACGTCTCATCGACCAACATGCGTTGCAATGTTGGAGGCGCAAGCGGAAGCAGCACTACTACTACTACATTCCCTGCCGGTTCCACTGTGAGTTCTTTAGGGTTTTAGAATCCAACTGTGATTGAGTTGCCTGTTAGATCGGCTTTGTTCTCGATAACACCATCTACCACCCTGGCCCTCTCGCAGTCTATATGGGTAAGCAACAAGAATCAGCCCTAAATTATACGCATATATTCATGATCACTCAAAATGACAGGCAAGGCTCCCTCTGGCACCACTGCTGCTTCATGGGACGGATCAGGTGCTAACTGGTTCAAGGTTTACGAGATGGGTGCAGACTTTAACCCATTCAAGTTCCAGTCTATGGGTAAGTGTTCAAACAGTAGACAAGACAATCGAAGCCTGATTTCAGTACAGACAAATCGACATTCACCTTCACTGTCCCCAAGACCATCCCATCTGGAGATTACCTCATCCGCATTGAGCAAATCGGGCTTCATGTTGCCGGTGCCCCGCAGTATTATATCTCATGCGCGCAGGCCACTGTGACCGGAGGAGGCAACGCCCAGCCATCAAAGGTCTCCATCCCAGGATATGTTACCAAGGACGATCCTAGTCTCACTGGTACGTGCACTTATTTGCAGCCCATATTTTTAGTTACTAAAATACTACATCAGTCAACATCTGGAACCCTGTTCCCACTGCCTACAAGGTGCCAGGCCCGGCGGTCTTCTCAGGATAAACGTGCATTGCTTTCAATCAGAATCATGGCACCGTTTTCGGTTGATATTTGGAGTTATAGCTATGTTGCAGTGCGAATAACAATATACATTCAAGGCAATACCCATATAGCGCAATCATGTGCCGTAACTCGGCATTAATTATCCGGACCGTGACTCCACTCATCCAGCGTCATGAAGTTAGATTCCAAAGCTTGTTACTTTATATAAGCGCCGACAGCCAAACCACAGCTACCAACACTGCAGGGTGGGCGTTTGTAGGTTGATCTGCAGATACACGTATGCAGAGAATTTCTGCGTCAAGTGAACCAAGCTCGCGGTTTGTGTTAGTCAGCGAGTGTATGCATGGTGTATGCCCGTTGCGTTCATGCTCAAGCCAGTACTCCCTGTCTGCATGCTGTATACCACAGAATAACGCCCACCCAACATATGGAAAGTGCATACAAGGTGAATGTCAGCATAGATACATCGTATGACTTGAGGTTTACCTGGCGGAAGCCTGGTAAATTCCCGCTCTGAGGCCATGATCAGCCCAGTTCAAGCAGTTATCGATATCAATTACAACCCAGTACTTGTACATTGGGCCATAACCATACCAATCTTGGTTTAATATATGTATATATTAATATCTTTTACGTTTTGGCACTTCAAACCCACAAAGCGCGGGTAGCTATAGATATTCGATTGCTTTAATCCAGGGATGCCAGCAACTAAGGGTAGCACGGTGAGCATGTTGGACCGACTGTCTGTCTTCTCATCAAACTCAATAATAAGAAACACTTCAAAAATAGAGCAGTATATAGCGTGACTTCAATCTCACAGTCTTTTTGATGTAGACTCACAAAGACCGACGCATACACAATTGTCTGCACAACATGTGATCCTCAAGTTCATATTCCAATGGCCGGATACACTGTACAAGGTTATAATGCTGAAAATCAGTGCGTGTGTTTAAGTGAGAATTGAGCTGAAATCAAGGTCAATACATACTGATTTTAGGTATCAATTCTTCCATAGTATGATTCATGCTGAGGGAGGCATACTAACATTGTAATTTTCAGACCATATCCTACTGAAAAAAGGGATCTTTTACTGATGTACTGATTTTCAGGATTTTATCACACCACAGTGATACAAACTGAATTTATGAGCCCTTGTACGGCCAAGTTCTCTCCTTGTCTCTCCCCCCACCTGCAATTACCAGAACTGACTAGATTGAGAGTTGCATGCATTATCCAATTGCAAGTGAAACATCCAAGCTTTGTATTCACCATTGCTTTTTGCTCTTCATTTATTCAAGTTGATATATTATACTGGTCTATTAGGTAGCTTTGAGACGCTTTGCTTACCCAGGTGTGAGTCATGGGTGAGTTTTTGGTATTTCAGGACATGCATACACTCTATTGTTTTTTAGTATGTTTGGCAGACGTTGATATCCAAAATACGGTGCCAGTAAGTTATACATTTGGATATTTAATTTTTATCTGTGTATATACTGTGTGCGTTGTGAGTGATTAATTGGTTTTATTAACTATCACTACCTGCATCCCCTATTGCTCAGCAACCGTGTGAGAAGCAAATCAAAAGTTTTCAACACAAAAAAAAATATGTATTGATATTTCTATCTGGTTGACAGTTGATTAACAGCTGCTACATATACGTATACCCTGCGGCTGCATATAGCCATATGAGGATACCGTTCACGCGTTTCAACGCCATGAATACATGCACAGACAAAAGAAGACCCACACATGGACCGGACAAATGCCTTGATCACAACAGACTATCTTCCCCCAGGATACGTTGCGTAAGCAAGTGTCAATGTTCATCTCTAAGTCTGCTTACGTGGAATAAACCATATGATATAAACAGTATCTCCACCCGTCATTTGTGCTGCATTCACAGGTGCCAAGTTTGTGTGTGCACCAGTTTGCGTGACATAAACTGGATGCAAACCAACGGAAACGGCCTTGTTTACCAGTAACCTCCCTGCGGTGCAAACTGGCCAAGCAATGACAACCTGACATGAGTCAACTTACACCATGAGTTAGATTTTGATCTACAATTTCACTTAAATGCTGGTAGCCTAGCATGATCATGTTTTGCAACCTTCAGAGATATCAGATCATGGCTGGACCCAAGAGGGTTTGATACTTACAGCATTGAATGATCCCATCATCCATTGGCTAGATTCAAGATGTAAGATCTGGTGGGAGAAGCTTGACCGGAATATTTGAGTGATTTGTGGCAGTATGGCAATGTGTAGGTGCGTTGTTAATAAGCAAAAGAATATATCTGGCTTGAGCCTTCATATCCTTGTTGAAATCATGAAAAGTGTATTGATTGACCCTGTATATAAGAGTATCAGGAAGGTGAGAATACCAGACTCAAACTGGGCTGTTTTGTGGCCCATGATGTCCGTTGCGCCATTGTATAGGCATAACGCCTCCTACTACGTATACTGCGGGCGTATGCTGTGACTTGTTCTCCCACGGATAACTAACTTGATTACAGTCAACAGAAGCTACTAGAGTTCACTAGTAAGCACATGACATTTCTATGATATGGATCAAAGAAAACATGTATTTAGGCACTAGATACTTGAAAGCAGACTTCACAAGACGGGTTACTTTTGTTAATTGAATGGGTACACAATTTGTCAAATAACATGCACATTTGTGGTTAGTCAACTGGAAGGAATATCCAATACACTACTGTATTGTAAAGGAATCAATGAATTCCGCATTTTGTAGTATCCGCCCACCTATCCCAAACTTGCACGTCAATACATCATCATCATTTGCTCACTGCATCTAAAGTACTCACTCAACCCTCACCCCACATAACACCAATCCCACTCTTTGCCAAGCAACAGTGGTTGGCTATAGTCCGCTTGTAGTACCCCCTCAGGTCCAATGTTGTAAACACTACTAACGTCCAAAAACACTCTGCCTATATAGGAAGGAGCCCAAAACACAAGCTGTGAGTTGCTGTTTTGTACCCACCCATCCTGCAACACCGTCAGCCCACCAGCAATTGCACAATGAGGTTCCTTCCAATCCAAATCAAATGAGGTACAGTGGGATAGGTCAGGTACACTGGGCGCTCCTGGTGTCTTCCATACTTGTATTGTGGAGTCCCATGAGCCTGAGACAATATATGCGCCATTGGCTGAATATGCCACCAAGTTGACCCCATCTTGGTGGCCTCAAAGTGGCTTGCACGCAGGCCCTCCATCTTTCACCCTCCACACCCAGACGCTCCCCTCAGATGAGCCAGATACAATGTGACTGCCGTTGGGCAAGAACATAACTGACAGAACTGATCCCTCATGCCCCTTGAGAGGACCCAACACTAGATTGCCACTGCGCAAGTCAAACACGCAGATGGTGTTATTGCTTGACCCAGAAGCAATGAGTCTGCTATCAGGCAAGAACGTGACCAAGTTGATACTGCCCTTATGCCACTGCAATCCAAATGGATCAAATAGGAGTGACAGCGCCTGCGCGTCCCACATCTGGATCTTCCCATCTTTACAGCCAGAAACAATGCTCTTGCCATTGGGAGAGAACGCTGCTGAGTAGACATCTTCCTTGTGTGTTCCAACTTGGTCCATAGGTGTCAGAATCCCATTGTCTACATCCCAGGTTTGTATGGTCTTGTCATCCAAGGCAGAGGCAATGAGCCTACTATTGGGTGAGAACAAAACCAACCAAACTTGTCTTTCATGCCCTAGGAGTGAACTGAATAGTAGCTTGCCGCTTGTGGTATCCCACAGACAGATGACACAGTCAGCGCCGCCAGAAGCAAGGTACCTGCCATCAGGCAAGAACGCCACCAAGCTGATCAAATGGGTGTGTACCATAAGCGGCTTGAGAGTAGCAGTGCCATCAGGCACATTGAACATATAGATTGCCTTGTCCCTGCCTGCTGCAGCAATGCATGAGCTATCAGGAGAGACCGCAACAGACAAAACTTTGTTGGCTAGTGTCTTCCAGTTTGATGTTGAGTGGAGTGCATTCCACATCTTGATGGTACAATTGGATGAGCATGAGGCAACTCATGTGCCTTGCAGAGAGAACGCAGCAAAGAAAACCAAATTGTTGTGCATGCCAAGTAGACAAGGGTTGGAATATCCTTTCTCCTTATCCCATATATACAGGCACCTATTATCAGAGATAGTGACAAGTTTATCTCCAAGCAGCAAAAATCCAATAGATATAATCTCTCTGTAGTGTACTTGCAATGAGGAGTGTGTAACGGTTCTGTCATGAAGACTCCAGAAGCGCAGATTGCTGGATTGATGGCCGGTGACAAGGTGTTTGCTGTTTGGCAAAAAGGCAATTGACTATACCAGAGATTGATGAGCGTTGAATGGGAAAGGGAGTGACTTGCCAGTGGATGAGTTGTAAACAGCAATGGGACACTTGTAATTATATAATCCGCAGGCAATATACTTGCCATCCGGAGAGAATGTTGTGCAGTTGATTGGGAAAGGATGGCGTTTGATGGAGTTGGGTATCAGACTGCCGTTGCTACTATCCCACATTTGCGTTGTGTGGTCCCAGGACCCTGAGAGAATGTGCCTGCCATTGGGTGAGAAGCACACTGACCTCACCCTTCCTTTGTGCCCCTTGATGACATTGTATATTTGATTGCCTGTCTGTGCATCTTGTACAAGAATGCTGCCATTGCAAGCGCCAGAGACCAGCAGCAGCCCGTTGGGAGAGATTGCTACACAATTGACTGCATCAGTATGCCCTTTGAGTGGTCCAAGGACAACTGCTCCATTGCAAGCATTAAGCAAGGAAACTGTGCCATCCTCAAATCCGGTTGCAAGTCAAAGCTTGTCAGGCAAGAATGCCAGGCACTTGGGTACCAAATCCATTCCCCACGTTGCAAGAAGCGCCAATTGGCTCTGCTCTATTGCAGATCCTTTCAGTGATAGTAGCTGCTGAGTACGGCCCCAATATAGCTTGCATACTGAGCTTGATGGGTAGCAAAGCGCTAGCACTGAGATGCATATATGCGGTGTTGACTGCAAAACTGAGCCTGCTGCAACTGTGGACACAAACATCCATGCGTTGTCAAGCAGCTTTGTCAGGTCCAACAATGTGCCTTTGATCTATTGCTGATGATTATACTTTGTGAATACCGCTATGAGATAATTTCTTACCGCTAACCATGGCTTGACTGCCAATAGCATTGCTATCCCTGTATCCAGCATACATTTCAGGCTCAGCACCTCCATCCAGAATAGCAGCCAAGTCAACAGGAAGTCTTCCAGCTTGGCCTGCACTTCTTTGCAAGCCGTGCTTTTTGCTACATGGCCGCCCCAGTGATGGGCTGCATACAACAGTGTTGGTAAGATTGATCCAGCTATCTGATCCTGTAAGCCTTTCACTTTGCTATCAACTATAAACAATGTTTTGAGTCTGCAAATGTTGAATCATAGCTGGTCTTGCATGATGTCAAAGCAATGTCTGGATAAAAGTTGGCTATGCTTTGCTTTGTCACAGTAGAACCTGTTGTAGACACAATTGATACCAGGGAATTTATTCCCATTTTCTCGAATTTAAACAAAGACAAACGGACAACATTTTCAATCACGTGACTTTGGCGCTTATACCTACACCAAGCGCCAAGCCATGTCCCCGTCCGCGCTTAATCAGCATACGTAGCCACCTCCACCAATGACATCATCATGACACGTCAGTGACACGTATACATGAGTAAGGCCAACTGTGGAGCAGGGTTCTTATTGGTTATGCTATTGCATATATTATATTTGTAATTAATTCACCTCTGTAATATATAAGGAGGCCAACCAACCATGGTAACACCCAGGTCAATTACCTCTTGTTGCATCACACATTGTACAAGGGCCTTACAGCCCAGCAACCCTACTTAGTTACTTAGTCTTCACCGCCTTAAGTGGCCTCTCCGTTGTACTTACATAGCTTGCCATTGCCCTTACGGCCTTGGTCATTGTAGTATAGTTGATTGTTGTTGTAGGATAGCTTGCCACCGCCTTACGCGGTTTTTACTTGGATACTTCTGGCTGCAAGCACCCTCCTCCTTGACGTCCTTACAGACGTCTAGGACAGAACCTTGCCAACCAGGCCTTGTCAAATATGAAATCAGGGAACAATGCATGTAGCATTGATACCATGTTAGTCCCATGCAACACGTGCAGCACAGAGTATAGCAACTGAAGTAGTACCATTGCCTTTGATACCTCAATCACAGCCAGAGCTGCAAGTGTATCGATGCTGACAGACTCTTGAGTGCATACGGCTGTCCAAAGTAGTGTAAGCATCTGTTCTTGTTCTTCCGGCTCTTGATCTGGGTTGTAAACTGCAGCATCCAGGATTGTGCTATATAGGCGGTCAATGTCAGCGTGCCAGTAACTTAATCTAGATGATGGTCTGAGGACAACTTTCAGTTGAGCTTGATCAACAATATTCCCTTTTCTGCAAATGTACCAAACTGCTGTGGCGGCGTATATAAACAGACTACCAGATAGACTGGCAAGTTGCGTCAAGTCAGATTTGGGGACAGCACTGTTAGCCAACTGCTCAAGAAGATATAGCTTGATGTCAGCTTGCACAAGTGATTTCTTGATGTCATGCAGCAGGCATACTGAATGCCTCTCATCCAACTGTGCCTCCACCCTGAGTTGGATGTCTGGCTTGGGTTGACTAGTGACAAAGATCTTGATAGGTAGGTTTGTAGTTACCCTGAAGAGCATGTCCAGCATTGTCTCCACCCTGTCTGAGCTTTTACATTTGTTGAGCGCATCAATAACTACCACATATGTGCTTGATACCTCTCCCGTCATACTCAACAGCGGCTCCTTGATTAGTTGCTTGCACTGGCTGACAATTGATTGCAACTTGATCTTTGGTTCTTTCTCTAAAGCAGCCAGCAGGGCCGGCCAAAACCAAGGCAAGCGCTGTGCAAGTTGATACGCAATGGTGGGTATAATTTGTCTGACGTCTCCACACTCATCCTTTGTGCGCGTGCAAAAGAAGCTGGCGCCAAGCGCCCCACGTTCCTGAAGAGCCTGGGCAAAGGTATATGCAATGGTGGTCTTTCCTGTGCCTGCTGTCGTAGACACACTCGATACCACGGAATTTATTCCAATTTTCTCGAATTTAAACAAAGACGAACGGACTAGATTTTCAATCACGTGACTTCGGCGCTTATATCATACGCTAAGCGCCGAGCCACGTCCCCTTCCGCGCTTAAATCAGCATACGTAGCCACCTCCACCCATGACGTCATCATGACACGTCAGTGACACGTATGTATGAGTAAGGCCAACTGCGGAGCGGGGTTCTTATTGGATACAGTATTTGATTTAGTATATTTGTAATTAGCTAGCTTGTAGAATATATAAGGAGGCACACCGACCATGGTAACACCCAGGTCAATTACCTCTTGTCGCATCTCCTATTTTGTACGAGGACTTTAGGTCCAGTAACTACTTAGTCCACTCAGTTCCACGTCGCCTTAAGCGGCTTCTTCACTGTACTTAGGTAGCTTGTCATCGCCCTTACAGGCTTCGTCACCGTAGTATAGTTGGCCGTCGTCGTAGGTAGCTTGCTCGTCGCCTTAAGCAACATTTACTTAGTTACAACCGGCCGCAAGTGCCCACCTCCTCGACGTCCTTACAGACGTCTAGGACACTAGGTAATCAACCTTAAGTCGGTTGCAAACCGTGCCCACCAAGCACACCCCACTTAGTCTCAACAAACGAGAAGGTCCCCTGTACTAGCACGAGGGAAATCACCTGATCGGGCTCGCCTTTCGCTATCAATAATCAAACTAGCGTCGGCCCCAGGTAGTACCGAATTGCTATAAGGCAGACGGATTCCAATCGTCCGCGTACTACCGGTCACCGCACCCTTTGTCAGCGGAACTAGTCAGCAGATCCACCCGCTTGCAGAAAACCCGTCCCACATCACGCCCGCACACGGCAGTCGATTGGTTGATAGGGACTGTCCAACGCTAGGCGGTTGACGCAAGTTCTTAGCGCTAGAACAATAAAGCGACCCATAAGTCCTGTCACAGGCACCATCCCCCTACTTCGCCCATCATTACGTCACGCACCCCCTCTCGCGCTTCCTCCCGCGCCTCCCAACGCGCCACCTCCCACCAAGGCCGCTCATATCCCCATGAGATGGCAACCCGTTCCCGGAGCACCGCTCGTCCCCCGTCCCCTCTCGATCAAGGAGAGTTGGGACCCGCTCTTCCGGCAGCCGCCGATGAGTCAAGAAGCCTCAAACCAGAGGTCTATGGGGAAATCTCCCTCAGCCGCGCAATCTCCCTCCTCCTGGGATTGCAAAACCAAGTCATCCGGCTCGAACGGGAACTCAAGGAACTCAAGGAGGTCAACAAGGAAGCCCGAGATTGGATGGGAGCGGTTGACCAAACCCTCACTCAAATCAAGGCTATTGGGGGGCCCCAACCCCACACACCAGAAGACCGGAAACCCCCGGCAGTTGAGGCCACGCCCAGGCCCATATCCAAAACCAACCCTCTTCCAGCGCCTAGTGCGCCCCTCATCGCCTGGGCCAACCCCACCAAGCCTCCCATCACCTTCGCCCAACCAACTCCCGTCCAGGCTCCCCCGAGAATCCCTACTCCCACTCCACCTGCGCCTATCAGGCTCCAATCCCCCCTTGCCTCTCAACCAGCGGCTCCAGTAGTCGCTTATCAAGCACCCGTCAAGGTAGATCACCCCGACGCCTATACGGGGAAGATTGGTAATGAGTCCAGACAATGGCTCACCAGGATGATGGCATGGGTCCGCCTCAATCAGCGGATGTTCCCAACCGATCAGGAGGTATTGTCCTTCCTCCTGATGAACATGAAGGACACGGCAGGAGCCTGGGCACACCCCCACCTCGATCAACTAGGGTCTCACAGGGCCATCATCCAAACGGTCAAGGACTTTAGGAGGGAATTCCTAACCGCATTTGGGAATCCGGACGCCACACGAGCCGCCGAGCGGCAAATTACAAACCTTACTCAGACAGGTACCTGTGCTGAGTACATTACTAAGTTCAGGACCATCGCCATGGACCTGGACTGGAACAACGCCGCCCTTCGTGGGCAATTTGCACGTGGCCTCCACTGGGAGGTCAGCCGTCTCATTGCCACCCGAGAACGGCGCCCCACTACCCTCCTCGAGCTGCAGAACGCGGCTCTGGTCATCGACAACGCCCTCCGTGAGGAACGCGCCAGCCACCCGCCTAAGGGTAATAAGTCTGGCACCTCCAACACCACCCCAACAGGGGGGCGAGTACCGGCCAACAGGCCACAAGACCAGGTCGCCTTTCCAGCGATCCTAACTTTGTCTCCGAGGAGGAGCGAAACCGCCGCAGGGCAGAAGGCCTCTGCATCAAATGCGGGAAAACAGGGCACAAGTTTGCGGAATGCCGCACTGGCTGGAAGGCCACGCCTAAGGAGGAAGGCATCAAAAAGGAAGCCGCCAAAATTGGCGAAGAGTCTGGACCCGAATCGGGAAAAGACTAAGGGTACCTGCTGCCGCGTGCAAGGACCCCAAGGACTCTGGCTGTATAGAAATATGTAATATATCAAGTAGCTCGAATAAAATATCCCCACTCTTCACCATTTCTATTACACCAGAGAAACAAGCGGAAAACCTAGAAGTCCTGATAGATTCAGGCGCCACTTCCTCATTTCTACACCCCCGTACCGCGGAACTACTCCGCCTCCCACTCATTGACCTCCCTACACCCCGTACCGTTACTATGCTCGATGGGTCGAGCCCCCAGGCAGGCAAAATCTGGAAAAAGGCAATCCTGACCTTCTCCTTTGATGGCAAGAAAATGACAGAGACCTTCCTTATATGTAACACAGGGTCTCATGCTGCCATCTTGGGATTGAAATGGTTGGATGCCCACAACCCGGAGATCGATTGGAATATGCGCACCCTTACCTTTCCTCATGCAACCCCTGAACATGTGGCCATCGCCGAGGAAGAAGAAGCAGATAAGAATCCCCTTGAAGGAGTACCCTCCGAGTACCATCAATACGCCAAGGTATTTGGAGAAGAAGAATTCAACAAGCTTCCTCCACACCGGCATTACGACATTGGAATAGAACTCACGGAAGAAGGCCCCCTTAACTCTCCCCTTTACAGTATGACAGACGCCGAGTCCGCCACACTCAAGGACTGGCTCAGGGATGAGTTGAAAGCCGGGAAGATCCGCCCTAGCAAATCTTCCATTAGTTCACCGGTCATGTTCGTACCTAAGAAGGATGGTTCCCGCCGATTGGTCGTTGACTACCGTCGCCTCAATAACCGGACAAAGAAAAACGTGTACCCGCTCCCCCGACCAGACGACCTCATGGCCCAGCTCCGTGGAGCCAAGGTTTTCACCAAGTTAGATCTAAGGTGGGGCTACAACAATGTCCGAGTTAAAGAAGGCGATGAATGGAAAACCGCTTTTCGCACCAAGTACGGCTTATACGAGTCCCTAGTCATGACATTTGGTCTCACCAACGCCCCCGCCGCCTTCCAACACTTCATGAACGAATTGTTCAAGGATTTGCTAGATGTATGCGTCATCATATACCTTGATGACATCTTAATCTATTCCAAGGATGACGCATCACACACCAAGCATGTTCACGAAGTCTTACGGCGTCTGATGGATAACCAACTGTTCTGTAAAGCTTCCAAATGCACTTTCCACGTTACCTCAGTGGAATACCTGGGTATCATTGTGTCGGATAAAGGCTTCAGCTTGGATAAACTCAAAATCCAGGCGGTGCAAGAATGGCCAACCCCCACAAAGGTCAAAGAAGTCCAGTCGTTCTTAGGATTTGCCAACTTCCTATGTCGATTTGTTGCCAACTTTAGTCACACGGCTAGACCCTTGCATAACCTTGTCAAGAAGGACACGCCCTGGAAATGGGGGACAAAGGAACAGGAAGCATTCCAAGGCCTGAAGGATGCTATCACCAACGCCCCGGTACTCTGCCACGCCGATCCCGCCAAACCCTACTTCCTAGAAACGGATGCTTCTGGCGCAGCTCTAGGTTCCATACTGAGCCAACGCCAAGAAGATGGCCGCCTTCACCCACTTGGCTTCCTATCAGAATCATTCAAGGGCGCGGAACAAAATTACGATACACACGATAAGGAGCTTCTAGCGATCATCCGCTCCTTTGAGTACTGGCGCATCTTCCTGGAGGGAACCCTACATCCCATCACCGTCTTCACAGATCACCGGAACTTGGAATATTGGAAGGAGTCCCGCACCTTCAACCGTCGACATGCCAGATGGCACTTACTCCTTGCCGGTTACAACTTCCACATTGTGTACCGCCCCGGCAAACAGTCCGGTAAACCAGATGCCCTATCACGCCGCTCGGATCACGCCGACATTCCACCCGCCGCCCAGACCATGCTCCCTGACCCTGTGTTTGCCAACGTGGCCTTAGTTACTCCGGAAAAAGAGCTCCAACGCCAAATCGAGACTGCCTTGGATCAGGACGAATCACTGGAGGAAATCTTACAATTCCTCCAGAACGAGTCCAAGGCACCCCCCTCAATTAAGCGAGCATTCAAAGACTATGAGATGGAGGCCGGACTACTGTTTTACCAAGGACGTATTGTGGTACCTGACGTTGGCACTCTAAGAACGGATCTGCTTCGCATTTTTCACGACAGCCCATTAGCCGGCCACCCGGGCAGACAAAGGACCCTGGAACTTGTATTGCGTAACTACTACTGGCCGGGCATCCGCGCAGATACGTACTGGCACGTGGATTCCTGCAAAACCTGTCAGCGGATCAGAAAACCCAAATACGCTTCCATTCCCCCACAGCCACTCAAACTTCCATCACGCCCCTGGCAACACGTGTCATACGATATGATAGTAGACCTGCCCAAAGACGGAAGCAACGACTCTATACTGGTCATCGTGGATAGTTTTACC
Source organism: Rhizoctonia solani (assembly GCF_016906535.1). Classification (NCBI taxonomy): domain Eukaryota; kingdom Fungi; phylum Basidiomycota; class Agaricomycetes; order Cantharellales; family Ceratobasidiaceae; genus Rhizoctonia; species Rhizoctonia solani. The sequence goes on from NC_057379.1 coordinate 1,734,658, forward strand.
AAATATGTCATCCTGGTAGAATGTTCCAAAAAGCTCAAAGCGCCGGAACTAGCAGACCTGTTCCTACGCCACGTATGGAAGCGTTACGGTATGCCGGAGAAAACAGTATCAGATCAAGGACGGGTCTTCAATAATAAATTCCTTAAGGCTCTATACCAACGCCTAGGAATAGACCCCCACTTCTCCTTGGCCTACCACCCTCAAAGCGATGGACAGACAGAGCGCGTGAACCCTACGGTAGAACATTTCTTAAGAGCTTACTCAGGGGTAAATCAGAAGGATTGGGTCAAATGGTTACCAATGGCGGAATTTGCCTACAACAACGCAGTACACAGTTCAACAGGCAAATCCCCATTCAAAGCACTGTACGGATGGGAACCTTCACTAACCCCAAGTAACGTCCCGACAGACGTCCCTGAGGCAGATGACTTGGCAACACAGATGGAAGCACAATGGCGAGAAATCGAGGCTGCACTCCGGCAATCCAAAACACGCATGACAGCCGGGGAAACAGGGGAACCGCTCGAATTTGATATTGGAGAAGAAGCCTGGCTGGACGCCAAAAATGTGAAGCTAAAGACCCTGAGTCCTAAGCTGACCGAACAACGCCTAGGCCCCTTCAAAGTAATCGAGAAAATCTCCGACCGGGCCTACCGCCTAGAGCTCCCACCCACAATGAGAATCCACAATGTATTTTACGTGGGGCTCCTGTCAAAAGTCAAAAGGGATGAAAAGCGCAACTTTGAGAATCGGCCCCCACCTGTCACCGTAGATGGGGAAGAGGAATACAAGGTCAAAGGCATCACAGATATGGAAGAAAGGAACGGAGAATGGTTTTTTAGGGTTAAATGGAAGGGCTATGGATCAGAGGAGAATACCTGGGAACCAAGGGAAAACCTCAAAAACGCCGAAAAAATCCTGAAAAAATTCGAAAAAGAAATGAAGAAAAAGGCCCTCGGCGCTGCCAAGGCCCTTAGAGGGGGGGCAGTGTCGTAGACACACTCGATACCACGGAATTTATTCCGATTTTCTCGAATTTAAACAAAGACGAACGGACTAGATTTTCAATCACGTGACTTCGGCGCTTATATCATACGCTAAGCGCCGAGCCACGTCCCCTTCCGCGCTTAAATCAGCATACGTAGCCACCTCCACCCATGACGTCATCATGACACGTCAGTGACACGTATGAGTAAGGCCAACTGCGGAGCGGGGTTCTTATTGGATACAGTATTTGATTTAGTATATTTGTAATTAGCTAGCTTGTAGAATATATAAGGAGGCACACCGACCATGGTAACACCCAGGTCGATTACCTCTTGTCGCATCTCCTATTTTGTACAAGGACTTTAGGTCCAGTAACTACTTAGTCCACTCAGTTCCACGTTGCCTTAAGCGGCTTCTTCACTGTACTTAGGTAGCTCGTCATCGCCCTTACAGGCTTCGTCACCGTAGTATAGTTGGCCGTTGTCGTAGGTAGCTTGCTCGTCGCCTTAAGCAACATTTACTTAGTTTACAACCGGCCGCAAGTGCCCACCTCCTCGACGTCCTTACAGACGTCTAGGACACCTGCCATGCCACTCATCCAGAAGATGTTAGGCTTTGCTGGATCAAGTGACCATTGCTCAAGCTCAAGTAGGATCTTGACTTGTGTGTCTTTGGTGCAGGCTCAACAATTGATCTCTTTGGACAGCAAGGAGTTGTATGTGGCAGAGTTGATGGGTGAGAGCAATTTGAGGTGAGAGTCCTGTTTGCACCAACAGTCAATATTGCAAATCAGCTATCTTGCTAGCCTACCATAAGTTGTTCTTCAAGTATGCCCCAAATCTTTAGATTTGCTTTGGTCTGTTTGTTTCATCAGTTGTATATTCTGTATATGTATGTGCACTACTTGCCTGTAGCTCCTCAAGGATATCAGCTATGCGCCTGTATCTGTTCAGTACTTTGTCTTCATCCTGCTTGGCTTGCCTGTAGTACCCTCCTGTTCTACGCTCCTGCCTGTTGCTGATGATTGCCACTTGCTCTTTGACAGACCTTTTGTTGTTGTGAGCTTTCCAAGCCCAGATAGGCCTGCACTACTCACGCTGCTGTCCTAGACATCTGTAAGGATGTTGAGGGTGTGGGCACTTGTGGCTGTGTGACTAATACAGTAAACCACTTAAGGCGGCAATGAGGTACCCTACAACAACAAACTGACTAACTACAACAACTGTCATAAACAGAGGAAAATAGAACTAGCCGGAATTGAACCAGCTTGACCACTAAGCCATAGCCCTATTATTCCTCTGCTGACAACCCATGATTACACCTGCTACCCCCAAATTTGGGCTTGGGCCAGCATGCAACCACTTGTACTGGTCATGTGACCATGTCCAGGACAACAACCACGCGCTATAAGGCGGTGGTGAGCTATGTATGTACAGCAAGATTGACACTTAAGGCGTGTAACTAAGTGTCTTACTGGGCTGTAAGGCCCTTGTACAATGTGGGATGCAACAAGGTAATTGACCTGGGTGTTACCGTGGTTGGTTGGCCTCCTTATATAATCTACAGGTTGACTAATTACAAATACACTAAAGCAAATACTGTATCAAATGAGAACCCCGCTCTGCAGTTGGTCTTACTCATGCCTACATGTTGATGACGTGTCAAGCTGAGGTCATCTGAGTGAGTCAGCTGATGTCATTGGTGGAGGTGGCTACGTGTGATGAGTAAGCGGATGGGGATGTGGCTTGGCGCTTAGCGTATGATATAAGCGCCAAGTCACGTGATTGAAAATCTAGTCTGTTTGCCTTTGTTTAAATCCAAGAAAATGGGAATAGATTCCCTGGTATTGAGTGTGTCTATGACAGCTGCTATTCCTTTCAAGAAGTCAGGAACCTGGGTCAATCTAGATGCCTTGATATGCTGATTGAGCAAAGTACTGAGCAACGTCAGCCTTTTTGCCAGGGCATCAAGTTTGCTGCAATGCTTCAAGCTGAGCTAGATAAAAGCCAAGGTCAACATAGGCAGGAGAGCAAAAGATATATGTAACCAACCTCTATGCACTCAATACAGGCCAGCAGACCTTCAATAGCTGCTTGCAGAGGTGGGAACACCTGTGCGCCGTTGTGCAATGTTCTCAGTGCATTGGTAAGAAACGGGACAGCAGTAGAAGCAGTGGATGCGGTCACAGTGGAAGGTGCAAGTGTTGATTTGATTCTGTCTGCCTTGCGCTCAATATATGCACCAAGGGCTTTCATGCCTATTGCTTCCAAAAAACCTAGGCCAGAGACAGTTGTTGAACTGGATGATATGCAAGCGCGAGGTTGTCCAGGCAAAGGGTTGATGATGGGTGTTTGCAGGAGTTTCAGGGTCCATATCACATGGCACGTTTTCCTGGATTTTTTTTTCGGATACAATTTATTACAAGGACCCGAGCACATGGTCGGACACCCTGGCTATGCTAGAGTGAGGCTACATACATAGCGGAGAACAAGAGAGAATAAACACCGGCAAGGCAGAGAGAACACGCAGTGCGGGTGAGACTACGTCGCAATAGTAGAGCCTGACAGAACCGTGGCTCCGGAGGCACGACCGGATCAGGTACAGGGTGAGAGCAGAAGGATGAGAGAGGGCAAACAAAAAAAAGAGAGAGAGAGAGGCAGAGGCAGAGGCAGAGGCATATAGGGACGCATCGGGCATAAATAATTAAAGTAAAATAACAAACGTATTTCTGGAGAAAGCCGATATCCTGAAAAGTACACGCAAACGAGGCAGCCATGGCTTTCGCGCGGTGGCGGGCAAAGGTTGCAGTCACAGTGATGGTAACGGTGAGTGAGCTGTACCCGTCGTCACCCATCGTTTAGTTTTGTTTTTCGCATTCCACTCAATTTATGTTTATATCGGATTTTTTCCCTTACTTTATGCCCTTGTCCTTAGTATAGATTGTCATGTCGGTTATACACACGGTCCCATACCCTCCTTCGGTATGTAAGCTATCAAATAGCTCTGATGTTACTTCTCTTAAGGTACTGGTGTTCACTCATTTCCGTACGAAACATGGTCAGGTCAGATACCGCAACTCTTTCTGTTTCTTCAAATGCATAAAGCACGTCGATTTTTGTATGCTCCACATTCTTGGACTTTTAGTATTGTAGTGCCCATGGGGGTTGGCCCCTCCAAGCCGTGAGCTGTACCCTGCATATCGCATTATCGGATATAGGATCTGCACGCTTTTTGTATCTTCAATAAATTCCCGCGATAATAATCAGAAAAAATAGTCTTGGAGGATGCATACGTAATCATGCGCATACCTTTTGAATCTCTAAATATCACGCATATATGTGCAGACCTCGCGTCAGAACCCAGGTTACACTACGGGGGTCCGGGAGGCCCTCACTTCACTAAGTTTAATTCTACAACTCGATTGAATCACCCGGTCCAAACTCTGACCAAAGGTAACTTGAACTCTGTGTGTTGAACGAAAGAACGAAGGAGAGAAAAGATGTCTGCTGACTTGACTTACGACTTGCCTGATAACTCACCTTGTGAATCTTTCTATGTTCTCTTTTATGTGAGGCTGTGATTCGGAGCTTGCGGAGATGCACGAGCCGGGACTTGGCCGCAGGAAGGCGGGGGCTGGAGTGGCCCAACCACGTAGCTACTCGATGTCAGTGGTCGACCACACTCGTACGGCGTGCTCGGCCTTCCGATGCGCCTCTATTTTCCTAAGTTCCACCCACAGTCCCGATGCAGTACTCGGTGCATGTGTGTCAATTACCGGCCTCATCGACAACTTGAGTCAGCCTAAGTCGGCTTATGTAAGCTTAAGTTATCGACATTTTCTCTTATCTTCTGCCCTGCTATGACTGTCGTCAGGGATGGCTCGCTCGCCCGCGAGTGCTCTTCGCGACTTGGTGTCCCAGACATATCCGGTGCGCGCTCTGCGCCGGAGCCGAGATTCATGATATTGCTGCTCAATAGACTTGTAGATATACAGATCAAGAAATTCAAGGAACGGAATTGAAGACTTTGATGGTGAGTTGGAATGGAACTACAGATAGTTCCGACTACTTCCAGGTATGGGCACATATGTTTGTTCAGCCGTGTGTGGTGTGATTCAAACTAGCAGTATACATGCGTATAATTCCAGGATTTGGCCGGAGATATAACAGAAATAGCACACTTCTTGATTGAAGCTTGGCGGTTTACGTGATTGGAAAGTCGTGAGAGTATTAAAAGCATTATCACTACTAGGAAATAACAAGAGCATTAAGACCTCAATCCCACCAATATCTAAATACACACCAGCGTATTCTTTCTTTAGCTATGACGCCAAAATAGCATAAATGCAACGTGTTTTGAACGAATCAATCGACAGTTAGTGCACTGATTGAAGCGTGCCATGCTGTACCGCCTTATATTTGTATGACACCATTATAGGTGTGAAGGATAGGGGGATCAGTATCAAGGAGAAGCTGACGTGAATGCCGGTCGGCAGACCTACGGCGCTGTAACCAAGCGGCATATAAAATAAAGGTACTTTGCAAATGCTACAATTGTCGAAGCTACGATTCACACGAGTCTATCTGTATACTTTGTACTACATGACTATTCATTTGATTCAGACACCGCCACGCGTACGGTTGGCTTCTGCATCAAGTGATCGACAAAAGTAAGACCACAACAATTACATCACCCATTCACTCATAACTCGTCACTCGATTGATCGACACTAGCATCTGACGTCGCTCGATAAGCCCCACCAGAGGCGCGATTTATTTGGATCGTAATCTCGCGGGAGGGTGATCATAATCGGACAAGCGCAAATTACGAAGAAGCCGTAAGGGTTATCGTGAGCCACCAATTTCGGATCACAAACACGTTTTGCCCCCAAGGTCAACTCGTCGTACGTGTGAGTCGTAGGCCATGTAAGCCCGACTGCAAATGTTTGAGAGTGCCTGTCCGCAGACCGGAGGACGAAGCGGCGAGCTGAAGAAGAGCAATGTGCCTGGTACGCAGTGAAGGGCTGTGTCGGTACGGAGTCGGCCGGGGTCTCGACCAGTCATCAACGGCCCAATGCGGCGATCGTTCGAGGAGAAAGTCTTCCCCAATTTCCCAAATCCAAGACAACTCGCGTCTTCGGTCCCTCGCTCGCCTCTTTCCAGCTCACATGTGCATACGATCGACAGGCGAGTGGATGACATAATCAGTGGAGCGGATCGGAAGCAAAACAATGACTTAAGGACGAGTGGGTTTCCCTTGTGCTACCCAACTACCACCCACATGTCGTACGTCCCCCCAAGTTGGTTGTTAGACTCGTGCTTATGATCATTCTAGAGACGTTCAGGAAGCGTCGTCGGCCTCGACGTCGTCATTTGTAGCAGCGTTGGTGCTGAATGCTGCGATATTCGGAGCCGAGATTGTCGCCTTCACAGTACTACGAAGGAGCTTCCCTGCAATCTATGAGCCCAGGAGCAGATTCCTTCCCGAGGGGTATGTCCAGCAAAAATTCCATTGCGTTCGTTATCCCAATTGCTTTACTTGCTCATAGTAAACGACAACGCCCCCTTGGAGAAGGTTTACTATCTTGGCCTATTACAATATTCAAAGCCGACCATGAAGACATAAAGATGCACAACGGCATGGACGCATACTTCTTCGTCCGATTCTTGCGAATGATGGTTCGCATATTCTTGCCATTTTGGTATGCACATCAGCTCGAAGTCACCGTCTCTTGGCATTGACCTAGGCCCGATTAGGATTGTATCATGGATTATTCTCTTACCCGTTGATGCGGCCGGGGTGAACAACAAAACCCAACTCGACCAGTTTACATTTGGCAATATACCCTCCGACTCTCAAGTCCGATATGCAGCACACTTGATCCTCGCCTGGCTAGGCACCTTCTGGGTCTTGTTCAACATCAAGAAGGAAATGAGGAACTTTGTGGAACAGAGGCACCGTCACTTAGTTAATCCTATCCATTCTGCAAGCGCTCAAGCAAACACGGTGTTGATCACTGGTGTACCTCGTAAATTTTTGGACGAAGACGCGTTGGCACAGTTGTTCCAACACGTACCCGGTGGTGTGAAGAAAGTTTGGTTGAATCGGTAAGCGGTTGCTTTGCCATCCTGCAATATTTGTTTCAAATTCTGTTTTCCAGGGACTTGAAAGATCTTCCAGACATTTATGACCGGCGTACCGCAGCATCCAATAAACTTGAATCTGCGGAGTTTAACCTCGTTGCTACTGCCCAGAAGCTGCATCGCAAACACAATCTGGCGCTAGCTAAGGCAGCCAAGAAGGGGCAAGACATCACGACCGTCAAGCCTCCTGTTCCCGACGCGGATCTCGAGAATGCGGCTGTCGCCGATCGATATGTTCCTCGCTCGCAGCGGCCAACACACCGACTTCCTCCTTTCAAGTGGTTGCCTTTTGGATTGCCCTTCATGGGCGAGAAAGTTGATACAATCGAATGGGCTCGCAAAGAAGTTGTCGAATCCGAGAAATTGCTGTCTGAAGGGCGCAGGAAGCTGGCCGAAGACAGATCTAACGTTGGTGTCGACATGAACGAGAACTACCCTCCTCTCAACTCTGCCTTCATCCTATTCAACCAACAAATCGGCGCACACATGGCTGCTCAAATTACAATTCACAACCAACCCTACCGAATGGCCGAGAAATATACCGAGGTTGCGCCTGCAGATGTGATCTGGGGTAATCTAGGAATTAACCCTTACGAAGCGCAAATTCGTCGAGCAATTAGCTACGCCGCGACGGCTGGTCTTATTATCTTCTGGGCAATTCCTGGTACGTTTTCAAATTGGCGCTACTGGCTGGAACTAATGGGATTTGTTAGTCTCCTTCGTCGGTATCGTATCCAATGTTGCCCAACTCTGCGTTCGATTCAGTTGGATGCGATGGCTTTGCGAGCTCCCTGACCCTGTAGTCGGCATTATCTCCGGTATCCTTCCTCCCGTCGCACTCGCCATCCTGATGATGCTCTTGCCGATTGTACTCCGTTTGCTTGCTCGGTTCGAGGGAATCCCGAGGTTTACTGGCCTCGAGTTGAGCTTGATGACCCGATACTTTATTTTCCAAGTAGTAGTGAGTAATTTTCGCCATCTTTTAGTATTTATTCGGAAATTAACCACTAGATGCTAGCACTCGTTCCTCATCGTCACCCTTTCTTCAGGTCTTATCGCTGCTCTGCCTGAACTGGCCTCCAATCCCACCAGCATTCCAACCATTTTGGCGGAGAAATTACCCGAGGCTTCAACATTCTTCTTGACTTATGCAATCCTACAAGGTACGTTAGCTGCGAGCCCATGCCCGGATCAGACGCTGACGCGTGTATAAAGGATTGGCTGGAAGCGCCGGAGGTTTGCTACAAATCGTCCCGTTGGTGGTATATTATGTTAAATTGTACATCCTTGGAAGGTGAGTCTCTAGTTATTCTACTCGGTTTTGGCCACCGGTTTATTGATACAACTCTTAGCACGCCTCGTTCTATCTACAATATCAAGTATTCGCTTCGAAACGTTGCCTGGGGTACATTGTTCCCTGCCATGACGTTGATTACCGTCATTGGACTTGCGTAAGTTTTTTCTTTCTCTTTTTCTTTCGCATCAACATGGAGGGGAAAGTGGAGAGTTGCGCATGAGGGTTTTCATTGAGTTCCCGCCTCGCTTCATCCTGATCAGGAATTTGGGGCTGGTTGATCGGACCTGCCTCCTCGATCTGGGTGACCGACTTCGCAATGCCGTAAGGCTTCTGGATTTTCGTGAGGTCATGCCGGTTGGGTACATCGGCAGAACTGGCTCGGCGTCTTGCCGCTCTTGCCTTGCATCTCGGTCCCATCAGCATCCTCTGTTCCATTCTCTTCGCTCCTATCATAATCACCTGCCCCAATGTACTCACGTGAACTCTTAGGTACTCGATCATCTCTCCTATCATCAACGGTCTTGTCTGCGTCGCCTTCTTCCTGTTCTACCAAGTATGGAAATATCTGTTCTTGTGGCAGATGGGCCAGCCTGAGGCGGGAGATACTGGAGGTAGGCAAAGCTTTTTCAACGACGACGGGATTTGCTGACGTTCTGTCATAGGAATGTTTTTCCCCAAGGCCATGCAACATATTTTCGTTGGCTTGTATATTGAACAGATTTGCCTCTGCGCTCTATTTTTCCTCTCTCGCGATGCACAACTCCGTCCTTCGGCTGTTCCACAAGGAGCATTGATGGTTGTACTCATTGTTATTACTGTAAGTCTACGCCCGCACTCTAGCCTTGACGGTTATTGATGATCACTTGAACAGGCCGGTTATCAATTCGTGATCAATGACTCGTACAATGCTCTTATACACCCACTTCCTCTCACCCTCGCTCATAAATCCCATGGGATGCCCAAGGAGCATCACCCAAGTCAGGATGAAGACATCGTCCGTGATGAAGATGACATGCGCGAACGGGACTTTGGTCGCCAATCTTCAGACTCTGGAACTCGACCACTCAACAAGAACGGAAACCCTCTCAGCGCCGAACAGCAAGCCAAACTCGACAAGATGGAGCGTGAACGTGCCGAGCACGAGATGATTGCCAAGTCAGCTCCTCCCAAGGCTGAAACTTATGGAAAGAACGTCGCGGAGGAAGGAAAGCGCAACGATGGTCCAGAGGACTTTACGCATCCCGCTGCAGTCGAACCACAGCGCGTTATATGGCTCCCGAAGGATGCTTTGGGTGTTGCCGAGGCCGAGGAGCAAGAGCTCAAGTCCCAGGGTATTGAGGTCTCGACGGACAATGCGGTGATTGACGAAAAGGGACATGTTGAAGTTACTGGTCCACCACCTGGTGGGGATGATGATGCTCTCTTTGGTTAACCGTACAGTCCCACTCTTTCTCATTTTCAATTTTTAACAAGGATATACGGCTTGTCTGCTTCTATTCATTTACTCTCTATATCCCTAACTTTTACCTCCTACCTACCGCTTCCCACTTCTACTCTACGCTCGCCAATTCCGAATTTCCGTCCCAGTTTACTCTCAATTTCCTTCTGCTCTAATGATGACCGGTGTACGATGCCCCGAGGTGATTGATATCCTCCGTGTATTACGTTTTTATTGTCTGTGAATTGAATTGTTGCCAGTTTGGTTGAGCAGCATTGTCGTGTACGCGGAATAATGAGATAGGTTATAAAAGTACCAGTCGATTGTCGTGGCAACTCAACAGATGTCTGGTCAACGTTATTACACATATATACGTAGACTACTCAAACGGACTGGTTATAATAGAAGCCGGTACTTTGGCGACCTATTTCAAACGATCATCAGTAGTCGAATACTTTGTTAACAAATGGATATTCCAAGCTCATCTGATGCAATTATGCCTTGCCGCGCATATCATATCGCTTAGATACTTGTGCATCTTGTTCAATCAAAATCAGTGGTCCGACAATGGAAATCAACCGCCGAACCGCTGGTCATTGCACTTGGCAAGTATTACAACCAGCCGACGTGCCTTGAAACCACTTACTTGAGTCGCTGGGAGCGAATTCCAGGACAATCTAGTAGCTTGCATTGACTGGTCACTCGAAGTTCTGCGAACAACGTTCTATCAGCAATTAAAGCAAACGCGGGGATTTTTCGCGAAAATACGAAACCGGATTGTACCTTCCATTTCCTGTATTCCCGAGGAGATTCTATGCGGAATTTTGTTGATGTGGTTTACACACCCGCAGAGAATGTCTGGGTCAGCCGTCCTGCGATGTTGAAACGTGTACGAGTCATTTATCAAGGATGCAGTTTGTTCGGCGTCTGTACAAAATTGAGAGCTATTTGCTTGGCTCGGCCTATTTTCTGGACCGTCGTACTCAATAATGTATGACCCTCTCGAAACTTGTTGACGCCCCTTGCCAGCTGAGCCAAGCTTCCCGAGATATAGCGATAAGACATTGAACGTCAAGTTCTGAAATCTGGACAAGGAGCTACTTCAAGGTTTGTACTCCGTCGGAGCTCGCAGGGCAACTTATTTCCCTGAAACAATGACTTTGCTCTTACTTCATGGTTGATACAGCAGACGGCCTTGCCTCGAAAATCGTGGTGAAAAGTCACCCCCTGGAAGGCATGACGTTGGGACTGGCATGTAGCTCAAGAATACCCACCCCTATGGATAGTAAGAAGCTGTAAAAGAGAAAAATGAGCTTGGATTATGACTTTGGCTTAGGCTATCCTCCTTTCAGCTTGTATTATCTAATAACCGTAGTAGCCGCACGGCAAGTTGTGAGCTATGGGGGCTATAATTTTGGTATTAAGTTTTAGAGTTTGGTGCACCACATGTTTTCAATAAGAATAAGTGAAGTTTTAACCTTTCACTCTTTGAGTAGAGCTGATACTGACAGATTTATTTGTGCTATATCATCCTCGTTAGCATCATCATTCAAAGGCACCAACATATTTGCCTCTATGTGTTATATAACCACGCCAATGAACAATTGACAAACGACCAGTTCTGATTTTCACAACCATCGTTTCATGGATACTCGGATTTCCTCAAATGTAATCAGAGTTTAGCTCATCGTTTCTGTCTGGAATGCTAATATCGCTCATGTATAAATTGATGGTCCGTAGGTGGGAGAAGCTAGGGCATCACTAACTGACATGCTCACTACTGACCCTGGGGCCTCTCGCTCCCGAGACCTCCACATATATGCGTATATGCCTACATGAGCAGCCTGCCGCCACAGTGCCGAGTCCAACCGGCAGTGGAGGATGCCGGACCCGGGTCCCGAAACATGGGCATGACTCGCGAGCCGGGTGGGCCAACTGCGCTCGGCAGACTTGGTGACAGGGACGGGGGGGGGGAGAGACGACAGGCACGTTGCTCGATTGGTCCGTTGGCCGGATGTGGTCGATGTTCGAAACCGCTCCGTGAGTCGGCGCCCACGTGATATCGAAACGCCGGTTTCGTAGCTCCAGTGCTGGCCGTGCGGCTACGTCGCCCCACCTCACACTTACCTTGAACTGTCGACAGGTCTAGATACTATCTATCTGAGAGCTCCTACAAACGGGATATCAAATGACCTTACTGCTCTTATTGACTTATCACTCAACTTTTGGGTGGGACCTGGTGATAGTAGCTAAATCAAACACCAGTAGTATCATTGCGCATTTTTGTCCCGAGAACTAACGCGGTGAAGCGGCATTTCCCCTTGGTTATTTACGCAGAAAAGGGCTGCGCTAAAGACGTTCGGTTTGATTACTATCAAAAATAGCATCCTCAAGTATCACTTATGCGCTGGCTCCTATGTTCTATAGTCGCATACTCTCATCAATAATAGACTAGCTTTATTTGATTATCAATATCAAGTTCGACTAATTCATTGAAATACATAGTGTGCGTTGAAATCTCGGAGAGCATCACTAAGGTCCAGGACCTGGGCCAGTTTGCTCATTCTGATTATGTGGGTTGGGAGATATGAGCACGAAACCAGGAACCATCAGTGGCTGTCCATTCGTAGGTTCATCCAGTTGATAGCTATTTTTTAAAGTGGGTCAAGGTTGTTTGGGTGATAGATAGGACCTATGCTTACAAAGCACGAACTGGTGTAAATGCGGCATTCCCAGCAATTGGATGATAACTGTTTTCATCATACTGTGGATGTTGATCTTGCGGGACAACTGTAGTGAAATGTGTTAGGTGCGCCCTATTTGCCTGAATTACAACTTACCCCAATATTGTCTTTCAAATACAGGATTTCCCCAGTCTAAGGAGGGAACCATTCATTACTCATTGCAAGAAAATGAGAAAGAGACGCACCAAGAAGGTTTGTTAATGTCCTATCATTCGGACCACTACGAGCGACTCGGCGTGAGGGGCCAGCGAGGTAAGTTCCTAATCTCGTAACCACGATTCTACAAAGGATCATTAGTACGACTCATAGTTGTGGTCCGTAAAACCTACGAAGGGCTACAAAATTAAATGAGGTATTAGTTGAGAATTGATTATATAAGGGAGCATGCTTACATTCCATAGCGCTATCAATAGAGGCCCCCCGGAGTTACGGATTATCACATGAATCTACAAAAGTCGAGAACTATACTCACCCATGCCTGTATGTGATCAGGTTCGGAGGGTTGTGGGTCTAAACCATACCCTGAATAGCAATTGTGAGATTGGGAAACACTTAGTGGTTGAATCGAACTAACCGAGGTTTCGTAGGAATGGGTGTGAGTGAGCAACCACTGGACAAGGGCTGTGGTTAGTGGCTTTTCGATGATAATATTGCCATATATTTACTTATCAGCGTGTAGTCGGCCAGTGTGCCAACCATTTGACCCTGCGGCCAATATATCAAATCCCCTGGGTGAGCTCCAGGGGATCCCATATTATATGCATATACTTGATTGCTGGGTAAACACTCTGTGAGCAGCCATTGTTATCATGTTTTATATTAACTCACGGGTCGGGGTAGCGTTGATCAAGTAGAGCCAAGCCCCCACGTTCTTCGAATCCGATAAAAACCAAGAGCTGAGATCTAGTTAGCTATATCATTTAAGTTAACCTAAAATACTTACTTCATTAGGCCGTGTCCGGTGCTTGAACGTGGTTCGCAATTAGTGGTCCGCACATACTCAGCAACAAAGGCGGTTACCTGAAACACAAACACTTGAGGCAATTCAATTAGTACAGGAATGTATATAAAGGTGAAGTGATCATACATCCAGTTTCACTAATTTGAGTTAGGTAAGCTAAACGAACAACGATTGGAGGCGACATACGTACCGAGCTGAGTTCGGCGCGGGGAAAGCATAGTTCCACATTTGCTACCGAGTGTCAGGTTTCGAAGATATATAACCTGGGATTTACCTACCTGGAGCGCATCCCGTATCTAATCGACTATACTGTTAGCTTGAATGCTTAACGCTCTTTGATTCACTAACCATTGACGACCTCAAAAGTTCGAAAACACTGAGTGCGACGACTCCGTTTGCAGGATTGATAGGAGTCGGATTTACGAATCCTGTGTGTGGTTATGAAGATTCCCATGAAATAGCTAAGAGAGCATACCTGACGCTGTTGGCAGAGCGTGATATCATAGATTATTAGACTTTGGGGTTACCAGTGTTGATGCAACTTACAAGCGCCACAGCCCGCGCGAGGTGCCAAAGAACGTTCATCGATTCCGAAATGTGCTGGACTAAGAGCTCTTTTCGATCTGATTATTGATCGGAAATAAGTAAACTTCATTGAGCGCAGAAGGGTTTCGTACGATTTGCAGCATTTATCATCGGGAACCCAGAATTTCCCTAGATAGAGCGCGTGATATAAGCAACGGGGTTGCTTCACTCAAGGTTTGCTTACCCCATATTCCGAAAACACTTTAAAGTATAAAATCAGAAGATTTGTATCGTAATTTTCCTCAGTGACTCACCTTTTATCACAGCTAGTTGGTTTCTGAACTGCACCGTCAGAGACTATTTAAGTGGGTCAAAGCACTTCAAGACCAACCAAGAAATAGGTCTGCACCACAAGGAATTTATGAGTCATGAGTCATATATCTCGAACACACTCGACTTACATCCTTAATCACTGCGGGGTGGTTCGCACAAGCCTTGATTTCAATTTAATGAGATTATTGCGCATGCATCAAATTATGAAAACCTTACTTCTTCCCAAGAGCTGTTGGCGATTAGCGTCTCGATTTTAAGGTGAAGATTGAAAAGGCTTACCCGGATATATCGAGCAACTTACTGCTCCACTGACGATACCCATCGCTCTTGCAGCCTTCATCCTAGCATGAAAGGTCACTAATAAGCTACCCAAACAAGAGCACGACGCACAGTCAAAGAGCCCCAATGACCATTTTGTGTCGGCTTCATGAACGAGTTCAGATATCGATTCAGCAAGGATGATTCAATTGGCAAAGGAACGCTCTCACCGGTTTGTCAGGTACTGGACCCGTTGGCTTCCTACAACAATAGTTTCGGTGGGTCCCAATCCAACAAATGCTGTTATAATCACTGTTAAACCCAAGCCGCATTTAAGTTTAAACAAGTCTTACTCTCCGCCACCTTCGGCGTCGCTGGCAATGGAGACCTTGCCTGATGGGCATTTCGTGCTGATACAAGCGGCACCTCCGACCCATTCACCTAGTGAAAAATGAGCACAAGGTCTGTTATATCGGCTAGTAGCACTTACAGTCAAGATACGTGTTGCTTGAAGGGCAGCACAGCACTTTTCGATTAAAGGCACAATATTGACCTTTATTAAAGGTTATACAACCGTAAAAATTAAAAATTGAAGATATACGTACCATTTCCACCCAGCCCACTCCCGGTAGTAACTTGAAGGATGTAAGCTCACTATCAGGAACATCACGGCTCTTATCATACCTTGTACGGGATATGCTACCAGCCATGTATAAATTAAGGTTACTCAGGGGCAGCGCGTATACACTCACCCGGATCGTTGCAAAATCCATCGCTACACCCCGGAGCGGTTCCAAACCATTTACCTAATGCTGATATTATACCAGTGCTGCGAGAAATAGTACTCGCACATACACAACTTGAGAGGGTCCGCAGCTTCGGTTTTCTTGGGTGTGCAACACAGCGGCCTGTCGCCTTGAGTACACTGATCAAGGAACGATGATCAGTTCTCACTGCCTAGACGGTGCTGTACGTGAAACATACCATGGAGGATCCACTACCGTATTTATCACGAGTGACCTCTTCTTCGTCGGAATTACTTCGATTTCGGTTGGAATAAATCGCTTGGATTGAGAAATAGCACAACTTACCAGTATCCCTTTGTTCGACAGTTTCTGTTGAAATTGAGCACAAATATACAGGAGAATAAAACAAGTGGACGTACGGAGGATCACCAGCCCATCTGGAAGGATGCTATAAGCAAGAGTACAAGCTGAAATGGATATGACTAACCGGCAAGACTGGGGCATATTATTCGACTGATTTCATCTTAGCATCGTCCTAAAACGATCAACCTCATCTAAAAAAACTCACTGGACAACATATCAACTGTTTTTGTCCTTTGGGGCACTGAGCGGTGAGTTTCGGCTATCAAGAGTTTAATTTTTCAAAGTATTACGCGATAGACAGAAATCACCCACGTTTCGAGCCTGTGGCGATTGCAGAGAACCCGATGGACAACTCGGGTTTTTCGAACATGTGGTGTGACGACAGGTTCCCTTCATCCGATGTGAGTAACATGCTAATCAGCACTGCGAACATACCTGTAAATTGTCAATCTCTTTCACGTTTTTCTGACCGTTGGCCTTGATGCGAGCTCTGTACGAATAGTCAGTCGCTCCCAATATATAGAGGGCACATTGCTCACTTGTGTTCTGGACTCCAACGGTGCTTCCCAGAGCATTGATAGCATCATAGTTGCCCGTATCTAAAATTTATAAATGTCAGTCACAATAATATTGACAGGCTGGTAAATCGTACCCTGGTCAATCGCCCTAAGATACAATAACGCTTAGCTCGATACGCAAGGAGTCACAGTAATCGTCATACCAAATAGCATGCCTCCGAGCCTAACCCGAACATTAGCATTTACTCGTCCATCCCCCCAAAATATAAACTCACCCTAATTTATTCGCATAATCAATTTTCTAAAACAATCCCCCCCCGGTCAATATCGTCCCGCACCAAACAATATTAAACCCACCTGTTTGAACGTGTCCCCATCATCATAAGAAACCTAAAAGACACGCCTGAGCATACACCATCATCACCAACAACACAACAACTCACCCATTGGTCGCCCCAGTAAGCATACTTGACAGCCGCCGTCTTGTCCCAAACAACATTCGCCGACGCGCGTTTTCGTTTCCCGGACGTTCCGTTGATCGCCGCTTGGATTTCTACCATAATATAATACATGAGTTGGTGTCATATTGTTATGTTGATGCTGGAGTTTTGGAACCGTACCGGAGTAGGAGAGTACGCCTGCTGCTCCGGTGCATGCGCCTGCTTTGGCCGGCCTATATCACGCCGAAAACGATCGTTAACTAGGATGATAAAAGTATGAAATAGAGACAAGCATACCGGTAAACGTGCACCCAGGTTTTGTGCAAGAAGAACTAGCGAGCTGGAACGATCGACCGTAGAACCCAAGTCCCAGAGCCTAAGGATTTCTAATTATACCCACGAGACTCTTCATAGTTGTAACTGTACGTACCACTTTATTGAAGGGACGTTGTTTCTCCAAAAGAGATTCATCGAAATGTCGATTTCCGTGAGATTACTATGCGAATTGACTAAGGCAGGTCAATTAATCTGACTAATGAATGGGTTTGAGAGGACCTACCGTTGGGACCAAGGAATTTGCCTAGGAGAATAAAGTTTAGTTGTGATACGAATGGTACGAGTCTGACGCACTATCTTTATCCCAAACACCGTGCTATTCTTATATCAGATTGCGAGCTCAAAGATGATGAAAGACAACATACCAAGTCATACGTCATATGGTTGAACTACCGAAAAAACAATCAGCAACAAAGCCAAAATAGCCCAACAACATATTTACCCAGTCAACTAAAAAGGGATCATTAAATTTTATCCTAAATCACAAAGGTTCACACTCACTCCATTTGGAAATCTCGGCAACGTCAAAGTGTCGAGATAGTAGTATGAAGACGGAGTGGTGATCGTCAGACCTAGGATGATAGAGGAATAAGGTGCCAGTTGTAGAGCGTTGGAGAAAACGCACCATATGCTACACCTGAGCTATCGATCGCAGCTCGGAACTCCTTCAAGAGACTATTGAGGTTCGCCTTGTCTGCGGGGACGCCACTATGTGGAACATTAGAGAAGGATAAATTGCTTTGTTTACAATACATACCCTCGGAGATCGTCAACGGGGTACTCCCTGATGATCGTCAAACGTCAGAAAATGATAAAGATGACAGACGAGTACTCACCAGTCGATATCGACGCCGTCAAACCCATAAGTCTTCATAAACTGAATGCAAGAAGAAATAAAAGTCGCTCGGTTCGCAGACGAAGATGCCATTGTGCTAAACCGTTTCTGAGTCGGACCAGGATCCTAGATAATGATCATTAGCGGTATTTCGATAAACATGCATACATTGAATGCCCAGCCGCCAATACTGTGATATCAAATGTGCATTAGCGTTGATGCGCAGACACCGTGGCTATCTCACCTGATGAAGATTTTCAAGTCGGGATTGCTATCCTTTAACGACATGGCTTGTTTGTACAAGCTAACATCGCTTGGAGCAGAGGGAGTGATATGATTAGAAGAGTCGATCAAGGCAAAGGCGCTGATGGGTAGAAATGAGCAAGCGATCCCAATATAGTGAAGACCGTTGAGAAACGCACAAGTTGAGATGGGTAATCTGGGTAGCGGAGATCATAGTTGGGTCCCATTGATCGCAGGGGCGAGTGCCAGACCAAGACTCAAAGTAACCTAGGGACAGTTAGCACGAATCGTAAGGAATCCGACTGCAACCCACCAATAACGCGCTGAGAAGCCGAATATCCTTTTCCCGATGGTTTGGACGGCTGACCACAGCCAGACTGACACTTTTGGCCCACATCGCAAAACTCGGGCGCTAACAGGACAGAGCATAAGCCACATTCAAACAACTGAAATGTCTCGCTCACTCGTCCACAGAATCCATATTGAGAACAACAGACGTTCTATAAAAGCGGTTAATTAGATCATGTGATCAAAACTTGGCGTTGATATTCAAGTTCCGAGTTCCGGAATCTTGGCCAGCGGAAGCAATTTATGATGAGGCTTACCAAAGGACATTTTGTGCCTGGGACGGCGGCGTATTGGCCACATTCCGCGGTCGCAGTGCACTAGTCAGAGGTAGAGTGAGTTTCATGGGACAGTCGACGAGCTCACATTTGACTGGCATCCGGTTCCACAGTACGTGGGTCCTACAGTCGATCCATCCATGAGCCACGCACAGACCAAACGATGATCGACATACCATATCCACAGTACCCAGAAACACCGCAACAAGCCCCATTGGAACAAGGTTTAGCAGCAGAACAAGAGTAGTCATCGCCATACACCGAGTTGAACAGCGACGCAACAGTGACCAGCGCCAGATACCCAGCGACAAGACGGAGCTTCATGGCTGCCGATATGCGAGGAAACACAACACCAGTCCCCGAGCCTCGAACGACTCGCTCATATATGAGTTGCGTTCCTGACTCTTGCTCATTTGACTTGAAAATGAAAGATCGTCGGCCATACCGGGCTCCTCAAAATCATTCGAATCCAACTTGATTCGCATCGAAAGAATGCGTCCATATGCTCCATCTCTCTCTTTGCAAAGGGAATGAGAAATAAAATCTGCCTCTTGGCGCGTTCCGATCACCCCGAACGCTATTTCTGTCCTACTATTTGAGCTCTCCGCCTTCGATCATGACCGCTCATGGAACTCAAAAATTCATACCGGCTTCTATCTGTTCAGGATTACTTTCGGCTCATAAAGTTCGTGATGGGTGCACAGCCTTGTCATGTCTAGACTCTTGATTTGGAAGTTTTCGTGTGAGTAGCAGTCTCGATCGAGTAATCGCCCGTCGGGCTCGTCGGTTAATTTTTATCCGCAATTAATGACAGGTCCTACATTTTATCATGGCTGGGGGAGAGAGGAGATCGGAACCCATATTGCTGGTTGCCCCCCCTCCTGTTCTACCGTCTGCGCTCACCATGGGGTGCATACACTTGCTTGCGGCTTTTTCAGCTTTGCTCTCGGTCGCCGAGGCCGCTGTCAACCTGTACCCGGCCGAGTCTGATTTCCCAGCAGGCGTCAACTCGACGACTGCATGCGGCAAGGCGTTGAATGCGTCGGTGGGTCCTTCACCTTATTGTAAATAGATCCAATCTAACCTCGACTATTAGATTGCTTGCGATGTGGCTCTGGGAAAGGCGCAGCTGGAGCCTTGCTGCCCGTTGAAAAGCTGAACACAGTATGCGTTCCGGCGTGCTATACCTCGGTCAGTGCTCTCGAATCTCAACCCTCAGGGATCTTATTCCTCTTCATCCCCAGCTCAAATCGTACCGTGCTTCGGTCGCCACGGCGTGCGGCACCTCGGTCGTCATCCAGGGATCAGACGCAACGTTCCCAATTACATACCTGGCCGACAACCTTTTATACACCTACAACACCACATGCATCAAAGACACGCAAGTCCCCCCCCATCCTATTCTCTAGACTAACCACACAGCATAACACCAGAACGACCGGCGTATGGTGCAACACAGTCTTCAACAGCTCATGGCCAGGCACAACAACCGAAACCCCGATCGAAACGCTCGACCCGTCCGTTCTCTGCTCATCGTGCAACATCCAAAGTCTCGTCCAGACCGGACAATCCGTATTCGGGTACGACCCGACCTTCGCGTCCACCGTCTGGCCCACGATCCAGTCCAAATGCAAGATCACAACCCCGATCAACGATCCGGGTCACGCGTATATCAACTTGTGAGCTCGCATCTCGGTTCATCTTTAATATTAGGAAATCTGATCGGCTACTGGCGTTTTGACTACTTGTTTGATATCTTGTTTGATATATATACTCATGTGGCTCGCTTAGGACAACCCCGGATCCCGGCCCGTTGACTTGCCAATCCGGGAAAACATACACCATCAAATCGGGCGACACTTGTCAGGCGATCGCCGAGTCCCAGAATGTGGGCACCAACGATCTGGTTTCGATCAATAGTATCTTGCCTGGGTGTACGAGTATCCAGGTCGGGCAGGTGCTCTGTCTTCCGTCGGCTTGTCAGACTTATAAAGTCAAGGTGAGGGAATGGTCTTGGTGTAGTCGGGTTTCTTGTGTTGACGATTTGGGGGTCTAGTCGGGTGATACCTGCCAGTCGATTATTGCTGCTCAGGGTGCAGAGGTCACTTTGGCTCAGGTATTAATTCCCTCTTTTCGTGGTGCTTTGAATGAACTTGGCTATAGTTATTGAATTGGAATCCCAGCCTGGACCCGTATTGTAGTAACTTGGTCGCCGGCGTCAACATATGCGTGCGGTAAGCAAATTTTAAAACATCGGATCCAAACTCGTACTCATTCGAAACCCGCTATAGCACGCCCGGGGGTGCATACTCGCCCGTCTCGTCAGCCGCAAGCGGGATCCCGACCGGGACACTCATCACCACCGCCACGTCAGTTCACCTTCCCCCATCTCCACATTTGTCCCCTCGCTGAGTTTTAGTTTTCTAGGCCTGCGCCGACCGGTACTGCCCCCGGCGCCCCGACCAACTGCGGTCGCTGGTATGTCGTCCAGCCCGGCGAGACTGCAACACGATTGTCCTCAGCCAGGGAATCACCTTGTCCGATTTCAAGGCTGCGAATCCGCAGATTAATGCGGGGTGTACCAACCTGTGGGCGGTGAGCGACATATTTCTGCAACTGATTTTGGAGTAGATTTATGAATTTGTTCTTAGGCTACGGCGTATTGCGTGTACGTGGTGAACAAGGGCACTCCTCCGTCTTCGTATGCAATTGCCCCGAGCAACATCGCCAATGGTACAACCAAGAACTGTTACCAGTACTACACTGCCGTTTCTGGAGACACCTGTACCGCAATCTCGTATTCCCAAGTCGCCAATCTCACGGACCTCTATCGATGGAACGCGGGGCTCAATTCGCAGTGCACGAACCTGGCCGTTGGTTCCGCATACTGCGTCTGGGGCGATCGTAGGCGCACATTGTAAAATCTCAAAATACTTGGATTGATCGTCTTCTCAGCTGTAGGCACGCCAACCACTACCACTTCGACCGGTACCCCCCCTCCACGGGCAACTATGCCCCCTCTCACCCCAGGCCCGGACGACTCGGAATGTACATGGACGTGGTGCACGGCTACCCGAACCGGCACCCTCCCTACCCGACCGTTTCAGACACGACGGCGACGAGCGCTGTACCTTCGACTACCTCCTCACAGCCCACGTCGACAGGTGTACCCCGTCCGACAAACGCTGCGCCCAATTCGACGAGCAGCTGTCGCAAGTGGTATACTGTCCAGAGTGGAGATTACTGCTAGTACGTCCCAGCACTTTTTATGTTAAATCCTTGAGGATCTGACGGCCTGGTGGTGCTGTAGTTTGATATGCCAGAACCAAGGATGCACGGTTCCTGATTTGCAAAAGTGGAATCCGGATGTATGTATCCATCAATGAACTTCGGAGCTTGTGGGCCCTTACTGATAAGAATTGCAGCTTGGTACCGACTGCGTCGCTCAATTGGGAGTAGCCTGTAAGTGGTACTTCTATCATATATCGTACGTCTATATAACCCCTATTTAGATTGCGTATCTGCCTGATACCGTGTATGCGTTCAAAAAATTATGATATGAAGCCAAGCGAATGTATTTACCGTCGCTGTTGTATAAACGATCAAGTCTCTTTGAGATTTTTGAGAAGGATAAGCGGCTGGTTTTCTACCCAGCCAAGCTTTTTACTCGTAAAAACGTTGAACTGAACTAAGACTCAAGCCGCTTTTTCCTATATCCACAAGTGGAAATGAAACAATACATGGCTAGAAAACGATGGAGATATCTTCACAAGGGAAACAGGAAGCAACGGCTACAATCGCATGGGGGAATAAATCAATTAGATCAATGCATATGTACATCCGAGAAATAGCAATCAAGGCATGAGCTCAAAGCAGGTGCAAATGATAGCAAAATGTCCAAGTCCTTACACATGCCGAAATCAAGCAAAGCGGGAGAAATTTTTGGTCACGGTAGACCCAGCTAAATTTCCTTCGGGCAGGTCTAGGGTCAGTACAAACCCATCGCTGGAGGGAGTACAGGTCTCCGTTCGCCTCATCAGAGGCATGCGCTCGCCATGGTGTCCTATCACCCTCGGGTGGTGGCGTCTTTTGTAGGTAATCGAAGTAACCTTGATGTTCACTTTGCCGGTACCGTGAGTGGGATCAGCCACGCTCGCTCTACCACTAGTATGACTCTCATCATCAAACTCGAGCATGACTATCACGTTGCGATCAACTTCGACCCTGATGCCCATGTCCCTAACCGTGAACGATCCACCATCAGCCTTCCAGAATGCCGCTCCAAGGACCTTGGCACTGGAATCGATAGCAGCGCTAACAGTTTCGGTGTTGGCAATCGTTCGTGGACGAAGTCGCAAGGCCTTGTCTTCGAAATCCTCATAGCTTTCTGTAGCAAGGAAGACCGAGTACTCTGCAGGAACATACTTGCCAGGACCAGAATCCGTAGCGTTGGGTGAGAGATCGAATGTGTGTTTTTCATGCGGGATCCAGGCGGTGAATATATCCTTGGGAGTTGCGACTGTTGGGCTCACGCCAAGTTTACGCCAATCACCAGTTCTGGTCTCAAGACCAACTGAAATCACCGCCGAACACCCCTGAGAAACGGGAAATCTGTAACCAGTTCCGGCATGCCAGAGGAATTCGGCCTCGGTTTCATTTACGCTCTCCGACACGGGATAGCCGTCGATGTATACCTCGCCAGAGCGGAGACGTTGGTCAAGCACAGAATATACAGGTGACGTAGAATTGGTGTTGGTCTGTTCCACACTCGACACGAGCACGTGTTGAACGTTGTGAGGAAAGAAGAACCACGCCTTGTGGAATTTGAATGCATTAGTGAGTGGGTTGATGTAGCGCATTGCTGCCATTCCGACATCCCTCGCCTGAACGCCACCCGCATAGGGATCGATACCGTTTTGACCAACAGTCGCGCATTCGAGAACGGTCCCGTTGTAGTCGGTGGTGATCCCAGGGATGGCATTGTAATCCAGTGCGGCAAATATGTCTTCGTACTCGGCCCCGGTGGTAAAAGTGTAAACAACGCCGTCCGAAAGGTGAAAGCTGTATGGTCCCTCAGAGTTGGTGCATCTGGAAGTAGTGGTGCGGTTGGAAAGCATCTTCAGGGTCGTTACCGATTCATTGGTCCGGTGAACCTGGGGGCGAGATTTTTCAATTTATTCAAACGAACGGTTGCGCATGCTTACAACATAGTCAGAGCTCCAAAATACCCTATTTCCAGTGAATTTTGCGGAATTGACACTGGTATCATTGGCAGCTTCTTTGAGGGAAGTTCCAAACCCGATGAGGTCTTGTTGGCCCCAAGCCCTTCCAAGCCGAGCTACATCGTCCAGGTTCATTTGCAAGGCGGCAGACGCACGACTACGAAAGACTCTTAGTACATTTTTATACAAGCTATAGTCGTACTTACGTGGAATCTGCAACGGGGTATGAGATGTATCGGCCAATGACACTCTAATAATATTCAGCGGAATACTATAAACTAATAAAACGACTCACAAAGTCCCAATGAACCACTCTAGTGAGTGTATTTGTAAACGTCATCCACCTCGAGCCATCTAGGTGGTAGCCGAATACGTCTTGCACGGTACCATTGGCCTGGAATTGAGTTCCGCGTGCCATGAGTTCGAGGGCAAGGAACGAGTTGGCGCTATTGGTCGATCAGTACACCTCTTGGACTTCAGTACCATCTACGTACAAATCTTTTCCGTAATTTCCTACGACCATGGTCAGTGCTGCGTTGGATACTACGCGAACAAGCCCATACCGTTAAAAAGAACCCCACTGTGGTGTTGGAACGACCCGTCTGGCTTGATTCCGTCTACTCGAACCCCAGGATGTATAGAAACCTCGTTTTGGGCGACGCGATAAGCATCGGCGATCCTGGATGCATTCCCAGTTTTATTATTCTCCAATAACCCGGCATCCACACCAATGACGGAAATGTCTAGTACGTTCGCTCCTGTCAGGTAGGTTGGATATGGATCCCGATAAAAAGTCGAGAATGCGCGAGAGGTTATTAGGGTACAGTTCCCCAGCTCGGATTCAGAGAGTTCGGAACGGAGAGTGTTGCAGGTTTGACCGACACGCTTGGGAACATGCATAACATTGCTACAGAAAGGAACGGTCAAAAATTGTATAAGTATTCGTAAAATAGAGACGAGCCAACCTGGCCCAATTTGCACCCCATAGACCTGGTGTACCACAAGGGCAGTTGTTGGGTTCGAGATACTCGCGATCCATGCAAGTTCCATCTCCGATCGTACTCATCTCGTTCGAAAACCAAAATCCCATTGCAAGTCGGATGGCAGCAAGTAAGCTCTGGTCTTCGAGATAACCCTCGGTTTTTCCCTTGTAGGCGACTGCCATCGCAAGGACATTGTTCCAGTGGTCTATTGGTGGCCAGCTTGAGCGCTGAGAATCGCATCCTGATACATAGCTGATCGTCGGCCATGTGCCATTCGGCTGAAGCGTGTCGAGGCTAAGAATTCGAGTGCAATAAAATAAATAATCCACCTAATAGAAAAGTGAATGATCCACTGACAGGCCATCAATCTTGGTCTTGCTTGCACTGACGCTACCGTTAATGGCCGCTACTCGGCGGTCATAGATGGTTTCAATGTCATTAGCACCCGCTACAGTCACATGTGACACAGCTCCCAACAGCACTGCCACCTGGATGACGCTTGTTAGAATCCCAACCATCGTCGCCGGGAGATGAGTCTGTTGAGAGACAGTGGGGGCGCGAGACGCCAATAGTGAAATGTTCTATACGCACCGCGTCCTATATAAGCATGACCAAGCAAGCGAGTAAATACACAGCCACGACTCGTAACCCAATTTGGCCTGGGGTCAATGATAAAGTTTTAGGCTATCAACCCATCCCTAATTCATCGTATGATTTACCTGGATTTTGGCTGTCATCATGCCTACTGCGTTAATCTTTGGAGTGAATAACCTTATCTGTGATGCTATTGATTGCTTGATGGTATAGAACCTTTGATAGACGCAAGTTGACGATGGGGACAGTAACGAGCAATATTAGGCAAAAGTCGCAATATAAATTAAGCTAATTGGCATCGCTCTTCTTGGATACAAGGACCCCCTCGGGGTTTACGGGTAAGATGCTCGATGCCCACATGCATGCGTGAATATGCGACCAGGAGCACTGGGAGGGGTCATCAGGCTTGCCGTACAATTTTTACGTCTCCTAGAAGTTTTGACTGCATGGAACCAGTCAGGATGGGTTCCTTTGCTCAATCGTAAATAGTGACTTAATATTGTTCCCCTCACTCCGAATTAGACGTTACTTCTGGGCTGAAACCGCACTAGATTTAAATATAGTTTATAGCCATCCCTAAGTCTGTAGAAGTCTGACGTAGCCAGTTAACTTTGTGAAAAAATTGTATTGGGTGGTAACCAGGTAAAGACAATAAGGCAGATGATTATGAAGAGAAGAGTAACAGGATCTGGAACAACCCTTAATCAGGACCAAGCCTACAAAAGATGATCTGTGATGGCGCACGCCTGAGCTTGTCTGGATGGGGGCTGTTTTGAAGATGCACATCTGACATTTAGGGCTCAGGATCTCTGGTATCTTCCATGCTGCTCACTACATACTAAAGTCAAAGGATCTCTGGTTGTGTAGTGTTTTGGCTGTCAATAACTACAGATGAAATAGTGAAGAGATTGGGAGCTTTTGGGTTAGAGTTATTAACCTTATGCAAGAATGGCCTTCCAACCTCTGCCAAGAACAAAGTAAACCAAAAACATTGAACAATGCTCTGGAATACTTACTAAAATTGCTTCAACAAAGAGAAGATTTCCAAACCATCCTCACCTTGTAATCATTGGAATATCTTTGTATTTCATGCTGGTACATCCCAGTAGGCAGCACCTGTGCTGAAAATGGAATCCCTGAAGTTTCACTTGAAGAGTCTATTGTCCTTGTCCAGATCAGTTCTGGACTATCCCAACCTGGAATTTTCTCAGACTTATAATATATGACACCCATTGTTGAATCCTATTGATTGGATCAGCATGAGCTTACCCAAGCTTGAAGGCACAACTTGACAAATTTTGTACAATAAATGGTTGGTATAGAAGCATAGCTATCAAATGTAAGAAACAGAGATACACAAAATCATAAAAGTGTGATATATCTAACTCTCTTGATATATTGCTCCTGTCTGGGCCCAATATAGTGGAACAGCTCATGTTCTCCCTGGTAGCTCCAGCCATGCATATGATATTGTTTACCCTGGTAGGAAAGCTAGTTCCTCAAAATTAGAAGTGATGCTCATCAACAATGGCAACTTAGTTTACTTGGACTTTAGCTGGTTGTTGAACACAGTGGTACTATCCATATCATCCTGTCCTAAACCAAGAGCATCATAAACCAAGGGGCCAAGAGTTGAAGCTTCTTTTGTACATATGCAACAATGCAATGCAGCTTGAAGCATATGAACTTTAAATTTGTTGTACACCAACTGTAAGGTTGGTGTCATAAACAGAGGAAAATAGAACTAGCTGGAATTGAACCAGCTTGGCCACTAAGCCATAGAGCCCTATTATTCCTCTGCTGACAACCCATGATTACACCTGCTACTGTCATAGACACATGTATACCAGGGAATTTATCCCCATTTTCTTGGATTTAAACAAAGGCAATTGGACAACATTCTCAATCACGTGACTTTGGCGCTTATATCATACATTAAGCGCCAAGCCATGTCCCCTTTCTGCGCTTAATCAAGCAACATAGCCACCTCCACAAAACAACATCACCATGACATGTCAGTGACACATATACATGAGTAAGGCCAACTGCAGATTGGGGTTCTTATTGGATTAGGTATTACATATTATGTGTTTGTAAATAGCTTGCTTGTAGAATATATAAGGAGGCCAACCAACCATGGTAACACCCAGGTTGATTACCTCTTGTCAAATCCCCAA
Source organism: Rhizoctonia solani (assembly GCF_016906535.1). NCBI lineage: Eukaryota > Fungi > Basidiomycota > Agaricomycetes > Cantharellales > Ceratobasidiaceae > Rhizoctonia > Rhizoctonia solani. Next base: position 1,762,424 of record NC_057379.1, read on the forward strand.
GCTGTACAAGGACCTTAGGTCCAGTAATTAGTCACTTAGCTACTTAGTTGCCACCTTAAGTGTGCTTGTCACCATACTTAGTTAGCTCCTTGACACCTTAAGCATCTTTGTTGCCATAGTATAGTTGGCCATTGCCATAGATAGGTCTCCTGTTGCCTTAAGCAACTCTTCATTTGTACAGTGCAGCCACAAGCACCAACATCCTTGGTGTCCTACCAGATGTCTAGGACACTAGGTAATCAACCTTGTGTTGGTTGTTACTGTACCCACTAAGACTCAACAAACAAGAAGAGCTCCTGTACTAGTATGTTGTACACCACTGTAAGGTGGGTACATGCTGGTGGGAGCAGGCGCTTATGGCCATACTACTACAGGTGTCATGACCATCATTGGCATGACATGATTTTTTACTATTTCCTACCTTTTTTCCGAGATAGTTTCCTTTTTTGGTATATATTTATGACTCATCAAGATCACGTGACATATTTGATATATGATGTGAAATTGTAAATGACTCACTGTTTTGTATTGTTGTTTTTGATGTGGCTCTTCTCATGTATTTAAACCAGGTCAAGTTGCTGCTAAAACAGCAAGACTTGACCTCTTTGTCAATTCATCCTCACTCTTACCTATCCCTTTGCCCAAGCCCTTAGTTGGCTATAGTGCACATTACTTAAGCATCTTATCCAGGCCATTGTTGCCCTCTACCCCTATATCATAACCTTTGGGCCCTCGTCGCCCCTCTACCCTTCTCATAGTCCATTGGTGATAGTGCCACGGACTTTAAGCCCCCTTGAACCATAGGTCCAAGCTGAGTCGTGACACTAGGTCAAGTCTTTACTTGTATTCCTGTCGACAAACAAGACCTACGCTTGGATAAGCACCAAAGCTTGAAAAGCCATCACATTGTAGCCCCTGTGTAATAATCAAAGACAGGAATACGAGTGGCAGTAAAGCTGCGGGATAGCCCCTTGCTAGCAATTGTCCGCATACCAGGGTGTCCGCACCTTTAGCCATACGCTGTTAGTCAGCTAACCTTCCGCTTACTAAAAACCTGATTGTTAATCACGCTTGTACACAGCTGTTGATATCAATATAAGGATAGTCTAACGCTAGTAGGAAAGCAAACAGTTAGTATTTTAGCGCTATAAACCCGTTTTGTCTATCTGATCGAGTACCGATTTGTATCGGGAACGCATCCTAGTGTTTGATTTTCTAGATCTTGTTCTTTTTGCCATCTTTTGGCCCTATTCCATTGTCACCCGCTACCTCTACCTCAAAAAAACCATCAACAACATCAATCACGTGCTAGTCGGTCGCATTAATAATCTTGAAGAACACATTGCTTGCATTGAGGAACCAGGGCTCGTCCAAACAATAGCCCACATCAAACACCACAAGTCCTTTGCCAAGCGCCTTAATAATATATACGAGGCAGACCTTCAAGAACAAAAAAATCTTATTGCCAATCTTGAATCCCACAATTGGGATCTAGCTCTCACAATTGAAGAGCAAGAAAGGCGTATTGAAGAAAAAGACCAACTATTGGTGGAAAAAGAGCTAGAGTTAGATAACTTCCATTGCTCTATCCAGGATATCACCCAAGACGGAAAAGGGCGTATCCACTACTACAAGGAATATGAGTTTTTCTGTTACAACCCCCTAACTTATACCATCAGAATCGCACGAATTTTCTGTTATTTTTAGTATTTTTTACGGACTTGATATCTTTTGTTTTTCGATCACGTGATCTCGGCGCTTATTTATGCCGAGATGCCGTGCCGAGATGCCGTGCCAAGGGCGCTTAGGAGAAATCCATGCTTCTGCGCAGTCCGCAGCACGCTTCTCTTTTCACATGTAGGCTTCTATTCACACACGCACAGACCACATGTAGTTAGTAGTTTTATCTATATATACAGCAGGAAAATTGCTTGGACACCCCAAGTCAATTTTACCTTGTCTCTTACACATTAGAGAAGGTAGCCAGCCAGCTAAGTAGCCGGCCCCCAAGTAGTATCAGTAGCACTCACCCCCTCACCTAACCTACCACACCTCCAGGCCTCCGGCCCCTCCGCATCAACAGTAGATAGTTAGTCGTCGCCTTAAGCAACTTAGTAGTTAGTAGTTAGCCTTAGTCAGTTAGATTACATAAGCCAGTGTAGTAGTACGGCCACAAGCGCCCACCTCCACCAGCGCGTACCCACCTTACAGTGGTGTACGACATTTTTGCAGTCTCATATGACAATGCCTGGCTTGGGCGCGATGGGAGAAACTAGCCTGACTCCCTCCCAAATCCAATTGGGGTGGTCCGCCCCTTCTTCACAAACTCATACTCCTGCACCTGCGGCTGTGCCGCCTCATGTTTATTCTCCCATGTCCTTTGATCAAATGTCAGATTGCAAACTCCTTGATATGGTAGCCCAGAATATGATCATTTTGAAAAAAGAATTTTCCCAATTACAAGGGGCTTACAAAGCCCAAAGTGATCAATTAGCATTGTTAAGGGCTGAACTTGAGGAACATCGCAACCAGTCGCAAAATCAACATATATTCTATTCCACCCAAATCCAAGGAGCGGCCGCTTCCATTCAAGCTGTGCAAGACCAGCTACTCCACAATTCCACTACTCGTCCCACGGCCCCACCTCCACCTTCTGGCACAGCCACCTCCACCAATCCCCCACCCGCTCCTGCGTCTTCCAATTCGGATTTGAAATTTGCTAAACCCAATAAGTTCAGTGGCAAGAAAGAAGACGCCCTCAATTTCATTATTGCCTGCCAGGCCTATATAAGGGCAAAAGGAGCAAATAGATCCCACGAGGAGAAAATATTGTGGGTAACGTCATATTTTGAAGGTGCAGCAGAAGATTGGGTTCGTCCCTATAAAGAAAGGAAGGTTTTCAGGGGAGAAGCGGTCCCACTATTGGAAGATATTGATGTATTCTGGGCAGAGTTCACTAAACATTATGTGGACACAAATCGTGATGAAAAGTACCGCCAAAAATGGAACAACTTGCGGCAGAAGGCTTTGGTACAAGAATACACCCGGGAATTTCAACAATACTCTGTTTCCCTGGGATATAGCGACAAAACCCTGCGCAATAAGTACTATGATGGCCTCCAAAACAATATTAAGGACATCATGCTGTCAACTATGTTCCAATGGCGCCGCGCTACTGCCCAACAAGTCTATGATAAGGCAGAGGAGATTGCAAACCATATTGAATCTACACGCTTATCTCATCCTTCTGTCTCTACAGTCCGCGCCCCTGCCAACGCCGCCCCCACTACCACTTCCATTCCCCCTTCCACCCGCACTCGTCTCAATGTGGGAGACAATGTTTATATGATTGACCCAACCACCCGCCGCGCCAAGAAAGGCGCTATCACTTCAATTGTTTGCACTACCTCTGGCAATATGCCAAATGTTTGTTGGAATGGAGAATCCAAGGACACCATGGTCCCATTCCCCTCCCTAAAAAAGGATGAGCGCCCTGCAGCGGCCGCCCCAGTTAAACCAATTGTTGCCCCTGTCCCGGTGTTAGCCACAAGCAAGGGTCCAGGCCCCATGGATCTTGATGGAAGGGGTTTTGCAAATCTAACCTGCCATGTGTGCGGCGGAAAGGGCCATTTTGCACGCAACTGTCCCTCTAAGCCCATGTCTGGACATGTGGCTAATGTCAAATGGTCTTGGGAAAGGCCTAAAGAAGAAAATAGGATTGAAGTTGTCTCTGATGAGGAAGAGTCGGGAAAAGGAAAAGCCAAGGCCGACTAAGGAGTAAGGCACTTGGCTGTATGCTTGCGGATTTGCATTATGTAAACGATGATTTCGAAATACTCTCTTTATGTAATACATCTCAAATATATGCATTGTTCTCTGCAAATCCGTGTGAGACTCCTAAAACCCAAAAATCAAGTTTTTGGCTAAACCTTTTCAAGGAAAAGCCATGATTGACTCTGGGGCAACTTCTTGCTTCATCCACCCTCTTTTAGTAGAAACCTATTGGCTTCCAACCTATATACATCCAATCCCCAAGAAACTACGCGTTATTGATGGCCGAGAAATTGATTCTGGCCAAATCACTCACTTTACTCGATTTAAATGTACCATTGGCAACCACACCAAAGAATTAGAGTGCCATATTTCCAATATTGGCAACCATCAATTAGTTTTAGGGATGTTGTGGTTAAAAAAGCACAATCCCCAAATATCATGGGAAAAACATACACTCGTTTTCAACTTGTTATATTGTTCCAATAATTGTCTGTCTGTACCCGCTGTCCTAGAACTCAAGGCAGTAGAAGAAATACCACTACCTTATCAAGAATTTTCCAAGGTCTTCTCTGAGGAAGAATCATCCAAATTGCCACCCCACCGTCCTTACAATATTGCCATTGAGTTACTCCCGGATGCGCGACCACAACATGGTCCCATATACAGTTTAGGTCCAAGGGAGGATGCGGAACTTAAAGAAACCATTGAGAAACAACTCAAAGCAGGTTTAATCCGCCCGTCTAAATCCCCTATGGCCTCTCCCATATTATTTGTTAAAAAGAAAAATGGGAAGTTACGCATGTGTGTGGATTATTGGCGTCTGAACAGTATGACCAAGAAAAACGTCTATCCCCTGCCCTTGCCACAGAATCTCATTGAGAAATTACAAGGGGCTAAGATCTTTAGCAAATTTGATCTCAAGGCAGGATACAACCTAGTCCGAATCAAAGAAGGCGATGAATGGAAAACCGCTTTCAAAACAAAATACGGACTATTTGAATATTTGGTCATGCCTTTTGGATTAACAAATGCACCGGCGGCTTTTCAAGACATGATGAATGAGATATTCAGGGATCTTCTGGATGTCTACGTCATCATTTATTTGGACGACATTCTGGTATTCTCTTTGAACAAAAAGGATCATGAAGCTCATGTACGAGAAGTACTTAAAAGGTTGCAAGACAATGATCTCTTCTGCAACATTGAAAAATGTCATTTCCACGTCAAGAAAATCGATTACTTAGGGTTTATTATATCCGAATTTGGCATAGAAGTGGATCAGTCTAAAGTTACAGACGCTATGAACTGGTCAACACCTAAGAATGTCAAGAACATCCAAGAATTCTTAGGATTTGTAAACTTTTACAGACGATTTATCCCTAATTTTGGCAACATGGCACGACCTCTGTACAACCTGCTCAAAAAAGATAGTACTTGGAAATGGGAACAGGCGGAACAACAATCCTTTGATGGTCTGAAGAAATGTCTTACATCAGCACCTCTGCTTCTACAACCAGACACCACAAAACAATTTTATGTGGAATGTGACGCCTTGGATTATGCCACTGGAGCAATACTATCTCAACGTAATCTAGAAGGGAAATTAGCCCCTGTAGCCTATTTATCTAAATCCCTATCCCCAGCTGAAAAGAACTACGATATCTTTGACAAGGAATTACTGGCAGTTATCAGGGCATTTAAAGAATGGCGCCACCTACTGGAAGGATCAGAATTACCAGTCCAAGTCCTAATGGATCATAAGAACTTGGAATACTTCTCCACATCACAATCCTTGAATAAACAACAGATTTGATGGGCAAATTTCCTAGTGGACTATAATTTCCAGATCATTTACAGGCCTGGGGCACAGAATAAGAAGGCCAATATCCTTTTGCGGCGCTATGATTTAGTATCCCTTGAAGGGGGGTAGAGAACCAAGTTCTCCTGAAACCGGAACTTTTTATTGCATCAATCACCCCGGATCAGGAAATCAATGATCTAATTGGCAAAGCTATTTACAAGGATGACCGTCTAAAAGAGATTCTGCTCAAACTCCAGAACAAGGAAAAGGTCTTGGATTGGGAATTAAGAGAAGGACTACTATGGTATCAAGGAAAAATCTTTGTACCAAAAGACAATACCATTAGGAACCTTATCCTAGAATCTAGGCATGACGCCTTGGCGGCGGGACACCCAGGACAAGCCAGGACATTAGAACTTATTTCCAGAAGTTATTATTGGCCATTGCTGAAAAAGTTTGTCAACTCTTATGTCAGCCACTGCAAAACCTGTATCAGGTCCAAACCAACAAATCAAGTTCCTGTAGGGCTGCTAAAGCCATTACAAATTCCTGAACGCCCTTGGGAAGATATAGCTTATGACATGATTGTGGGATTACCGGTTTCAGAAGGCTTTGATGCTATCCTAACCGTGATTGATTGATTTTCAAAAATGGTCCATTTTATTCCTACCCAATCCACAGCGTTGGCTATTGACATTGCCAACTTATTCATCACATACATCTGGAAGTTACATGGCCTCCCCAGGAGTACCGTTTCAGATAGAGGTCCTACATTTAATGCCAAGTTTATTTGTCATCTATATAAAAGGCTAGACATCAAGCCTACATATTCTACAGCCTACCATCCTCAAACAGATGGTCAAACAGAACAAATACAACAAGAGGCTGAGATCTTTATACGTATGTTTGGGAATCATTGTCAATCAGACTGGGTATCACTATTACCATTGGCCAAATTTGCTTTGAACAATTTGAAACAGACTTCCACAGGCAAATCCCCTTTCCAAATATGTTACGGCTATAATCCAAGATTTACAGTTGGTCAAAAGTCAGATGAGTCAGTCCCTAACGCAGACAAACATGCAGAATTCTTAGAAAAGGGCTATGATGAAGTCAAGGCAACGTTATCAATATCCCAAGAAAGGATGAAACACTTCTATGATCAACGTCACAGAGAAGAAGAAGAAATTCAAGTAGGGAACAAAGTTTGGCTAAGTCATCAGAATATATCCACCGATAGACCATCCATCAAGCTTAGCCACAAAAAGCTAGGTCCCTACTTGGTAATCAAAAAAATTGGATTGCATGCGTATAAATTACAACTACCTCACACCATGCGCATACATCCAGTCTTTCACATTAATCTTCTGACAAAATTCCATCCTGACCCTCATGGACGCGACCCTCCTCAACCTGCACCTATTATTACAGAAGAAGGTGAGGAAGAATATGAAGTTGAAAGAATCCTGGACAGCAAATGGAAAGGGCGTGGCAAATCAAAGAAACTCTGGTATTTAGTTAAGTGGAAGGGATACGACAAAGGAAGCAACTCGTGGGAAGCAGTGGATAATGTGGGTAACGCTCAAGAAGCCATAAAAGAATTCCACATGGAACATCCTGATGCAGTTGGAGCTTGAAGAGGGGGTAATGTCATGACCATCATTGGCATGACATGATTTTTTACTATTTCCTACCTTTTTTCCGAGATAGTTTCCTTTTTTGGTATATATTTATGACTCATCAAGATCACGTGACATATTTGATATATGATGTGAAATTGTAAATGACTCACTGTTTTGTATTGTTGTTTTTGATGTGGCTCTTCTCATGTATTTAAACCAGGTCAAGTTGCTGCTAAAACAGCAAGACTTGACCTCTTTGTCAATTCATCCTCACTCTTACCTATCCCTTTGCCCAAGCCCTTAGTTGGCTATAGTGCACATTACTTAAGCATCTTATCCAGGCCATCGTTGCCCTCTACCCCTATATCATAACCTTTGGGCCCTTGTCGCCCCTCTACCCTTCTCATAGTCCATTGGTGATAGTGCCACGGACTTTAAGCCCCCTTGAACCATAGGTCCGAGCTGAGTTGTGACAACAGGTAAGACTTATGTAATCTACTGACTAAGCTATGCTAATGTTGCTTAAGGCAACCTATTATTATCAACTGTTGATGGAGGGCCTTAGGCCTGGGAGGTGTGGTAGGTGTCAGAGCCAACAACTACCAAAGAGGTAACCTAACTAGTTATTGCCTAATATAGGACTTATCAGCTAGTAGGGCCTAACAATGCTCAAGGCAATGCCAGGAAGGGGTAGGACAAGACCTAATAGGGTAAAGTGCACTAATGCTGTTAAGACAGCAGGGCAAGGAACCTTTGACAGTGACTGGTATGCTCTCAGGCAATACTCTTAATTGTATGTCTTAGGGTAGGTAGTGTAGGATGGGGATAAGAGGTTGAGTTCTGAGGCTTAAGGCTCTCAGAACCCTCCTTATATATTCAACAGAGAAGGGGAAGAGTAGTTACATGTACAAACATCAAAACAAAGATAAGGTCACATGACCAGAGATAAGAAAACAGGATCACATGACTACAGGTCATGTGATGAGATTACATAATAAGCGCTCAGCGCCTAAATAACATAAAGATGCATATATCCATAAATCTTCATGAAAATAGCGCATATATTCACTATTTCTTTGACTTAGTGGATTCTAAGGTGGTCACGCCTCTAGGGCATGACAGTAGGTTAAACAAGTGGGGGTGAGCATGTAAACTTCTGGGGGCCAGCTACTTAGCTGGCTGGCTACCTTCTCTAATGAATAAGAGACAAGGCAAAATCAACTTGGGGTCTCCAAGCAATTTTCCTGCTGTTTATATAGACAGAGGGACTAATTACATGTGGTCTGTGCGTGTGTGAATAGAAGACTACATGTGAAAGGAGAAGCATGCTGCAGGCTGCACAGAAGCATGGATCTCCCTTGGCACAGCATCTTGGCGCAGCATCTTGGCATCATAAGTGCCAAGATCACGTGATTGAAAAAGTAAAGATAAAGGGATTGTAAAAAATACTAAAAATATCAGAAAAATTGTCCAAATCCAGTGGTATATTTAAGGAGGTTGTAACATTGCCCCCCCTTAAAGGCTCTTGGCAGTGTCACAAGCCTTTTTGAGTCTAGCCTGGTTGAAGCGCTTAATCTTGTCCTGGCTATGTTCTAGCAATTCCTCTGGTTCCCAAGAATTGTCTTCAGGTCCGTAACCTTTCCATTTTATCAAGTAAAACCATTTCCCCTGTTGTTGTTTGGAGTCAATGATTTGTTCTACTTCATATTCTTCTTCTCCCTCTATTGTTTCAGGGGGAGGTTTTTCTGGGAATGGTTGACTTGGGGACTTGTAGGATTTGGATAGCAGACCCACATAGAAAATGTTGTGGATTTTTAGGGATTTGGGGAGCTTGAGGCAGTACGCATGGCTGGAGATTTTCTTGGTTACTTCAAAAGGTCCTAGGCGCCTTGGGTCTAATTTGTTGGAGTTTGACCTGATTTCAATGTTTTTTGCATCTAGCCATACTTTTTCTCCAATGGAATATTCTGGAATTATCCCCTTATTCCCTGCCATTCTTTCCTTAGTCATCCTGAGAGCAGCTTCTGCTTCTTTCCATTCCCAGGCTAGGGTGTTGGCCACTTGGTTGGCTTCTGGGACATTTGCTGGGATGTTGGATGGGTTCATGACAGGATTTCTTCCATAGACCAATTTGAAGGGGGTTTTCCCAGTGGCAGCGTGTATGGCGTTGTTGTATGCATACTCTGCCAGCAGTAACCAGGTGGCCCAGTCTGAGTGATCTGCCGCAACATATGATCTAAGGTAAAACTCAATGAACTGGTTCACTCTCTCTGTTTGTCCATCAGACTCTGGATGGTAAGCTGATGAGAAAGCTGGTTTTACTCCAAGACACTGGTAGAGTGCCCTGAGGAATTTTCCTGTAAACATGGTGCCCCTGTCTGAGATTGTTTTGACTGGTAACCCATGCAATTTCCAAACGTGTGAAATGAACAGCTCTGCTAGGCCCTTGGCTGAGACTTTCTTGGTTGTTGGGATGAAGTGTCCAAACTTGGAGAAGGAGTCTATGACAACCAGGATTGTGTCAAACCCTTGTGATTTAGGGAATCCTGTGATGAAATCATACAAGATTGTGTGGAAAGGATATGGTGGGACTTCCAAAGGTTTTAAGGCAATGACAGGAGCATGGGCGCAACAGTTGGCTTGACAAGTGGGGCAACATTCCACCCATTCCTTGGCCAAGGATTTCATTCCTGGCCACCAGTAGTTTTGACTGAGGAGTTCTAGGGTGCGCTGTTGTCCTGGATGGCCCACCAAGGGAGAGTCATGAAATTCTTTGAGCAATCTCTCTTTCAGGGTTTCCAAGTCTGGGACCACTAATTTTCCTTGGTACCATAACAGATCTTCTTCCCAATCATAATCCTGGTAGGCTTTTTGAATTGAAGGGGGTGCATTGTCCGCGCCTTCTGTCAGGAACTGGATGATTGCTTTAAGGGAGGGGTCTTCTCTCAATTTGGAATGTATTTCTGTGACAATTTCTAGTTCTTCCTCCAAGGTGTTGGCAAAGACTTCTGCTGGGAGCATAATCTCTGGTTCTTGGGGATCATCTTTGTAGTCTGACCATCTTGACAAGGCATTGGGCTTCCCTGATTGCTTCCCTGGGCGGTAATGTATTTCAAAGTTGAAGTCACTGAGGAAAATACGCCATCAAGCGTGCCATTGATTGAATGTTTGAGCCTGCATCCAATATTCCAAATTCCTATGATCAGTGAACACCTGGACCAGTTTATCCATTACCTCCAAAAAGATGCGCCATTCTTCCAGTGCTTTGATGATGGCCAGAAGCTCCTTATCATGGGTATTGTAGTTAGCTTTGGCTCCTGAGAATGATTTGGACATATAGGCAACTGGGTGTAGGCAGTTATCTTTTCCTTGTTGGCTGAGTATGGCACCCATGGCTACTCCTGATGCGTCTGTCTCTAGGTAGTAGGGTAGCTTGGGGTTGGAGTGGATTAGTACTGGTGCTTTGGTAACTAGAGATTTCAGCTCCTGGAAAGCTTGGTCTTCTGGGTGTAAGGAGCACGTGACCCCGGGACACGGCCCCAAGGCCCCCAAACCTTACACACTATAAAGAGAAATCAAATACATAATATATTTCATACCGCAGTAACAAACAAGCCCGCAGTAGCTGCGGACGTTAATGATAAGATATAATGAAATAAAGCCTTAGCACAAGTGCTAGGCCAAGAATCGGAATAAGACTGAATGATACCACACGCAGGTATATGCGACAGCAGAATACCCGTGTTGAAAACATATAAAAAGACCTATCGATAGTTAGCATGTAGACTCACGACTTTGTACTTTAATATTTTTAATTCGATTGACTTTGATAGCCAACTCGCTTGACTCTAAACTCTGGTTTACTATTGTCTCACTCGTATTGATTCACGCAAGGTTGTTTATTACATTTGATTACTAACATTACAGTTACCGTACGAATTCTACAACCTTACATTTTTTGGCTTACGTTCGTTCAATCAATTCTCGAACCCAACGACTGATCACCGGAGGAGGAGAGATACTGTTGGACATATAATTAGTTTTGGACATTAGATAAGTACTTAAGAACACATTAGAACACTCACATTTGGAATTAGCTACCCAAATGTCGAACACAGGACAAGACGGAGCTCCCACCGGGCACGCTGACAATGCGCCCTTGGTAGGACCTAGCGTTAAGCCCAGGTCGGCCTCAAGAATGAGCACGGCCCGTGAAGTCCCCCTAGAGTCAACGCCAAAGGCGTCCAGAAAGGCTACAAAAGGCAAAAGCTCAGCGTATACAACGGAGAGCAAAACTAGCCGGCCGAGTTCCAGGGCGTCAGGAACATCGTCAGTGGAACAAGGGGGAGGATACAGCGTCAAGGACGCTGGGGGAGAAACTGGTCAAATAAAGGACGGCGATGAAGCGTTGGGGGATGAGGGAACATACAATAGAGAGGAAGAAATAGGCGAAACCTACATGGAAGCAGACACTGCAATGATTAGTGCATCGCCGGAAGAAACAGTAACAAGGGGTATACCTAAGTCAGCAATACTGTCCCCGATTAGTAGAAGACCACAATACCAAATACAAAGTGTACCAACGGTACTAGAACCTCCCGCAGAGATCAAAAGACCTGCTTCAGCACCGATAAACCCACATCGGCAAACCCCAGTAAATAAACCCGTCGAAATAGAACAGAGCAGACAGGGCATAAACAGCCCGAGTGCCGAAGCAAATGCTAGACAGAAAAACCGCTGGCAGATAGGGAATATAGTAACAAGGGACGATACAGTACCCTTAATAATAAGGACACCGCCTGGCCCCAGTAAAGGGAAGCAAGCAATAAGGAACACAAGCGGAAGAAAGGAAAAGAAAGAGGAAAGCCTACCTCGTAGACAACTAGACCCTAGGGAACAAACGCGCCTAGACTATAAACTAATAGACGCGATTGGAAAGGACAGAGAGCGATTAGCCGCTTTACTGGACTATGAGGAATCGATGGGAAATGGAGGGCGCAAGGCCCGAATATTATTCGCAAATACAAACCCAGAAGTGACAGTACAAGCAAAAGAGAAAGGAAAAGAACCCACAACTCCTAAGAACAAGAGTCGCGTGCAAGCCACATTAGGACTACCCATGAGCCAGCTGGAGGGCGAGCGCAAGTACACGCATACACCAGCTCCAAACACAGTAACGGCAAAGAACAGGGGACTTCCTACTGGTGGATACTTGCACGACCGATTAACAAACCCCACCAAAGAATTGGTAGTGGCCGACGGGAACCCCAGCAATTCAAGCGAATCGAGTAGCAGCTCAGACAGCGACGATGACTTCAATAACATGAGTCCGCATAAACTTGCTAAATACATTAAGAAATTAAAGAAGAAGAATAAAGAAAGAAAAGAAAAGGAAAAGCTGAGGAAATTACAACTCAGCGGGTTTAAGACAAAGTTACCTACCGCATACAACGGGTCGAACGACTTCGATACATTCGAACAATTTGTTTACGAAGTAGAAACATGGCAGGAGGACACAGGATTCGAGGACTACGAAGCCGTAAGGCACGTAAAAAGCTTCCTCAAAGATAAAGCGGCAAGCTACTATATGCTACATGTAGCCCCCGATGTCACTCAATATACACTGACCCTGGTATTCCAAGGGCTATTTGATTATTGCTTCCCGCCAGACAGTCAAGCAAGAATACGCCGCAAGTTTAACAATATGACACAGTCAGACCGGGGGTTTAGAGATTTCTACCGCGAATTATGTAAAATACAAAGAAGACTAGCGGACATAAACGATAAATCAATCGCTGTCCGAATGTGGGAAGGAGCCCACAGCTACATACGCATAGAATGGGCGAAGAATGGATATTCGGCGGAACACAACTTGCCGGAGGAATTAGAAGAATCGGCAATTAGATTTGAAACCGCCAAAAAAATTCGCCGAACGGAAGAGAACCGAACAAATGATCGCCGAGACCGATCGACATACAAAGGCAAGCGCCCTGATTACCGTAAGCCTAGGGAAGGCAAAAGGAACGGTAACACGCCCAGGCAAGATAAGCCGCACGTCAGTACCGATAAGTCTCCAAGAAAGGAGAAGGTACCTAGGCTCTTGCCAGAAAAGTTCGCAGAATATCGTGCAGCAGGAAAGTGCACATTCTGCCATGAGATCGGACATATAGCCAAGGACTGCCCGAAGCAAAACTTCGCTAAACCTAAGGGTATAAGCACGTTGGCCGTAAGCTTTGCTCGCATACATGAACTAGAAACAGCGACAAGGGAGTCTAAATCGATATACGCAATATCTCTTGACCCGGGGGACAGCAACGAAATCGTATGTGATACACAAACCTTAAGTACATACGCGATAAAGAAAGAAACCTTACCGTCTATGGAATGGAACACATCCAAACCAAGAGACAAGGAAAGAAAGGTCCCACGACCAATAATACTCGAGGTCCTAATTAATGGGAATCCTGCTCGAGCATTACTCAATAGCGGGTCGCACGGGGATTTTGTATCAACCACATTAGTAGACCAATTGAAGCTAAAAAAGACCCAATTAGCTAAACCCATAGGACTACAAATGGCAGTATTGGGATCTAAGAGCTCAATTAATTGGTGTGCAAACGCTCTATTCCAGTACCAAGGGATAGAAGAAGATCGACCATTCGATGTAATGAATATAGAAAACTACGACTTAATATTGGGCACACCTTTCTTGTACCAATTCAAGGTCACGTTCGGACTCAACCCGCCAAATGTATTAATCGGTAGTAACAAGGCAGTACCCCTACAGGGAGGTACAGTAACAAAGATAGCCTCGCTAGCAGCAGAACTGCTAGAGGATGAGATAGAAAAGGTGCGCGCTCAATTGAGCGACGCATGTAAGGACCTGTTCAAAACAGCGGCTGAAACGCCACTTCCCCCATTACGAGTGATAAATCATCGTATCCCACTAATCGACGACAACAAACCCTTACCATGGCGATCGTCTAAGTGCCCTGAGAAATTAAGGGATCAATGGGAGAAGAAGAGAAATGCATACGTACAGACAGGAAGATGGCGATTCGCGACGGGAAAGAACGCGACACCTATGCTATTCCTAACAAAGAAGAGTGCTGACGGGTCTGTCAAACTCCGTACAGTACTAGATAAACAAGCGTTGAATGATAACACTCATAAATTAGCCTCACCGCTGCCAGATCAAGCGGACATCTTATGGCGAGTACAAAAACATAAGTACCGGTCATTAATCGATGGAAAGGATGCGTACAAACAAATAAGGGTAGAACCAAAAGACGTACCACATACATTGTTTGTGACACCCAATGGTACTATGGTAAGCGAGGTAATGCAACAAGGCAATACAAATGCCAGTGCTACATACCAATCGCTCATGAATATATTACTCGAGAAGGGGCGAGGAAAATACTGGGATGTATTCTTAGACAATATAGTAGTATATACAAACTCGATCGAAGAGCATATATCCAGGATGAACGAACTCTTCGAGATATTAAGACGCAAGAAGCTCTACCTTAGCAATGGGAAGATACAATTCCTAGTACGCGAACTAAACATACTAGGTCATGTGATCGATGAAAAAGGGATCCAAATGGACCCCGACAAAATTGACAACGTACTAAAGTGGAAAACACCTACCACTAAGGAACAAGTGATGGCGTTCCTAGGAGCAGTTGGCTACCTAGCGCCTAATTGCGAGGGCATAAGAATACCCATGGGGGTACTATCAAACCGATCAGCGGGAAACAAACACTGGAATTGGGACCATACAGCCCAACGTGCGTTCGAAGAAGTAAAAATGATAGTACAGAAACATAGGGACAATCACCGAGTCGCTATAGATTACAGTGAGGAGGCCCCTCCAATCAACTTAGTAACAGACGCAAGTTGCACCGGTGCAAGCGGTGTACTGTCGCAAGGAAAGGAACTAAGTAAGGCGCATGTAATCGCCTTTTGGTTGGGCAAATTTAATAGCACTCAGCAAAACTACGCAGTGCACGAATTAGAACTACTAGCGATCAAAGAGTCACTAGATCGGTTCAGGCATTTATTAGTAGGATGTAAATTCAATATATACACGGATCACCGGGCTCTCGAACACTTTCAGACACAGAAGAACTTAAGCCCGCGACAAGTCCGATGGCTACAAGTATTCAATGAATTCGATTATTGCATTATATACATCCCAGGAGAAACAAACGTATTAGCCGATACACTGTCCCAAATATACGAAAATGAAAGACTGGGAACAGTAAGAGCCACGAGCGAATACGTGCAAGATAAGGACAACGTACCTGACCTTGAGGCATTTAGCGCCGAAGTCACGGGACACGTGACCGGCCCGATCACCCGACCGCTACTGGTAGCCAAAGAGGCCATAGCCGCCCAAATGCCAATATTAGGCAACCAAGCGATTGAGACTCAGGGTCCGATGGAAATTAATGGGGTCGACCTACCTAATAAGGAAACAATAGAGGAACCTCGACGATCGTCGAGGAACCGTAAACCAGTAACAAAACTGGTTGTGTTGCATTCCCCGACACATAAGAGAGCCCCACCAAAATGGAAGTCTAACAAATTGAAAGAGGCCGAAGATACCTCGATAAAGAAAAAGATGCGCGCGGCTAAGAAAATAAACCCCGAGAAAGAATCTAAGAGCCACGGCACAAACAATGATAAGGATTCAATAACGAAAGACGAGAATGATCAGAAGCTGGAAATACAGGAAGAGAAAACCGCATACAAGCCCAAAGAAGGAAAAAAAGAGGTGTCTGAAATGGACCAAACAAAATTACCCGCACCTAACGTGTTTTATGACCCCACACCAAACACACTCGAAGAATTGAGAGGGCAGTACCAAGAAGATAGATTCTATAAGCTCATTATAGACAACCCGACACATTTCAAGAAATTTGAATTAATTAATGACCTTATATACATAAAAGAAAACGAAGGGAAAGCCCTGTGCATACCCGATATAGAGATAGAGGGAAAGAAACTACGCGAACAAGTAATCAAAGACGCGCACGTACAAATAGGGCACGGTGGAGCCAAAAGAACAAACTACGCGTTAAGAGGGAAAGCGTGGTGGAAAAATATGGTAATAGACGTACAGGACTACTGCGCGTCATGTCATATATGCGCAACAACAAAGCACCAGACGCAGACAAAAATGGGATTACTGACCCCGTTAGACCCAGCAAGAGAGCCGTGGGAATGCGTACAAATAGACTTCGTCGGACCGCTGCCCGAGTCAGAGAACCTAAACGGGAAATGGGATATGCTATGCGTAATCATAGACCAAGCAACGTCCATGGCACGATTAGTACCAACAAAACAAACGTATAAGGCCCGAGACATGGCAGAAGTAATATTTGACAATATCTATAAGTTACACGGGATACCACGAGCCATAGTATCAGATTGGGACAAACTATTCGACTCCCGATTCTGGAGGGAATTATGTCAACTCACAAGAACCGAACTAAGAATGAGCTCCGGATACCATCCGGAGACCGACGGCCTAACTGAACGAAGCCATAAAACTTTGTTCCAGATCATCAGGCAGGCAATAGAAGGAAAACAGAATGAATGGGTAAAGCACATACCAAGCGTCGAGTACGCGATGAACTTGGCAAGGTCTGAAGCCACGGGATACAGCCCGTTCTTCCTGAACTACGGCCGATACCCCACTGGTTCACGTTGGGACACAGATAGCTTGTACCCAGGAGTACGGAAGTTCTTAGTCCGGCAAAGAGAAGCATTAGCAGCCGCACACGACGCCATAATAGACACACGTACACGAATGATAGCCCAGGCAAACAAACATCGACGCCCGGCGGATATAACTCAAGGAGACTTAGTATATCTATCAATGAAGAATCTAAGGCTCCCGAAAAAGATATCACGAAAGCTGGCAAGGAAATACATTGGACCAGTAAGAGTGACGAAAGAAATAGTAAAAGGAACAACATACGAGTTAGAACTACCGAATGATCTAAAAGATAGGGGCATACACCCCGTGTTCCACGCGTCGCTGCTGCGCATTCACGTACCAAATGATGATAACAGGTTCCCTGCAAGGGCGGGAAACCCAACAGTATCCTTAACGGATGCACCTAAAGAATGGGCAGTACGAGCAATACTGCAGCACGCAGGAAAAGGAAAAGAAACCCAATATGAAGTGCTGTGGGCAAACCAAAGCAGAACTTGGGAAGATTATTGCGACATCAAGCATTTAGTCGCGTTAGACGAATACCTCGAACTGCAAGGGGTCGATAGCGTCCTAAACTTACCATGGACAGCTGAATACGGAATAGAGGAACAGGAGTTTGGAAATGAGCTCAAGGAGAATGATATAAAAACAACTGAAAGCAAGGTACAAGTCAACAGCATCGCATTCAATAACATACTAGACGATATCATACACTGTCGCAATATGTCTCGTACCAATACCTCCGTCAAATGACAAAGCGTTTATTTGTTCACTGCCGGCGAGCTTGTCGATTGCGGCGTATATCGCGCCAACCTATTTCGTGTCAGCCATGGATCCCTGGATACTGCGGGCAGCGAACCGCCAAAGTACCAGGAGTTTAGATCAATGCTACACACGATTCGGGAACAGGGGAGTAACACAATTACACCCTCAAACCCTGCAGTCGAGATGCTTACAACGTCGATGAACAAGCTAGCAATAGCGTTAGGGCAAGCAAAGCAAGTCGCTCAACAGAAAGGGGTGCCGGCGAATGAAACAACTCAGCGATACCCAGTCCGTCCCCGGCACCAAGGGCGACCAATACAACGCGCATATATACAAGCGCGCCCACCTATCAACGCTCCTAAGGGGCCAAAAGCCCACAGGAACCCCCTCATCGATAGAATCGGTAATGGCATTCGTCAAACTAAGTACACGGATGCTAATCAAAATCGACAGGGGCGCGTGTCAGCCCGTACGAAAGGCACAGGACGCGGGGAGGAGCTAGGAGGAGAGAATGGAGAGAAAAGTGGAGGAATGAGAAAGCAAAGGAACAAGGAAAGGAGAATAGAGACACGAAAGGAGACGGAGAGGAGAAACAGACCAATGCTTACAGAAAAAGCACTGAAGAAACTTCAGGTCCAAGTAGTGGACACGGTAATAACAAGGTGGATGGAGGGGTTACCGGCACCGTTCCCAACATTCCCAAAAGGGAGAACTATACTTGTCCCATACATGCCAACAAAACCGAAGAAATCATCAACGACGAAGACTGGGACTGGGACCAATTCGCTAACTCAGAAGCCGATTGAACCGCCAATTGGGGAGGGCAAATGTAAGGAGCACGTGACCCCGGGACACGGCCCCGAGGCCCCCGAACCTTACACACTATAAAGAGAAATCAAATACATAATATATTTCATACCGCAGTAACAAACAAGCCCGCAGTAGCTGCGGACGTTAATGATAAGATATAATGAAATAAAGCCTTAGCACAAGTGCTAGGCCAAGAATCGGAATAAGACTGAATGATACCACACGCAGGTATATGCGACAGCAGAATACCCGTGTTGAAAACATATAAAAAGACCTATCGATAGTTAGCATGTAGACTCACGACTTTGTACTTTAATATTTTTAATTTGATTGACTTCGATAGCCAACTCGCTTGACTCTAAATTCTGGTTTACTATCGTCTCACTCGTATTGATTCACGCAAGGTTGTTTATTACATTTGATTACTAACATTACAGTTACCGTACGAATTCTACAACCTTACACTGGGGTACCCCATGACCAGGGGGTTTCCTTTCTGGTCAAGTTGTGGAGTGGGCGTGCCATGGCGCTGAAGTTGGGAATGAATTACTGGAGGTAGTTAACAAATCCTAAAAATGCCTGTACTTGTTTGACCATTTGGGGTTGGGGCCCAGATGTGACAGCCTTGATTTTCTTTTGGTCCATGGAGAATCTGCTGGGAGAGATGACAATACCCAGATAGTCCACTGTGGTAACATGGAAATGGCATTTTGACAGTTTACAGAACAACTGGTTTTTCATAAGTTTGGATAGTACTTCTCTGATGTGGTCTGGGTGCTCTTCCAGTTTTTCAGAGAAGATCAGGATATTGTCCAAGTAAATGACCATGGTGACATCAATCAGATCTCTGAATAGGTTGTTCATAAAATGTTGGAAGGCAGCTGGTGCATTGGTAACACCAAAAGGCATTACTAGGTATTTGAATAGCCTGTATTTGGTTCTAAAAGCTGTCTTCCATTCATCACCTTCTCTGATCCAAACATTGTTGTATCCCCAACGCAAATCCAATTTTGTGAATAGTTTTGCATGCCTGAGTTTGGCCATGAGATTGTCTTGCCTAGGAAGCAGGTAAATGTTTTTGTGGGTGACATCATTGAGTTTCCAATAGTCAACAACCAGTCTGAGGGAACCATCTGCCTTCTTTACAAACATGACAGGGGCGCCTGTGGAGGAAGTGCTAGGGTGGATCTTGCCTGTTGCTAATTCTTCCTCAATGTGTCGTAGACACAGTTGATACCAGGGAATTTATTCCCATTTTCTCGAATTTAAACAAAGTCTAACGGACAACATTTTTGATCACGTGACTTCGGCGCTTATACCATACGCTAAGCGCCAAGCCACGTCCCCTTCCATGCTTACCTCAGCATACGTAGCCACCTCCACCTGATGACATCACTATGACACGTCAGTGACACGTATGCATGAGTAAGGCCAACTGCGGAACAGGGTTCTTATTGGATTACATATTGGATATGATGTATTTGTAATTAGTCACTCTGTAGAATATATAAGGAGGCCAACCAACCATGGTAACACCCAGGTCAATTACCTCTTGTTGCACTCCACACATTGTACAAGGCCTTACAGCCGGTAACCACTTAGATACACGCCTTAAGCGTTGTCCTCACTGTACTTAGGTAGCTTGTCGACGCCTTATAGCGTCTGACCACCGTAGTTAGTTAGTTTGTTGTTGTAGGTAGACCCCTTGCCGCCTTACGCGGTTTTACTCAGTTCTATACGGCCTCAAGCGCCCGCTACCTCAACGCCCCTTAAGGACGTCCAGGACACTAGGTAATTGACCTTAAGTCGGTTGCAAACCGTGCCCACCAAGCACACCCCCACTCAGTCTTGACAAACGAGAAGGTCTCCTGTACTAGCACAAGGGAAATCACCTGATTGGGCTTGCCTTTTGCTATTAATAATCAAACTAGCGTTGGCCCCAGGTAGTACCGAATTGCTATAAGGCAGACAGATCCTGATCGTCCGCGTACCACCGGTCACCGCACCTTTTGTCAGCGGAGCTAGTCAGCAGATCCACCCGCTTGCAGAAAACCCGTTCCACATCACGCCCGTACACGGCAGTTGATTGGTCAATAGGGACTGTCCAACGCTAGGCGGTTGACGCAAGCTCTTAGCGCCAGCACAATAAAGCAACCCATAAGTCCTTATACAGGCACCCTTGGCTACACAGCCCCCACTCCCCCATCTTGCCCACCATTACCTCCCGTACCCCCTCACGCGCTTCCTCCCGCGCCTCCCAGCGCACTGCTTCCCACCAAGGCCGCTCATATCCTCATGAGATGGCAACCCGTTCCCGGAGCTCCGCTTGTCCCCAATCCCCTCTCAATCAAGGAGAGCTGGGACCCACTCTTCCGGCAACCGCTGTTGAGCCAACAGACCTCAAACCAGAGGTCTATGGGGAAGTCTCCCTCAGCCAAGCAATCTCCCTTATCCTGGGATTGCAAAACCAAGTCCTCCGGCTCGAGCGGGAACTCAAGGAAACCAAGGAAGCAGCAAAGGAAGCCCAAGACTGGATGGGAGCAGTTGACCAAGCCCTCACTCGCATTGAGGCTAGGGGTGGAGCCCTGCACACACCAGAAGACCGGAAACCTCCGGCAGTTGAGGCCACGCCCAGGCCCTTATCAAAAACCAACCCTCTTCCAGCGCCTAGTGCGCCCCTCATCACCTGGGCCAACCCTACCAGAGCTCCCCCCGCCTTTGCTCAGCCTACTCCAGTCCAGGCCTCCCCAAGAAGCTATACTCCCCCTCCGCCTTTGCCTATCCAACTCCGTTCCCCTCAAGTCCCACAACCAGCGGTCCCTGTAGCCGCTTATCAAGCCCCAGTTAAGGTGGACCACCCTGACGCCTATATGGGGAAGATAGGGAACAAAGCCCGCCAGTGGCTCACACGGATGCTGGCATGGGTACGTCTAAACCAACGGATGTTCCCCACGGATCAGGAGGTCCTGTCATTCCTCCTGATGAACATGAAGGACGTAGCAGGTGCCTGGGCTCACCCCCATCTCAATCAACTTGGGTCCCACAGGGCCCTTATCCAAACAGTTGACAAATTCAGAACGGAGTTCTTGGCTGCATTTGGAAACCCAGATGCCACGCAAGCCGCTGAGCAGCAAATTACACAACTTACTCAGACAGGAACCTGTGCTGAGTATATCACAAAGTTTAGGACCATTGCCATGGACCTAGACTGGAACAACACCGCCCTTTGTGGGCAATTCGCACGCAGCCTCCTGTTGTAGACACAGTCGATACCAGGGAATTTATTCCCATTTTCTCGGATTTAAACGAAGGCAAACGGAGAACATTTTCGATCACGTGACTTCGGCGCTTATATCGTACGCTAAGCGCCGAGCCACGTCCCCATCCGCGCTTAATCAACATACGTAGCCACCTCCACCTATGACGTCATCATGACACGTCAAATGACACGTATGCATGAGTAAGGCCAACTGCAGAGTGGGGTTCTTATTGGTTATGGTATTGGATATAACATATTTGTAAATAGCACTTCTGTAGAATATATAAGGAGGCCAACCAACCATGGTAACACCCAGGTTGATTACCTCTTGTCGCACTCTACACATTGTACGAGGCCTTACAGCCAGTAACCAATTAGGTACACGCCTTAAGCGTTGTTCTCACTGTACTTACGTAGTTTGCCGCCGCCTTATAGCGCATGGTCATTGTAGTTAGGTAGCTCGTTGTTGTAGGTAGCAACTCCACCGCCTTAAGCGGTTTCTCACTTAGTACATACGGCCACAAGCGCCCGCTGCCTTGACGCCCCTTAAGGACGTCTAGGACACTAGGTAATTGACCTTAAGTTGGTTGCAAACCGTGCCCACCAAGCACACCCACTTAGCCACAACAAACAAGAAGACCCCCTGTACTAGCACGAGGGAAAACAGGTGATTGAGCTTGCCTTTCGCTGTCAATAATCAAACCAGCGTCGGCTCCACCTAGTACCAAATTGCTATAAGGCAGACGGGCTCTAATTGTCCGCATACCCACGGTTGCCGCACCTGTTACCAGCGACCTCAGACAGCAGATACACCCGCTTGCAGAGACGAGGCCCTACATTACGCCCGCCCACGGCTGTAATTAGCGGCACTTACTGTCCAACGCTAGGTTGTTTGACGCAGAGGTTTAGCGTTAGCGTAACTAAGCGCTCATAAGTCCTGATATAGGCACTACCTGGCTACACAGCCCTCACTCCCCCTCACTTGCCCGCCATTACCTCGCGCACTCCCACTCGCTCCTCTTCCCGGGCTTCCTCTCACGCTGGCCGCTCCTACCCGCCAACACATCCCATGGCAACCCGTTCCCGGCCACCCTCTCAAACCCGCTCCCCTATCAATCAAGGGGACCTGGGACCCTTCCTTCCGTCAGCCGCCCCTGTTGAGCTTGGGGAAGTATCCCTTGAGCGCGTCACACGCCTCCTCCTTGGCCTCCTTGGCCAAGTCAAACGCCTCAAACGGGAAGTTGGGGAAATCAAAGAAGCAGGGATCAAGACCCGCACCAACGTCAAAAATATATCCCAAGCCGTCAATGTTGTCAAGGATGGGCTTAGAAGCCTCCAGCTCCACGGGCCCCGGACCCCAGAGGATACCAAGCCCCCGGTCGTGGAAGCAACGCCACGCCCCCTATCAAAAGTCGACCCTATTGGATTGACTAGTCGGGTCTTGTTCTGGCCCAAACCATCCAAAGGGCTCCCCATCTTTGCCCAACCCACTCCCGTACGAGCAGTGCCCCCGCAAGTCCCATCTCCCTCTCTATCTTTGCATCTCCAATCCCCGATTGGAGCATCTGCCCCTCCACCTCCGGCTCCAATTGCCGCCTATCCTGCCCCAGTCAAAGTAGACCACCCAGATGCCTATACAGGCAAAATTGGGAGCAAAGCCAAACAATGGCTTACAAGGATGCTGGCTTGGACCCGGTTGAACTCCTGCATGTTCCCTACGGACCAAGAGGTCCTATCCTTCCTCCTAATGAACATGAAGGATTCCGCGGGAGCATGGGCCCACCCTCACCTTGACCAGCTTGGATCACACCGAGCAATCATTCAAACGGTCGAGGGATTCAAATTGGAGTTCCTGGCAGCATTCGGCGACCCTGACGCCACAAGGGCCGCTGAGCGGAAGATCACTACTCTCACCCAGTCTGGCACATGCGCAGACTATATCACAAAGTTCAGAACCCTGGCAATGGAACTGGACTGGAACAACGCGGCCCTCAGAGGCCAGTTTGCCCGTGGCCTCCACTGGGAGGTCAGCCGCCAAATTGCAACCCGCAAACACCGGCCCCAAACACTCCTTGAGCTGCAGAACGCAGCACTCGTCATTGACAACGCTCTCCGCAAAGAGCGTGCTAGCCACCCACCAAGGGATAATAAGCCTAGCAGACCATCCAACCCCACAAGGGGGACAAGTACCGGCCAAGCCACATCCGGTTCAAAGAAACTCTCCAACAATCCCAACTTTGTGTCGGAAGAGGAACAAAATCGCCGCCGCGCCGCTGGCACTTGCATCAAATGCGGCAAAATGGGCCATAAGTTTGCGGAATGCCGCACTGGCTGGAAGGCTACCCCTATTGAGGACAAAGGGAAAGCCAAGGAAACTGCCAAAATTGGCAAAGACTCCAAGTACCAATTGGGAAAAGAGTAAGGGTACCTGCTGCCGCGCGCAAGGACCCCAAGGACTCTGGGCTTGTTGAAATCTGTAATATATCAAATAGTAACAATAGAATATCCCCACTCTTCACAATTTCAATTAAGCCAGAGAGACAAGCGGAACATTTAGAAGTCCTGATAGACTCAGGCACAACATCTTCATTCCTCCACCCTCGTACCGCAGAAACACTCTGTCTTCCCCTCATAGACCTTCCTTCACCCCGTACTGTCACTATGCTTGATGGGTTGAGCCCCCAGGCCGGAAAAATCTGGAAGAAAGCTAACCTAACCTTCTCCCTTGATGGCAAGAAAATGACCAAGACCTTCCTCATATGCAATACAGGGTCTCATGCCGCCATCCTGGGGTTGAAATGGTTGGATGCACATAACCCAGAGATTGATTGGAATGCGCAAACCCTCTCCTTTCCCCATACACCACCAGAACACGTGGTCATTGCCAAGGAAGAAGAAGCTGATCAAAAACCCCTTGAAGGAGTACCCCTGGAATACCACCAGTACGCCAAGGTATTTGGGGAGGAAGAATTCAACAAGCTTCCCCCACACCGGCATTATGACATTGGGATTGAACTCACGGAGGAAGGCCCC
This sequence comes from Rhizoctonia solani, assembly GCF_016906535.1. Classification (NCBI taxonomy): domain Eukaryota; kingdom Fungi; phylum Basidiomycota; class Agaricomycetes; order Cantharellales; family Ceratobasidiaceae; genus Rhizoctonia; species Rhizoctonia solani. Next base: position 1,787,218 of record NC_057379.1, read on the forward strand.
CTCAACTTGCCTCTCTATAGTATGACCAATGCTGAGTCCGCTACGCTCAAGGACTGGCTTAGGGACGAACTCAAGGCGGGCAAAATACGCCCTAGCAAGTCTTCCATCAGTTCCCCCGTGATGTTTGTTCCAAAAAAGGACGGTTCCCGTTGCTTGGTTGTTGACTACCGCCGCTTGAATAACCGGACCAAGAAGAACGTTTACCCGTTACCCCGCCCCAACAACCTCATGGCCCAGCTCCGTGGCGCCAAGGTCTTCACCAAGTTGGATCTAAGATGGGGTTACAACAACGTCCGCGTTAAAGAGGGTGACAAATGGAAAACAGCGTTCCAAACCAAGTACGGCCTCTACAAGTCCCTGGTCATGACCTTTGGCCTGACAAATGCCCCTGCCGCCTTTCAGCATTTCATGAACAAACTATTCAAGGACTTACTGGACGTATGCGTCATCATCTACCTTGATGACATCCTAATTTACTCCAAGGATGACGCATCCCACGCAAAGCATGTCCACAAGGTCCTAAAGCGGTTAATGGATAACCAGTTATTCTGCAAGGCATCAAAATGCACCTTTCACGTCACCTCTGTAGAATATCTAGGGATTATTGTCTCCAATAAGGGATTTAGTCTGGATAAACTCAAAATCCAGGCAGTTCAAGAATGGCCCACGCCCACCAAGGTTAAGGAAGTACAATCCTTCCTTGGATTTGCCAACTTCCTCCGTCAATTTGTTGCCAACTTTAGTCACATGGCCAGGCCACTACACAATCTGGTCAAGAAGGATACGGTATGGAACTGGGGCCCCAAGGAACAGGAAGCTTTCCAGAACTTAAAGGATTCAATCACAAATGCACCCGTACTTTGCCACGCAGATCCCACCAAACCCTATTTCCTGGAAACGGACGCATCCGGCGCAGCTTTGGGATCCATACTTAGTCAACGTCAAGGAGATGGCCGGTTACACCCACTGGGTTTCCTTTCAGAGTCATTTAAGGGAGCAGAACAGAATTATGATACGCACAACAAGGAATTACTTGCAATCATCCGCTCCTTTGAATACTGGCGCATCTTCTTGGAAGGGACAGTTCACCCAATCACGGTCTTTACGGATCACCGGAACCTAGAATACTGGAAGGAGTCAAGGACCTTTAACCAACGTCACGCACGGTGGCACCTGCTATTAGCAGGATACAACTTCCAAATCGTGTATTGCCCTGGTAAACAGTCCGGAAAACCAGACGCCCTGTCCCGCCAATCCAATCATGCCGATGTTCCCCCTGCCAACCAGACCATGCTACCAGACCCTGTTTTTGCCAACATAGCCGTAGTAACGCCCGAGAAAGAGATCCAGCGCCTGATTGGAGCCGCCCTAGACCAAGACGAATCCCTGGAGGAAATATTACAATTCCTCCAAAACAAGTCCAAGGCACCCCCATCCATCAAACGCGCATTCAAGGATTACCAGATGGAGGCAGGACTTCTTTTCTACCAGGGACAAATTGTGGTACCAGACGTTGGGACTTTGAGAACGGACCTTCTCCAGATTTTCCATGACAGCCCCTTGGCAGGCCACCCGGGAAGACAACGGACACTAGAACTACTATCCTGTAATTACTACTGGCCAGGCATCCGTGCGGACACCTACTGGCATGTGGATTCCTGTGAAACCTGCCAACAAATAAGGAAACCAAAGTACACCTCCATTCCTCCGCAGCCGCTTGAACTCCCAACTAGACCATGGCAACACGTCTCCTATGACATGATCGTAGACTTACCAAGGGACGGGAACCACGACTCAATCCTGGTCATAGTAGACAGCTTCACCAAATATGGGATCTTTGTCAAATGTTCCAAGAAGCTAAAGGCACCCAAGCTAGCGGAGTTGTTCCTGGAACACGTATGGAAACGCCACGGCATGCCGGAGAAGACTATATCCAACAGAGGGAGGGTCTTCAACAATATATTCCTACGGGCCCTGTACAAACGCCTTGGCATTGACCCACACTTCTCATTGGCATACCACCCCCAGAGCGACGGACAAACAGAACAAGTCAACCCTTCTATCAAACACTTCCTCAGGGCTTATTCAGGGGTCAATCAACGGGACTGGGCTAAATGGCTCCCCATGGCGGAGTTTGTCTATAACAACGCCGTACATAGCAGCACGGGCAAAACTCCCTTCAAGGCCTTATATGGTTGGGAACCCACCCTGACACCTTCCAACGTACCAACGGACGTCCCAGAAGCAGACGATCTGGCCCAGACCATGGAAGCACAATGGAACAAAGTAGAGTCTGCTCTCCGGCAATCTAAGCAACAGATGACAGCTGGGGAAGACAGGAGTCCAACGGAGTTTGAAATCGGAGAAGAAGTATGGCTTGACGCCAAAAATGTCAACCTGAAGACCCTAAGCCCCAAACTAACAGAACAGCGCTTAGGGCCATTCAAAGTCACCAAGAAAATCTCCAATCGCGCGTACAGACTTGAACTTCCACCAACAATGCGCATTCATAACGTATTTTACGTGGGTCTACTGTCAAAAGTTAAAAGGGACAAAACGCGCGCCTTTGAAAATCGTCCACCGCCAGTCACAGTAGACGGAGAAGAGGAATACGAGGTGGAAGGAATAACCAATGCAGAAGAACGCAACGGAAAATGGTTTTTCCGGGTAAAATGGAAGGGTTACGGCTCCGAAGAGAACACGTGGGAGCCCAGGGAGAACCTAAAAAACGCAGAAAAAATTTTGGAGAAGTACGAGAAGGACATGAGAAAGAAGGCCCTTGGCGCCGCCAAGGCCCTTAGAGGGGGGGCAGTGTCGTAGACACAGTTGATACCAGGGAATTTATTCCCATTTTCTCGGATTTAAACAAAGGCAAACGGAGAACATTTTCGATCACGTGACTTCGGCGCTTATATCGTACGCTAAGCGCCGAGCCACGTCCCCATCCGCGCTTAATCAACATACATAGCCACCTCCACCTATGACGTCATCATGACACGTCAAATGACACGTATGCATGAGTAAGGCCAACTGCGGAGTGGGGTTCTTATTGGTTATGGTATTGGATATAACATATTTGTAAATAGCACTTCTGTAGAATATATAAGGAGGCCAACCAACCATGGTAACACCCAGGTCGATTACCTCTTGTCGCACTCTACACATTGTACAAGGCCTTACAGCCAGTAACCAATTAGGTACACGCCTTAAGCGTTGTTCTCACTGTACTTACGTAGTTTGCCGCCGCCTTATAGCGCATGGTCATTGTAGTTAGGTAGCTTGTTGTTGTAGGTAGCAACTCCACTGCCTTAAGCGGTTTCTCACTTAGTACATACGGCCACAAGCGCCCGCTGCCTTGACGCCCCTTAAGGACGTCTAGGACACCTCCACTGGGAGGTCAGCCGCCTCATTGCCACCCGAGAGCGGCGCCCTACAACACTCCTTGAGCTGCAGAATGCGGCTCTGGTCATTGATAACGCCCTCCGTGAAGAACGTACCAGCCACCCGCCTAAGGGTAATAAGTCTGGAAGCTCTTCCACCCCCAATAGGGGGACAAGTACCAGCCAACAGGCCACAAGACCAGGGCGCCTCTCCAGCAACCCCAATTTTGTCTCTGAGGAGGAACAAAACCGCCGCCAGGCTGAAGGCCTATGCATCAAGTGCGGCAAATCAGGGCACAAGTTTGCGGAATGCCGCACTGGCTGGAAAGCCACGCCTAAGGAGGAAGGCGTCAAGAAAGAAGCCGCCAAGATTGGCAAAGAGTCTGGACCCAAATCAGGAAAAGACTAAGGGGACCTGCTGCTGCGCGCAAGGACCCCAAGGACTCTGGCTTGTGTATCAAATTTTGTAATATATCTAGTAGTAAAATATCACCCCTCTTCACCATTTTGATCACACCAGAGAAAACAGCGGAACCCCTAGAAGTCCTGATAGACTCAGGCGCCACCTCATCCTTCCTTCACCCCCATACCGCGGAATCACTCCGCCTTCCACTCATAGACCTCCCTTCTCCCTGCACCGTGACTATGCTTGATGGGTTGAGCCCCCAGGCTGGCAAAATTTGGAAGAAGGCTAACCTAACCTTCTCCTTCAATGGCAAACGTATGACCAAGACCTTCTTGGTCTGTAACACAGGGTCCCACGCCGCCATCTTGGGATTGAAATGGTTAGATGCCCATAACCCAGAGATTGATTGGAATCAACGCACCCTCTCCTTTCCCCATGCACCACCAGAACATGTAGCCATTGCTGAGGAGGAGGAAGCTGATCAAAACCCCCTTGAAGGAGTTCCTTCCAAATACCATCAATACGCCAAGGTATTTGGAGAGGAGGAATTCAACAAGCTTCCCCCGCACCGGCATTATGACATTGGGATTGAACTAACAGAAGAAGGCCCCTTGAACTCTCTGCTATATAGCATGACCAACGCCAAATCCGCCACGCTCAAAGATTGGCTCAGGGATGAACTCAAGGCAGGCAAGATCCGCCCCAGTAAATCTTCTATCAGCTCCCCTGTAATGTTTGTACCCAAAAAGGATGGGTCCCGCCGTCTGGTTGTTGATTATTGCCGCCTTAACAACCGTACCAAAAAGAACGTCTACCCGCTCCCTCGTCCAGACAACCTCATGTCCCAGCTCCACGGCGCCAAGGTCTTTACTAAGCTGGACTTACGTTGGGGTTACAACAACGTACGGGTAAAAGAAGGTGACGAATGGAAAACCGCATTCCAAACAAAGTACGGCCTCTACAAATCCCTGGTTATGACCTTCGGCTTAACAAACGCACCTGCCGCCTTTCAGCATTTCATGAACAAGCTATTCAAGGATTTACTGGATGTATGTGTCATTATCTACCTTGATGATATCCTGATATACTCTAAGGATGACGCATCGCATACACAACACGTTCATGAGGTTCTGAGGCGACTGATGGAAAATCAACTGTTCTGCAAGGCATCCAAGTGCACATTCCACATCACCTCTGTGGAATACCTAGGGATCATTGTCTCAGATAAGGGTTTTAGCCTGGATAGGCTCAAAATCCAGGCGGTACAAGACTGGCCGGTACCTACTAAGGTTAAAGAAGTCCAATTGTTTCTGGGATTTGCCAACTTCCTTTGTCGTTTTGTTGCCAACTTTAGCCACATGGCTAGGCCATTACATAACCTAGTCAAAAAGGACACGCCGTGGAAATGGGACACCAGGGAACAAGAAGCCTTCCAAGGGTTAAAGGATGCCATCACCAGCGCCCCGGTCCTTTGCCACGCTGATCCATCCAAACCTTATTTCTTGGAAACAGACGCCTCTGGTGCAGCCTTGGGATCCATACTCAGCCAACGCCAAGAAGACAGCCGCCTGCACCCATTAGGTTTCTTATTGGAGTCATTCAAGGGGGCCAAGCAAAACTATGACATGCACGACAAGGAGCTTCTAGCCATCATCTGCTCCTTCAAGTACTGGCGCATCTTCTTGGAAGGAACACCACACCCAATCACTGTGTTCACGGACCATCGTAACCTGGAATATTGGAAAGAATCCTGGACATTCAACCAACGCCATGCACAATGGCATTTACTACTTGCCGGATACAATTTCCAGATAGTCTACCACCCAGGGAAACAGTCAGGAAAACCTGATGCCCTCTCACGACGTGCTGATCATGCTGACATCCCACCTGCGGATCAAACCATGCTCCCAGACCCCGTATTTGCCAACGTTGCCCTAGTAACTCCTGAAAAAGAGCTACAACGCCAGATCAAGGCTTCTCTAGACCAGGATGAATCCTTGGAAGAGATCTTGCAGTTCCTACAAAATGAGTCCAAGGCACCACCCTCCATTAAACGCGCATTCAAGGATTATGAAATGGAGGCTGGCCTATTGTTTTACCAAGGACGGATTGTAGTACCAGATGTAGGAACCTTAAGGACAGATTTGCTCAGGATCTTCCACAATAGCCCATTGGCGGGTCATCCAGGCAGACAAAGGACTCTAGAGTTAGTATCCAGGACTTACTACTGGCCCGGCATCCGTGCCAACACATACTGGCACGTTGACTCATGTGAAATCTGCCAACGGATTCAGAAACCCAAGTACGCGTCGATCCCACCTCAGCCTCTGGAACTCCCATCACGCTTGTGGCAACATGTGTCATACAACATGATAGTAGACCTGCCCAAAGACAGAAATAGTGATTCTATCCTGGTCATTGTGGATAGTTTTACCAAGTACGTGATCCTAGTAGAGTGTTCCAAGAAGCTCAAGGCCCCGGAGTTAGCGGACCTATTCCTACGCCATATATGGAAACGCTACGGCATGCCTGAGAAGACAATATCAGACCGCGGACGGGTTTTTAATAACAAATTCCTGAAGGCCCTGTACCAACGCCTGGGAATAGACCCCCACTTCTCTTTGGCCTATCATCCCCAAAGCGACGGGCAAACAGAACGTGTGAACCCCACGGTCAAACACTTTTTACAGGCCTACTCAGGGGTAAACCAGAAAGACTGGGTTAAGTGGTTACCAATGGCGGAATTTGCCTACAATAACGCGGTACACAGCTCAACATGTCATGACCCATGCCTTTGCTGGCATGTCTCCTGACCAAGCCACCTACTAATAGGATATTCCACAGTCTTTAGAAGGCCGCATATACTCACATATATGCAGTCAGAACTGTCATTACTCTAAGGGCTCATGACTTAGAGACTGACAGTCCACCAGGGTCACATGACCTCCCCCCCTCCAGTCCTTTATCAAATACTATACTAAACTACTACGGATTTGAGGTGGGGGGGGGGATGACATAATCTCTTCTATAATAATATATTATTCAGACCTTGCCCGCGGGCTCCCTTAACATTGGCCCACGGCTAGGGGGGCGGGGGGAGTGCAACGTCCCCCAGCAATATATATTATTCATATATCACTGTGCATCACATATACTATATATCTTTGACAGTGGATATATATGGTAATAACCTTTCCAGATATGGGTTATGACATTGAAATCAAGCTGCTTACCTATACCCAGTATATATATACATATATATGTGTATATGTATTGCCTATAGGGGATGTGGGGATGACTAATGCCCCTACATCAATGATGCATCATATATATGAAGAATGAAGGTCAACCCCTTGGTACTTGGATTACCTTAAATGGTAACTCTCCTGCCAAAACAGGAAATACCTAGGTCAAGAAGGTATTGACTGAGGAGTTACCAAATAAGGAAGTCCACCTTCCCTTTTGGGAAGATGACAAATCAACCATGACAAATCCAATCATGCTTAGTCATCACAGATTATGTAATTGATGATTATGTAATTGATGCTGACAAAGATGGATTAGTCATGAATTTGATTTGACACAGCCACATCACATGACCAAATATGCCATTTCAAATCATGTCCCATTTGTCATGGTAATGCCACTGTCATGTGATTGTGGCTGTGCGGGTGACCGGCTATCCTGGGCCGGATTGGGGAATAGGATTACCATAAAAGGAAATTTGGATGAGTCATATTGGAGTGTGGCTGTGCACACCATGTGGATGACTCATCCTTCTAGAAGGTTCTGGAGCTTCTTTTCTTCCAACTTCTTCCAAATATAGTATCTCCTCCACCGGAACTTCTTTTCACCGGTTCTTTTACTGCTTTCTGATTGGCTAATCAAAGAAGACCCTGATGCTTCTTTGACTCATACTGCTTCTTGAGGCTGTGCTGCAGTTTGAAATATGTATATAGACCCAAGTGAAGCCCAGGTATATAAAGGGGTGGGGACAGCTGCTTAAAAACAAGCTTGTTTTTCCCCCCTGTCTTTGAACCCAAAAACTTAGATAGGTCCAGGGAGGCATGCTCCCTTAATGTGTGAACTTGTGACCATTTATTGGTGATCACATGACCATTGTGTGTAAACATGAGTAAACATTTGATATCATGAACTCTCTCTATCATGATGTCAGAACATTAAGGTCTCCTTCAGGCAATGGAATGCTTTTGGTCCAGCTTCCATTCCCTTATCCTTGCTTAATCAACCATATATCTAACTAGTAATCATACCTTTCCCAAGTCAGCATAGGTCAAGATCATACTACTTACTCAGAAGGGACTGAGTCTTACAACATTGAGTACTACTTCTTACTCTTTCTGAGGGGGTTTAGGGTCCCCCCTCTATCTAGGTCATAGGAATAATAAGGTTCTTGGAGAGGGGAGAGCTTGGTTCAATTCCAGCTAACCTTACCCATTGACATATCTACTTATACTCAATGATCAACAACTTTTCCATTATAAGGAAGAAGTCTTTCTTACCTATCAGTCAACTCTTGCTTCAAGACTACTTGAGAGGATTGATCTTCACCTCTAGCACACAGACATATGGTTAAGCACCCTTTCCATCAGTTTGATCAGTACTTCCTTGGACCATGGTAGGGATGGTAGAGTGTGTGGTCTGCTAAAAGGCTGGATCATCCCCAGCTAGCTTCACCTCTCCTACTTCATGGTCTTTCATCTGCTTTGGGTCAGTAAGGCTCTTGGTCTAGCTATATAAGTCTGGTTCAATTCCAGCTAGCCTTACTTGGACCCTGGGAGGGAAGAAGACAGTCTCTAAATGGCCGCAAATATTGATACTTCCTTAGATCATGGTGGGGATGGTAGAGTGTGTGGTCTGCTAAAAGGCTGGATCATCCCCAGCTAGCTTTACCTCTCCTACTTCATGATCTTTTATCTGCTTCAGGATCAGTAAGGCTCTTGGTCTAGCTCTATAAGTCTGGTTCAATTCCAGCTAGCCTTACTTGAACCCTGGGAGGGAAGAAGGCAGTGATGAATGACTGCAAATATTGAACAAACAGCATTTCATTGAAAATTGGTCAAGTCATTTTCAATAAGTGCAATTTCAGGTCCCCTAAAACTTGCACTAAAAGGGGGATAGAGTAGAGAGAAGAAAGTAGGGTTACAGGGTGGTAACTACTCCAAGGTCAAGAGGAGAGTTACAACCATGTCACTACTTTCAACTAAAGGCTATGGAGGATGGACTATCAAGATGAACCATGTGTAGTTGGCCAATGACTGTTGGCCAATTACTGTCAAAAATGGGAAATTTTTTTTCTGTCCATTCAGTGCTGGTATCCTGTTAGAGGTAGCTTTCCTCTTATTTTGCACAGATCTAGGTCCCCTAGACTTGTGCTTAAAAGGGGGGCAATGTCATGACCCATGCCTTTGCTGGCATGTCTCCTGACCAAGCCACCTACTAATAGGATATTCCACAGTCTTTAGAAGGCCGCATATACTCACATATATGCAGTCAGAACTGTCATTACTCTAAGGGCTCATGACTTAGAGACTGACAGTCCACCAGGGTCACATGACCTCCCCCCCTCCAGTCCTTTATCAAATACTATACTAAACTACTACGGATTTGAGGTGGGGGGGGGGATGACATAATCTCTTCTATAATAATATATTATTCAGACCTTGCCCGCGGGCTCCCTTAACATTGGCCCACGGCTAGGGGGGCGGGGGGAGTGCAACGTCCCCCAGCAATATATATTATTCATATATCACTGTGCATCACATATACTATATATATCTTTGACAGTGGATATATATGGTAATAACCTTTCCAGATATGGGTTATGACACAACAGGCAAATCCCCCTTTAAGGCACTATACAGCTGGGAACCTTCCTTGACTCCAAGTAACGTTCCAACAGACGTCCCTGAGGCAGACAATCTAGCAACCCAGATGGAGGCACAATGGCGGGAAATAGAGGCAGCACTCCGGCAATCAAAGACACGCATGGTGGCCAGAGAAGTAGGAGAACCACTTGAGTTTGAAATTGGGGAAGAAGCCTGGCTAGACGCCAAAAACGTGAAGCTAAAGACCCTTAGTCCAAAGCTAACCAAACAACGCCTAGGCCCCTTCAAAGTAACCAAGAAAATCTCCAACAGAGCATACCGCCTAGAACTTCCGCCCACAATGAGAATCCACAATGTTTTCTACGTGGGTCTTCTGTCAAAGGTCAAAAGGGATAAAAAGCGCAACTTCAAGAACTGGCCACCACCTGTCACCGTGGATGGAGAAGAAGAATACAAGGTTGAAGGGATCACAGACATGGAAGAAAGAAACGGGAAGTGGTTTTTCAGGGTAAAATGGAAAGGCTACGGATCAGAGGAGAATACCTGGGAACCAAGGGAGAACCTCAAAAACGCCGAAAAAATCCTAGAAAAATTTGAAAAAGAAATGAAAAAGAAGGCCCTTGGCGCTGCCAAGGCCCTTAGAGGGGGGGCAGTGTCGTAGACACAGTCGATACCAGGGAATTTATTCCCATTTTCTCGAATTTAAACAAAGTCTAATGGACAACATTTTCGATCACGTGACTTCGGCGCTTATACCATACGCTAAGCGCCGAGCCATGTCCCCTTCCATGCTTACCTCAGCATACGTAGCCACCTCCACCTGATGACATCACTATGACATGTCAGTGACATGTATGCATGAGTAAGGCCGACTGCGGAACAGGGTTCTTATTGGATTACATATTGGATATGATGTATTTGTAATTAGTCACTCTGTAGAATATATAAGGAGGCCAACCAACCATGGTAACACCCAGGTTGATTACCTCTTGTTGCACTCCACACATTGTACAAGGCCTTACAGCCGGTAACCACTTAGATACACGCCTTAAGCGTTGTCCTCACTGTACTTAGGTAGCTTGTCAACGCCTTATAGCGTCTGACCACCGTAGTTAGTTAGTTTGTTGTTGTAGGTAGCTTGTCGACGCCTTATAGCGTCTGACCACCGTAGTTAGTTAGTTTGTTGTCGTAGGTAGACCCCTTGCCGCCTTACGCGGTTTTACTCAGTTCTATACGGCCTCAAGCGCCCGCTACCTTGACGCCCCTTAAGGACGTCCAGGACACAATGTGTTGTTTGAGGGCCTTGGATTCTGCATCTGTCATGCCGTAGATTGGTCCAGGGGAGAGTTTGGCATCAGGAATAAGGTCAATTGCTATATTGTACTCCCAATGGGGAGGCAAGACCTTGAATTCCTCTTCACCAAACACTTTAGCAAATTTGCAGTATTGCGTGGGGAGGTCTGCTAAAGGATTTGGATTGGCCTCTTCTTTGGATGCAATTTTGACTAGGTCAGGTGTTATAACCTCCTTAACTATACCATCAGAATCGGACGAATTTTCTATTATTTTTAGTATTTTTTACGGACTTGATATCTTTTGTTTTTCGATCACGTGATCTCGGCGCTTATTATGCCGAGATGCCGCGCCGAGATGCCGTGCCAAGGGCGCTTAGGAGAAATCCACGCTTCTGCGCAGCCCGCAGCACGCTTCTCATTTGTCTTCTATACTTCTTTCTCCCACAAGCACAGACCATGTAGATAGTGTGCGTTGTCTATATATACAGCAGGGAAATTGCTTGGAAACACCAAGTCGATTTTACCTTGTCTCATACACATTGAGGAGGATTAGTCAGCCAGCTAAGTAGCAGGCCCCAGTAGTACTCAGACGCTCACCACCCCTTAACTCACCACACCTCCAGGCCTAAGGCCCCTTCGCATTATTTAAAATAGTAGTAGTCCGCCTTAAGCGGAAGTAGTATAGCCTTACTAGTTAGATTACGTACGTGTTGCCTGTAGTAGTACGGCCTTAAGCGCCCAACTCCACCAGCGTGTGCCCACCTTACAGTGGTGCACAACATTGTAAAATCAACTTGTAGTAGGCTTGATTGACAAGGAGAAGACCCCCTGTACTAGCACAAGGGAAAACACCAGATTGGACTCGCCTTTTGTCTTGAATAATCAAACAGACGTTGGTCCCTGGTAGTACCAAATTGCTATAAGGCAGACGGGTTCTAATCCCCCGCATACCCCAAGTTTTGCCGGAACTCAGTAGTCAGCAACCCTAGACCACTGAAATACCCGCTTGCTGAAAACCCGCCCATATCACAACCGCCAGGTCTGCTGATTTGTTGTAGGGACAGTCCAACGCTAGGTACTAGACGCAAGGGTTTAGCGCCAGTATACTACAGAAAAACCGCTCATAAGTCCTGATATAGGCACTATCACCCCCACACCATTTTCACCATTCCCTCCACCCGCTCTGGAGTCCCACACCCCTATCCTCGGCCTTCCTTGCGCTCCTCTCAACGTTCCATTCCATCCCACTCCCAACCGGCCTCTCGCAGCACATCTCCCGCTCCGCAAGACTTGCCCAGGATGGAACCAGAGCCGTCCCCTGCCGCTCTCCTCGAGGCTATCACAGCCCTCACAGCCACAGTCGGGTCCCTGCAGGACCAAATCCGTGCCCAAAGCCAGCAAATCACCAAGCTTAGGGCCATATGCAAGGAAACAGCGGACCTCCTTGGGGATAAAGATCAAGGAGCCCCCCAAACCAAGCCTGGCCCATCGACTGGGCCTATCACCCCTCCTACACATACAGGAGGGGAAGTCCACACTCCAGGCACGGTTAGGCCTGGACTCAAGGCCCCGTTCCGCCCCTCTAGAGGAACGGGTTATGACTCTGAAGAAGAAGAAGAACCCAGGAGAGTCCCAAAGAAGGAGCCTCGCGGAACGCCAAGGAGCCTAAGCTCTCTTACTCCCTTTGATTCAGGGTCCAGCATCAAGCGGCCCAAGATGGATCTCCCTGACCCATACAAGGGGGATTCCAGGGGGAGAAAGGCAACCCAGTGGCTAGATTGCATGCTACTTTGGGTTGCGCTTCATCAAGACCAATTCAATGAAGAAGAGCAGATGGTCGTGTGGATATTATACCACATGACAGACAAGGCGGCCGACTGGGCACTCCCCCTCATTGGGGCTATTATCAAGGGTGAGGGCAACCCCCATCCACCATCCCGGCCTTAACGGCCAAATTCAAAGAGGCCTTTGACAACCCCGATGCCAAAAGAGCTGCTGCCAGAAAAATTGCGGCTCTCTCCCAAACTACCACAACCTCCAAGTATGTCACGGAGTTCTGCAACCTCATGGCGGAATTAGACTGGAACAAAGAGGCCTATATTGCACAGTTCACGCAAGGCCTCCACTGGAAAGTCAAGGAACTGCTATCAACCAAGGATAGTGTTCCCGATGAACTTGAGGCAATTTTTGCGGCCTCTATTAAAATTGACAACATCCGCCGCAAAAATGAGGAGAATCGCCCAAAAAAGGCACCAGCCAAGTCCCCGGCCACCGTGGCCACCTCCACTACCACCACCAGGGTCCGCCTATCCAAGGATCCCAACTACGTCACCCCAGAGGAAAGGGACCGCCGCCGCGCGTCTGGCCTTTGCGTCAAGTGCGGCCAAAAAGGGCATGGCATCAAACAATGCCCTAATGGTTGGAAAGCCACAATCAAGGAAGTGGCCAAGGTAGCAGAAGAGGAAGGGTCGGGAAAAGACTAAGGCCAAGGACTACCGTCAAGCCCCTGGCCCCTAAATTAGATGTGCATGTATTGGATTGCAAATTTGTATCTTTGGCTCTAGACTCGAATAAAAAGCCTCTCTTATTTATCAATCTCAAACTGCACAACTTCCCAACGGAACCTCTTAAAACTCTCATTGACTCAGGAGCCACATTGAACTTCATCTCCCCCTCGATCGTGGAAAAATATAAAATACCAAAAACCCAGCTTGAAAATCCACGAGTTGTGAGAATGTTAGATGGTACCATATCCCAGACTGGTTGCATTTGGCACCAGGTTCAACTTGCGGTCTCGGCCAATGGCCACTCCCACACTATTCCTTTCCTTGTTTGCCCCATAGGCAACACACCGGCTATTCTAGGCATGACATGGTTAACAGCAGAAGCTCCTTTGATTGATTGGCAACCGGGACTAGTCACCTTCCCTGAGCAAGTTCAAATTGCCTCCGAAGAAGAAGCGGACTCAGACCCTTTAGCAGATCTCCCCCCTCAATACCATGAGTTTGCTAAAGTCTTTGGCAAAGAAGAATTTAAGGTCCTCCCTCCACATAGGGAGTATGACATCTCTATAGACCTTGTCCCGGACGCCAAACTGACCCCTGGCCCTATATACGGCATGACGGATGCAGAATCTAAGGCGTTGAAACAACACATTGACAAGGAATTGGCCACAGGAAAGATCCAACCCAGTACTTCCTCCGCAGGCGCCCCGGTTATGTTCATCAAAAAGGCAGATGGCTCTCTCAGATTGGTAGTCAACTATAGGAAGTTGAATGATGTCACACATAAAAACGTCTACCCGCTTCCCAGGCAAGATGACCTCATGGCCAAATTAAGGCATGCCAAGATGTTCACCAAACTGGATCTACGCTGGGGTTATAACAATGTCCGGATCAAGGAAGGGGACAAATGGAAGACAGCTTTCAGAACAAAGTACGGGTTGTTTGAATACCTGGTGATGCCCTTTGGCCTTACCAACGCCCCGGCCGCATTTCAACACTTTATGAACAACCTGTTCAGGGATCTGATTGACGTCACAGTGGTGATTTACCTGGATGATATTCTCATTTTCTCAGAAAGCCCAGAAGACCATCCAACCCATGTCAGAGAAGTACTGTCTTGACTTATGAAGAACCAGCTCTTTTGCAAACTGTCAAAATGTCACTTCCACGTCACTACAGTCGATTATCTTGGCATTGTTATATCCCCATCAGGCTTCTCCATGGATCAGAAGAAGGTAGAGGCAGTTACATCCTGGCCTCAACCCAGAACGGTCAAACAGGTCCAGGCTTTCTTAGGCTTTGTTAACTACCTCCAACGGTTCATCCCCAATTTCAGTTCAGTAGCACGCCCTCTGCACAATCTTACCAGAAAGGAAACCCCCTGGTCATGGGGCGACCTAGAAGAAGCAGCATTTCAGGAGTTGAAGGCTCTTGTTACCAAGTCGCTGGTTCTCATCCATTCCAACCCAGGACTCCCCTATTACCTTGAAACCAACGCCTCAGGGGTTGCAATGGGAGCCATTCTTAGTCAGCGGGGCTCAGATAACCGACTACATCCAATTGCCTACATGTCAAAATCGTTCTTGGGGGCAGAAGCCAACTATGACACCCATGATAAAGAACTTCTGGCTATCATCAAGGCATTGGAAGAATGGAGGATTTTCCTAGAAGCAACGGATAAACCAATCCAGGTGTTCACGGATCATAGAAACCTGGAATACTGGATGCAGGCACAAACCTTTAACCGCAGACACGCGCGATGGCGTATCTTCCTGAGCGACTTCAATTTTGAGATCCACTATTGCCCAGGAAAGCAGTCAGGAAAACCAGATGCCTTATTTAGATGGTCGGACTATATTGATGCACCCCAGGAACCGGAAATCATGCTACCTGCCGAAGTCTTTGCCAACACTTCAGAAGAAGAACTGGAAATAGTCACGGAAGTACGCTCCAAATTAAGGGAAGACCCCTCCCTTGAGCTGATCATACAGTTCTTGACAGAAGACGCGGACAATGCACCTCCCTCCATCCGGAAAGCCTATCGAGACTATGACTGGGAAGAGGAGCTATTATGGTACCGCGGAAAATTAGTTGTCCCAGACTCGGAACCCCTCAAGGAACGGATATTGAAGGAATTCCATGACTCCCCGCTGGCAGGACACCCAGGACAGCAAAGGACGCTTGAACTTATCAGCAGATCCTATTGGTGGCCCGGAATGAAATCCTCAGCCAAAGAATGGGTCGAGTGTTGTCCGACTTGCCAAGCAAACCGCCGCGCCTGCGTACCTACCATTGCGCTAAAACCCTTGGAAGTTCCCCCCTTCCCTTTCCACACAATATCCTACAATTTCATCACGGGATTCCCCAAATCTAATGGGCACAATGCAATTCTGGTGGTAATCGATTCCTTCTCCAAGTTTGGTCATTTTATCCCAACCACAAAGAAGGTCACGGCCAAGGGACTAGCGGACCTATTCATTACCCACGTTTGGAAGTCACATGGACTGCCGGTCAAAACAGTCTCAGACCGCGGGACAACGTTCACGGGGAAATTCCTAAGAGCTCTATACCAACGCCTTGGGATCAAGCCCTCATTCTCATCGGCCTACCATCCGGAGTCAGACGGTCAAACAGAAAGGGTCAATCAATTCATTGAGTTCTACCTGAGATCATACGTAGCAGCAGACCATTTGGACTGGGCCTCCTGGTTGCCGTTAGCGGAATACGCGTACAACAACGCTAAACACTCCGCCACCGGGAAAACCCCGTTTGAGTTGGTTTATGGAAGAAACCCGGTCATGAATCCTTCCAACGTCCCAGCAAACGTACCAGAAGCTGACAACGTGGCTGATACCCTGGCACAGGAATGGAAGGAAGCAGAATCCGCCCTGAGAATGACAAAAGAAAGGATGGCAGGAATCAAGGGAGTGACCCCGGAATATTCCATCGGAGAAAAAGTTTGGCTAGACGCTAAAAATGTGGAGATACGTTCTAACTCCAACAAACTGGACCCGAGACGCCTAGGTCCCTTCAAAATCACCAAAAAATCTCCAGCCATGCGTATTGCCTGGAACTCCCTGCAACCATGAAAATCCATGACGTATTCTATGTAGGGTTACTATCCAAAGTCCACAAGTCCCCTTCCCAACCACTTCCGGAATGCCCTCCTCCTGAAACAATAGAAGGAGAGGAAGAATACGAAGTAGAGCAAATTATTGACTCTAAAAGACAACGTGGAAAGTGGTTCTACCTGATCAAATGGAAAGGATATGGCCCAGAAGACAACTTGTGGGAACCAGAAGAACTGTTGGAACACAGCCAAAAAGAGATCAAGCGCTTCAACCAAGCTAGACTCAGAAAGGCTTGTGACGCCGCCAAGAGCCTTTAAGGGGGGGGCAATGTTATAACCTCCTTAACTATACCATCAGAATCGGACGAATTTTCTATTATTTTTAGTATTTTTTACGGACTTGATATCTTTTGTTTTTCGATCACGTGATCTCGGCGCTTATTATGCCGAGATGCCGCGCCGAGATGCCGTGCCAAGGGCGCTTAGGAGAAATCCACGCTTCTGCGCAGCCCGCAGCACGCTTCTCATTTGTCTTCTATACTTCTTTCTCCCACAAGCACAGACCATGTAGATAGTGTGCGTTGTCTATATATACAGCAGGGAAATTGCTTGGAAACACCAAGTCGATTTTACCTTGTCTCATACACATTGAGGAGGATTAGTCAGCCAGCTAAGTAGCAGGCCCCAGTAGTACTCAGACGCTCACCACCCCTTAACTCACCACACCTCCAGGCCTAAGGCCCCTTCGCATTATTTAAAATAGTAGTAGTCCGCCTTAAGCGGAAGTAGTATAGCCTTACTAGTTAGATTACGTACGTGTTGCCTGTAGTAGTACGGCCTTAAGCGCCCAACTCCACCAGCGTGTGCCCACCTTACAGTGGTGCACAACATCAGGGAAGGTTACTGTGCTGGAGACCCAGTCAATAAGGGGGGACTCCTGAGTGAGCCATGTCATGCCAAGTATGGCAGATGTATTCCCAATGGGGCATACTAAAAAAGGAATGGTATGTGAATGGCCATTGGCCATGACTGCTGTCCTAAACGTCTGTAAGGACGTCAAGGGTGCAGGCGCTTGTGGCTGTGTAACTAGTACAAGTATACCACTTAAGGTGGCAAGGTTCTACCCTACAACGTCTATCTACCAACTACAATGACCAAGGCCTTAAGGGCAATGGCTAGTTATGTATGTACAATGGGGACAATGCTTAAGGCGTTGGAAGTGCTTAGTGATCTGGCTATAAGGCCTTGTACAGTTGGGGGATGCAACAAGAGGTAATTGACCTGGGTGTTACCATGGTTGGTTGGCCTCCTTATATATTCTACAGAGAGCTATTTACAAATATATTATATCAAACACCTAATCCAATAAGAACCCCGCTCCTCAGTCAGCCTTACTCATGCATACATGTCACTGATGTGTCATGATGACATCATAGGTGGAGGTGGCTACATGTGCTGATTAAGCGCAGATAGGGACATGGCTTGGCGCTTAGCGTATGATATAAGCACCAAAGTCATGTGATTGAAAATGTTGTCTGTTTATCTTTGTTTAAAATTGAGAAAATTGGAATAAATTCTGTGGTATCAGTTGTGTCTACAACAACCGCAAGTTAAACCTGGTGCCAAATGCAACCTGTTATAGAGTAGGGTTTTATGACTATGTAATTATATACAGAATATAATAAAGTTATTAATAGATCAGTTATCTATGGATATAAAAGGCAATAGACTAGCTATATAAGGGTAATTTAGGTTAGTAATCAGGGTGATCCCTACACTTACCAAGTAATCAAGCAATTACTGCAGATGCAGGTGGTTGGTTATGCTTATACCTATAGTATGAAAGTTAGTATCAAGTCTTAGTTACCTACTACAATTTATCTGGATTTGTTAGTAATTTATTTGACTGAGGTTGCACTCAGTTAAGGTGTATATGCCACTCTCAAGGCCTTAAACTCTCCCAACTGACTTACTCAAGAGGTTCAGGGTTGCCCTAGAGCCTTTCCTAGCTACCCAGTATCTGTTGGGACCTTGCTAGAGGCTATATGCGCCAAGATACCTCACAGGTTAAATTCAGTGAGCTTAAGAGGCTAAGAAAGCAAAATAAGACACTCTAAACTAAGTAAAGAAGATCTAATAGATCTTCAAGTTCACACAAGGGGTAAGAATGGGATGAAAAGATGATGTATTCAAAGAGTCTCCCTCAAGGGCTTTATATACCCCAGAGGGAGAACAAATAACTATATACATGATGTACAAAAGAGGAAGTTACATGAGAGGTACAGTCTGAGCTATTTGATACATAAAGACCAATTAGTCCCAATAAGTCCTAGTGGGATAGACCCAAGGCTATTTACAGAATGTTCTAGAGCATACATGACTAAATTACATTAGTGTGAATGCTAAAAATAACCTTGAGGCAAGGTAGGATCTCATAGAAAAAGCTAGAAACTTAAATGGTTAGTATCTCCATCAGTTTGGCTCAGAATCAGACGATTCCTTTTTGAGAAGTGAGATGCCGGAGCCTCCGACCTATTGGTATTTGTCCGCATAGTAATATGCCTATTTCCCGCTGAGATATTGGCGTTGGCGCGCCCCGCCAACCTTTGGCGCTTATTTGCAATGACTAAGCGCTGGCGCTTGCATGCTTACTTGTACTTGTTCTATGGTCTGTAAGTACTGTTCCTACATATGAATGTATGATACAAAATATGCTATAAATCATAGAAATAATAGTATAACCATTTTGCTTGATTAAACGTGTATATGCAAGCGCAATGAGGAAATAAAGGATAAAAGGTCTCATAGCACTGCCAGTTTCCAAATATAGTAATGTTCATGCCCATATTTGGATAGAGCAAGTATTATTACTCCAGTTTGCACTATTTACTATTGGCAATTAGGGGCGCATATGTCTAAATTAGTCATTCCATAACACAACCAGTCTGAGATGTGGTACCATCTAACATCCTCACTACTTGTGGATTTTCAAGCAGGGTTTTTGGGATTTTGTGTTTTTCTACCAGGGAAGGGGATATAAAGTTGGAAGTGGCCCTGGAGTCTATGAGGGTTTTGATTGGGTCTGTCAGGAAGTTTTGAGCTAGTAGGTCTATGTATAGAAGGGGGCATTTATTTGAATCAAGGGCAATAGATACAAATTCTGATACAACAGAGTCTACAGGCGTTTTGTTCTGAACCAAGGGTTTGACAGCAATCCTTGGTTTTAATCTTTTCCCAACACCTCATCCTCAGCTACTTTAGCAACCTCTTTGACTGTTGCTTTCCACCCATTGGGGCACTGTTTGATGCCATGCCCTTTTTGGTGTGGTAGGTTAAACAAGTGGGGGTGAGCATGTAAACTTCTGGGGGCCAGCTACTTAGCTGGCTGGCTACCTTCTCTAATGAATAAGAGACAAGGCAAAATCAACTTGGGGTCTCCAAGCAATTTTCCTGCTGTTTATATAGACAGAGGGACTAATTACATGTGGTCTGTGCGTGTGTGAATAGAAGACTACATGTGAAAAGAGAAGCATGCTATGGGCTGCACAGAAGCGTGGATTTCCCTTGGCATGGCATCTCAGCGTGGCATCTTGGCATCATAAGTGCCAAGATCACGTGATTGAAAAAGTAAAGATAAAGGGATTGTAAAAAATACTAAAAATATCAGAAAAATTGTCCAAATCCAGTGGTATATTTAAGGAGATTGTAACATAGTACAAGGGAAATCAGGTGATTGGACTTGCCTTTTGCTGTTAATAATCAAACCAGCATTGGTCCCACCTAGTACTAAATTACTACAAGGCAGACAGTTTCTAATTGTCTGCATACCCCTGGTTGCTGCACCTTTTGTCAGCAGAGTTAGCCAGCAGATCCATCTGCTTGCAGAAACCTTGCTCCACATCACACCCAAACATGGCTGTTGATTGGTAGTAGAGACTGTCCAATGCTAGGCAGTTGATGCAAACTCTTAGCAATAGTACAATAAAGCACTCATAAGTCCTGATATAGGCATTACCTGGCTGTTGTAGCCCCCATCATTCCCATTTGCCCATCATCACCTCTTGCACCCCCCTGCTTGTCCTCTAGGGCCTCTTCCCATGCTGGCAGGTCCTACCCCATTCATTCCATGGCAACCTGCTCCCAGCCTCCCTCTTGAAGCCAAGCACAAGTCCATCAGGGAGACATGGAACCTGCACTACTGCCAACCCCCAATGTGGACAACTACAATGTTGGGGAAGTATCCCTTGCAAGGGTCATCTGCCTCCTCTAGGGGGTCCAAGGACAATTGGATTGCCTCAAACAAAAATTTGGCAAGCAAGCCAAAGCTGTCAGAGCCAACAACTACCAAGAGGTAAAACCTAACTAGTTATTGCCTAATATAGGACTTATCAACTAGTAGGACCTAACAAAGCTCAAGGCAATGCCAGGGAAGGGTAGGACAAGACCTATTTAAGTAAAGTGCACTATGCTATTAAGATAGCAGGGCTAAAACCAAGGCAGGGACTATTACACTCAAGGTGCACCTGATTGTATGCCAAGGGTAGGTAGTGTCATAAACAGAGGAAAATAGAACTAGCCGGAATTGAACCAGCTTGACCACTAAGCCATAGAGCCCTATTATTCCTCTGCTGACAACCCATGATTACACCTGCTACCCCCCAAATTTGGGCTTGGGCCAGCATGCAACCACTTGTACTGGTCATGTGACCGTGTCCAGGACACTGCCCCCCTTTTTTGGGTGGGCGGCGCCCCTGTGAAAAGTTTTTCCTGTGGTGGGAATAGAACTGGTGTCCTTCCAAGTTCTACCAAGTGTCATAAACAGAGGAAAATAGAACTAGCCGGAATTGAACCAGCTTGACCACTAAGCCATAGAGCCCTATTATTCCTCTGCTGACAACCCATGATTACACCTGCTACCCCCCAAATTTGGGCTTGGGCCAGCATGCAACCACTTGTACTGGTCATGTGACCGTGTCCAGGACAGGTAGAGTTGGAGGGATAAGAGGTCAAGTTCTGAGGCTTAAGGCTCTCAGAACCCTCCTGATATATTCACAGAGAAGGGGAAGAGTAATTACATGTACAAACATCATAACAAAGATAAGGTCACATGACCAGAGATAAGAAAACAAGATCACATGACCTTTGGTCATGTGATGAGATTACATAATAAGCGCTCAGCGCCTAAATAGCATAAAGATGCATATATCCATAAATCTTCATGAAAATAGCGCATATATTCACTATTTCTTTGACTTAGTGGATTTTAAGGTGGTCACGCCTCTAGGGCATGACACTTCCCCCCCGTTAAGGTCCAGCTGCCTCTGGATGTTCACGGTGAAACTTAGCCAATTTTTCAGGGGCATTGGCTAAGTGGGCCTTGGGCTCCCATGTGTTATCCTCTGGTCCATACCCTTTCCATTTAACCAAGTATTTGACTTGTTGACCCACTTTCTTGGAGTCTAGGATCCTTTCAACAGTATATTCCTCTTCTCCATCAGCTGTGACAACTGGGGGGAGTGGGACTGGATCACGGTCATACTTGTCTACTGGCTTTTTGTGTAATAGGGCAATGTTGAAGACAGGATGGACTTTCATGGATTTAGGGAGATCCAGTTTATAAGAGTTCCTGCCAATTTTCTCCAAGACCTTGTAGGGCCCCAATTGCTTATGTTCTAGCTTATGGGAAGGCCTTGAAGTTTTGATGTTGGCACTACTCAAATAAACTTTATCACCAACTTCCAGCTTGGTTGCTTCCCTTCTGTTTAAATCATAGTATTGCGCATTTTGTCTTGCAGCAATTTCTAAAGCAGCTTTTGCTTCAGTTTGGATTTCTTTCAGGAAGTCTGCTAGGTCGTTGGCTTGGGGGACATGGCTTTCCTTGGTATTTCCAACTGTGAAGTCTGGATTATAACCATAGCACATGTAGAAGGGAGAGTGTTTGGAGCCTGAGTGTTTCCCATTATTGTATGCAAATTCTGCAAGTGGTAGTGATGCAACCCAGTCTGTTTGTCTATAGTTGATGTAGTGGCGTAGGTAAATTTCCACAAACTGGTTTAAGCGTTCACTTTGTCCATCAACTTGTGGTCTGTATGCAGTGGAGAAATGTGGTTCTATCCCCAACCGCTTGTAGACTTGTCTCAGGAATTTTGCATTAAATTGGGGGCCTTGGTCCAAAATGGTTTTCCTGGGTAACCCATGTAACTTCCACACAAAGGATACAAAGAGGTTTGCAACATCAACAGCAGTAGCATCAGAGTGCGTTGGTATAAAATGAACCATTTTGGATAATTGGTCTACTACTGTTAATATTGCATCATATCCTTCTGAGGTGGGGAGTCCTACAATCAAGTCATACGTTATTTCCTCCCAGGGCTTATTGGGTAAATCTATGTTTTGAAGGAGACCTTCAGGAGCCCGGTTGGAGTGTTTGCTACGTATGCATGAATTGCATGCTTGGACATATTTTGTTACAGATTGTTTCATCCCTGACCAGTAGTAATCCCTTGAAAGGAGGTCTAGGGTTCTGAACTGTCCTGGGTGCCCAGTGGAAGGGTTATCATGCCTGCTTTCTAAGATGGCTTTCCTGATTTCTGGCTCATTAGGGACATAAATCCGGTCATGATAGTAGAGTAAGCCATTATCAAGTTTCCATCCTTTAACGGGTATGTCCTCTTCCAAGGATTTAAGGATTTTGTATACAGCTTTATCATCATGCAGAGCGTCCCTTATTAGATCATTAAGGTCACTATCTGTTTGAATAGCTGCAATAAAAAGCTCTGGGCTTATGAGCACAGGGGTTTCACCCCCCTCTTTAACTGCAGACTTGTGGTCTTCATGGCAAGAGAGAATATCTGCTTTTCTATTCTGTGCGCCCGGCCTATACACAATCCTATAGTTGTAATCTGCCAAAAATCCCATCCACCTTAACTGCCTTTGGTTCAGATCCCTTTTTGTCTGGAAGTACTCCAGATTTTTATGGTCTGTCAGTATTTTGACAGGGATTACTGTTCCTTCCAGCAGGTGACGCCATTCCTTTAAAGCCCTTACTACTGCTAGTAACTCTTTATCAAAGATATCATAGTTTCTTTCAGCAGGCGCTAGGGATTTTGATAGGAATGCAACCGGGTGTAATTTATCATCACTGCCCTTTTGATTAAGGACAGCGCCCGTTGCAAAATCAGAGGCGTCACACTCAAGGAAAAACTCCTTGTATGGATCGGGTTGGATTAAGACAGGGGATTCAATTAGAGCCTGTTTAAGAGCTTTAAAAGACACTTCTTGGCGTTCACCCCACTCCCAAGGTATATTCTTTTGGAGTAGTTGGTATAAGGGTTGTGCCAATTTTGAGAAGTTATGTATGAAGCGCCTATAGAAATTTATAAAGCCCAAAAACTCTTGAACCCCTTTGACAGAGCGCTGTTAAGAGTCGTGTAAGTACAGGAGTAAGAAAGAATTACTATATACAAAATGTATATGGGAATAACTAAGAACTAGTAGTAAGAATCAGAATATATGCACAGAATATATGCACAATATAGGCTAGGTTATCAGGAATAACAACTCCTAACAAATAGTCTAGCAACTATGAAGTGCAGGTGGTTGGTTATGTATAGTACCTTAGACTAATGTTACTTAAGCCTAAGTGACTAAGGGTATGTATACTTAAGGTCTCTAGGATAGTACCTTAAGTAAGAGGGTTACCTGACTGATGTACAGGATTTATAGGATTTGCCTAATAAGTATAGGACTTATATATGCTTAAGTAAGACTTAAGACTTATGGGGTTTACCTAAAATATATCTAGGATTTATGAGATATTGTAGATAAAGCTATCTACAATATAAGGGGTATGGTGGATTGAAACACTATCACTCAATCACAACAATCCTTACAGTGTTGTTGCACTATACTCAATGTTGAACTCAACAACTGTGACAGTCAAGGGGCACAGGGTCGCAGTAAGTACACTAATAGGTTACCCTGTGTCTGTTGGGACTGGCCTATGGTCTTAGTGCGCCAAATAACCTCCTATGCTATTTACAGTGAGTCAATCACTAAAGTAAATGCGCAGATAAGCTGTTAAAGGCTTGTGTGTATATGTCAATATATAAGAGTGGATAAATGGATGCATTAGAAGCGTCTTCACAGGGTCCTTTTATACCCTGAGAAGGCGCACAAACAAGTATACATGATTGATACCAAGAGGGGGTACAGGGGGTACATGTGGCAACTGAAACACTTGAGGGAGCCAATACTTGGGTACATAGTAAACAAACAACAAATCCTAATATTTGCCCCAAGGCAATGTTTGCCCCAAGGCAGTATTTACTTGTGTGGGTCCTTAGATGTCCCAAGGCTAAGTGTTTCATCCTTGGAGTAAACAGTCCCAAAGGTAGGATACCACTGCATTGGGTACTTACAGTAAATGGGGCATAACTCTGCCAAATGTTGTCCGTTTTGGGAGTTTGACCCAGCGTTCTGGAGCGCACAAACATGCGCACCTAAGCGCAAGCGATTCGGCAGTGTGGGGTGCCCGGGTGATGGAGAAAAGGCGTATTTAGTGCGTCGGCGCTTAAGGGCTGATTAAGCGCCGGAGCACTTGCCTATGCGACAGGGGGGACCCTGAATATTTCTGTGTGTAGCCACAAGATAGATTCTTGAATAATAAATACTACAAACAAGAGAAATATTACTTGTTACTGTTTATCTACTCAGCTGAATTTATATATATTTAAATGAGTGAGAAAACAGCATATATGCGAAAGGCATTGCATATTAAGGGTATTCCTGAGCTTTGTAGGTTTTGTAAAGGTCACTATTGGATAGAGGGACCTTGAAAACCTTAGTTCGCATCTTTATCTCATTTATTTACTGTAAGATTACTAGTGTAATTAATAAAATAAGTACAGATTAAAGAAGAAATGTCATATCCATAACAAGCGCGGTGTTGCCCAATCAACCGCTTGAGTGATTTTCTTGGGATCTGCTTTCACTCCTTCACCATTGGCAATGACACCAAGGTAATCTACTTCAGATGCATAGAAATTACACTTCTCCAGGTTACAGTAGCATGCATTGTGTCCTAGACGTCTATAAGGACGTCAAGGAGGTGGGCGCTTGCGGCCGGATGTATCTAAGTAAGAACCGCTTAAGGCGGTGGCAAGCTATCCTGCAACAACAACCAGCTATACTACAATGACCAAGGCCGTGCGGGCGATGGTGAACTATGTAAGTACAACACAGAAGCCGCTTAAGGCGGTGTAGACTGAGTAACTAAGTAGGGTTGCTGGGCTGTAAGGCCCTTGTACAGTTGTGGGATGCAACAAGAGGTAATCAACCTGGGTGTTACCATGGTCGGCTGGCCTCCTTATATATTCTACAGAAGTGCTAATTACAAAATGTGTTATATCCAATACCATAACCAATAAGAACCCCGCTCCGCAGTTGGCCTTACTCATGCATACGTGTCATTGACGTGTCATGATGACGTCATAGGTGGAGGTGGCTACGTGTGCTGATTAAGCGCGGATGGGGACGTGGCTCGGCGCTTAGCGTATGATATAAGCGCCAAAGTCACGTGATCAAAAATGTTCTCTGTTTGCCTTCGTTTAAATCCGAGAAAATGGGAATAAATTCCCTGGTATCAACTGTGTCTATGACACTGCCCCCCCTCTAAGGGCCTTGGCAGCGCCAAGGGCCTTCTTTCTCATTTCTTTTTTGTATTTTTCTAAAATTTTTTCGGCGTTTTTCAAGTTTTCTTGGGGCTCCCATGTGTTCTCTTCAGACCCGTATCCTTTCCATTTGACTTGGAAGAACCATTTTCCGTTCCTTTCTTTGGCGTCAGTGATTCCCTCCACCTCATATTCCTCTTCTCTGTCCACGGTGACTGGTGGGGGACAACTTTCAAAGGTGCGCTTCTTATCCCTCTTGACCTTAGATAAGAGTCCCACATAGAAGACGTTGTGGATCCGCATAGTTGGGGGGAGTTCTAAGCAATAAGCTTGGTCGGAGATTTTCTCAATAACCTTGAAGGGTCCCAGATGTTGTTCCGTTAGTTTGGGACTTAGTGTTTTAAGGTTAACATTCTTGGCGTCTAACCAGGCTTCTTCTCCAATCTCAAATTCCGCTGGGCTTCCTTCCCCTCCGGCTGTCATCCGTTGTTTGGACTGTTGGAGCGCTGATTCCACCTCTTTCCATTGTGCCTCCATTGTTTGGGCAAGGTCGTCTGCCTCCGGGACATCTGTTGGTATGTTTGACGGAGTTAAGGTAGGTTCCCAGCCGTACAGGGCTTTGAAAGGGGTTTTGCCTGTGCTGCTATGTACCGCGTTGTTGTATGCAAACTCCGCCATTGGAAGCCATTTGGTCCAGTCCCTTTGATTGACCCCTGAGTACGCCCTGAGGAAGTGTTCAATGGAGGGGTTGACTCGCTCTGTCTGTCTGTCGCTCTGTGGGTGGTACGCTGAGGAGAAGTGTGGATCAATGCCCAGGCGTTTGTATAGGGCCTGTAAGAACTTGTTGTTAAAAACTCTTCCTCTGTCGGATACAGTTTTCTCTGGCATGCCATGTCGTTTC
This sequence comes from Rhizoctonia solani, assembly GCF_016906535.1. Lineage (NCBI taxonomy): Eukaryota > Fungi > Basidiomycota > Agaricomycetes > Cantharellales > Ceratobasidiaceae > Rhizoctonia > Rhizoctonia solani. The sequence goes on from NC_057379.1 coordinate 1,814,294, forward strand.
CATACGTTCTCCAGGAATAGTTCTGCTAACTTGGGTGCCTTGAGTTTTTTGGAGCATTTTACAAATATCCCGTACTTGGTGAAGCTGTCAACAATTACTAGGATTGAGTCACAGTTTCCATCTCTAGGAAGGTCTACTATCATGTTGTAGGATACATGCTGCCATGGTCTAACAGGGAGTTCCAGGGGTTGAGGTGGAATAGACGCGTACTTGGGCTTCCTGATCCGTTGACATGTCTTGCAGGAATCCACGTGCCAGTATGTGTCACTACAAATGCCGGGCCAATAGTAGTTCCTTGATACCAATTCTAGGGTGCGTTGCCTTCCCGGGTGTCCTGCCAGTGGGCTGTTGTGGAAGATGTGGAGTAAGTCCGTCCTTAGTGTTCCGACATCAGGGACCACAATTTGTCCTTGGTAAAAAAGTAGTCCAGCTTCCATCTCGTAATCTTTGAATGCTTTTTTGATGGAAGGTGGTGCCCTAGACTCGTTTTGCAGGAACTGGAGGATCTCTTCTAGGGACTCATCTTGGTCTAGACTTGACTCTATGCGCTTTTGTAATTCCTTTTCTGGTAAGACTAATGCAACATTGGCAAAGACGGGCTTGGGTAGCATGGATTGTGGTTCTGGTGGGACGTCGGCGTGATCTGATCGGCGGGAGAGGGTGTCTGGTTTCCCGGATTGTTTACCCGGTTGGTACACGATCTGGAAGTTGTAACCTGCGAGTAGGAGGTGCCAGCGCGCGTGGCGGCGGTTAAACGTTCTAGACTCTTTCCAATACTCTAGGTTACGGTGATTGGTGAAGACAGTGACGGGGTGTAAGGTTCCTTCTAGAAAGATTTGCCAGTACTCAAAGGAGCGGATGATTGCTAAGAGTTCCTTGTTGTGCGTATCATAGTTCTGCTTGGCCCCCTTGAATGATTTGGACAGGAAACCAAGTGGATGGAGGCGGCCGTCTGTCTGGCGTTGACTGAGTATGGAACCTAGGGCCGCACCGGATGCGTCTGTCTCAAGGAAGTAAGGCTTGGCAGGGTCTGCATGGCACAGTACTGGGGCGTTAGTGATTGCGTCTTTCAGTCCCTGAAATGCTTCCTGTTCCTTGGTACCCCACTTCCACGCCGTGTCTTTCTTAACCAGGTTGTGCAGTGGTCTGGCCATGTGACTGAAGTTGGCAACAAATTGACGTAAGAAGTTGGCAAATCCAAGGAAGGATTGTATTTCCTTAACCTTGGTGGGCGTGGGCCATTCCTGGACTGCTTGGATCTTGAGTTTATCCAAACTAAAACCCTTATCCGACACAATAATCCCTAAGTACTCCACAGAGGTAACATGGAACGTGCATTTCAAAGCTTTGCAAAACAGTTGGTTTTCTAGTAAACGTCGTAGGACCTCATGGACGTGTTGAGTGTGGGATGCGTCATCTTTTGAGTAAATCAGGATGTCATCTAGGTATATGATGACGCATACATCCAGTAAGTCTCTGAACAACTCATTCATGAAGTGCTGAAAGGCGGCAGGGGCGTTTGTTAAACCAAAAGTCATTACCAGGGATTTGTAGAGGCCGTACTTGGTTTGGAATGCGGTCTTCCATTCATCACCTTCTTTAACTTGCACGTTGTTGTAACCCCACCGTAGGTCTAGTTTGGTGAAGATCTTGGCGCCACGGAGCTGGGCCATAAGATCATCTGGTTGGGGGAGCGGGTAAACGTTTTTCTTGGTGCAATTGTTAAGGCAACGGTAGTCAACAACCAAGCAACGGGAACCATCCTTCTTGGGAACAAACATCACGGGGGAACTGATGGAAGATTTACTAGGACGGATCTTCCCCGCTTTCAACTCCTCCCTGAGCCAGTCCTTGAGTGTGGCGGACTTGGCGTCTGTCATACTGTAAAGGGGAGAGTTGAGGGGGCCTTCTTCTGTGAGTTCTATTCCAATATTGTAATGCTGGTGTGGAGGAAGCTTGTTGAATTCTTCTTCTCCAAATACCTTGGCGTAGTGATGGTACTCGGAGGGTACTCCTTCAAGGGGATTCTTATCTGCTTCTTCTTCCTTGGCAATGGCCACATGTTCGGGGGTTGCATGAGGGAAGGTAAGGGTGCGCATGTTCCAATCAATCTCCGGGTTGTGGGCATCCAACCATTTCAATCCCAAGATAGCAGCATGAGACCCTGTGTTACAAATGAGGAAGGTCTCAGTCATACGTTTGCCATCAAAGGAGAAGGTTAGGTTAGCCTTCTTCCAGATTTTTCCAGCCTGGGGGCTCAACCCATCGAGCATAGTGACGGTACGGGGTAGGGGAAGGTCTATGAGTGGGAGGCGGAGTGATTCCGCGGTATGTGGGTGCATGAAGGAGGAGGTGGCGCCTGAATCAATCAGGACTTCTAATTGTTCCGCTTTTCTTTCTGGTGTGATTGAAATTGTGAAGAGGGGTGAGATTTTATTTGAGCTTCTAGATATATTACAAATTTCAACACAACCAGAGTCCTTGGGGTCCTTGCGCGCGGCAGCAGGTACCCTTACTCTTTTCCCAATTGGTACTCAGAGTCCTCGCCAACTTTGGCGGTTTCCTTGGCTTTCCCTTTGTCTTCAATAGGGTTAGCCTTCCAGCCTGTGCGGCATTCCGCAAACTTGTGACCCATTTTACCGCACTTGATGCAGGCGCCGGCGGCGCGGCAGCGGTTTCGCTCCTCTTCTGACACAAAGTTGGGGTCGTCAGAGAGTTTCTTAGAGCCGGTGCTGGGCTGGCCGGTACTCGTCCCCCTTGCAGGGTTAGATGTTCTGCTAGGCTTATTCTCCTTTGGCGGATGGCTAGCACGCTCCTCACGGAGGGCGTTATTGATAACAAGTGCTGCATTTTGCAGCTCTAAGAGGGTACGGGGGCGGTGTTTGCGGGTTGCAATTTGACGGCTGACCTCCCAATGGAGGCCACGGGCAAACTGGCCTCGTAGGGCCGCGTCGTTCCAGTCCAGTTCCATGGCCAAGGTCCTGAACTTCGTGATATAGTCCGCGCAAGTAGCGGACTGGGTGAGGGTGGTGATTTTCCGCTCTGCGGCCCTTGTGGCGTCAGGGTTGCCAAACGCTGCCAAGAATTCCGACTTGAAACCTTCAATTGTTTGGATAATGGCCCGGTGTGATCCAAGCTGGTCAAGGTGCGGATGGGCCCAGGCCCCGGCGGAGTCCTTCATATTCATCAGGAGGAAGGATAATACCTCCTGATCGGTGGGGAACATCCGTGCATTGAGACGGGTCCAGGCCAACATCCTAGTCAACCACTGTTTGGCCTTGCTCCCTATTTTGCCTGTGTAGGCGTTGGGGTGGTCAACCTTGACCAGAGCGGGATAGGCGGCGACTGGAGCCGGAGGTGGAGGGGCAGCTGTTTCAATTGGGGATCGGAGAAGCGGAGATGGAGGGGGAGATGGGACTTGCGGGGGCACTGCTTGTACGGGAGTGGGTTGGGCGAAGATGGGGAGCCCTTTGGATGGTTTGGGCCAGAATGAGACCCGACTAGTCGATCCAATAGGGTTGACTTTTGATAGGGGGCGTGGCGTTGCTTCCACAACCGGGGGCTTGGTATCCTCTGGGGTCCGGGGCCCGTGGAGCTGGAGGCTTCTAAGCCCATCCTTGACAACATCAACGGCTTGGGATATATTTTCAACGTTGGTGCGGGTCTTGATCCCTGCTTCTTTGATTTCCCCGACTTCCCGTTCAAGGCGTTTGACTTGGCCGAGGAGGCCAAGGAGGAGGCGTGTGACGCGCTCAAGGGATACTTCCCCAAGCTCGACAGGGGCGGCTGACGGAAGGAAGGGTCCCAGGTCCCCTTGATTGATAGGGGAGCGGGTTCAAGAGGGTGGCTGGGAGCGGGTTGCCATGGGATGTGTTGGCAGGTAGGAGCAGCCAGCGTGAGAGGAAGCCCAGGAAGAGGAGCAAGTGGGAGTGCGCAAGGTAATGGCGGGCAAGTGAGGGGGAGTGAGGGCTGTGTAGCCAGGTAGTGCCTATATCAGGACTTATGAGCGCTTAGTTACGCAAACGCTAAACCTCTGCGTCAAACAACCTAGCGTTGGACAGTAAGTGCCGCTAATTACAGCCGTGGGCGGGCGTAATGTAGGGTCTTGTCTCTGCAAGCGGGTGTATCTGCTGTCTGAGGTCGCTGGTAACAGGTGCGGCAACCGTGGGTATGCGGACAATTAGAACCCGTCTGCCTTATAGCAATTTGGTACTAGGTGGAGCCGACACTGGTTTGATTATTGACAGCAAAAGGCGAGCTCAATCACCTGTTTTCCCTTGTGCTAGTACAGGGGGTCTTCTTGTTTGTTGTGGCTAAGTGGGTGTGCTTGGTGGGCACGGTTTGCAACCGACTTAAGGTCGATTACCTAGTGTCCTAGACGTCTATAAGGACGTCAAGGAGGTGGGCGCTTGCGGCCGGATGTATCTAAGTAAGAACCGCTTAAGGCGGTGGCAAGCTATCCTGCAACAACGACCAGCTATACTACAATGACCAAGGCCGTGCAGGCAATGGTGAACTATGTAAGTACAACGCAGAAGCCGCTTAAGGCGGTGTAGACTGAGTAACTAAGTAGGGTTGCTGGGCTGTAAGGCCCTTGTACAGTTGTGGGATGCGACAAGAGGTAATTGACCTGGGTGTTACCATGGTTGGCTGGCCTCCTTATATATTCTACAGAAGTGCTAATTACAAAATGTGTTATATCCAATACCATAACCAATAAGAACCCCGCTCCGCAGTCGGCCTTACTCATGCATACGTGTCATTGACGTGTCATGATGATGTCATAGGTGGAGGTGGCTACGTGTGCTGATTAAGTGCGGATGGGGACGTGGCTTGGCGCTTAGCGTATGATATAAGCGCCGAAGTCACGTGATCGAAAATGTTCTCCGTTTGCCTTTGTTTAAATCCAAGAAAATGGGAATAAATTCCCTGGTATCGACTGTGTCTATGACACATTGTCTTGCAGCCTTTTCAGTACCTCTTGGAGATGTTTTGTGTGTAATTCCCTGCTTTCTGAGAATATTAGGATGTCGTCTAGATATACTACTACATAGATGTCCAATATGTCCCTAAATATCTCATTCATGAAGTGCTGAAATGCAGCAGGAGCGTTGCATAACCCAAAGGGCATGACTAGGTATTCAAACAGGCCATATTTGGTTTTAAACGCAGTCTTCCATTCATCACCTTCCTTTATCCGGACCAAGTTATATCCAGATTTCAGGTCAATGGTGGAAAAGTATTTTGCGCCCCTTAGTTTCTCAATGAGAGACTGTATTAGAGGTAGAGGGTACGCATTCTTGACTGTATTTGCATTTAGGGATCTATAATCCACAACCATACGCCTTTTCCCATTTTTCTTGTTGACAAAGTGAACTGGGGAACCATATTTGGACTTGGATGGGCGAATCAATCCTTTGTCCAATTGTTCTTTAAGGAGTTTTCTAAGTTCCTCATCATCAGATGCCTTCAAGGGGTATACCATAGCCTTAACAGGTTTATCAGGATCAATTAAATCAATCCCTAAATCAAAAGGACGGTGCGGAGGCAGTTCCGTCACCTTCATGTCCTCAGAAAATACCTCTGCAAAATTGCGCAGTTCTACTGGGATACTTTCAAGTGGAGAATCCACAGTACCTCCAGTTTCCCTAGGGATGCCTTCAAGAGGTTCAATTACCTCAACACCTCCTAAGTCTTCTGGTATGCCTTCAAGGTGGTTAGGAGTCCCACCGACATTTCCCAGGATAGAATTAGAAACAGAAAGACAAGTGTTGTTACAATATTGAGAATTAAAAGTAATACGCTTATTAGGCCAGTCTATAGTAGGGTTGTGTAACTTGAGCCAGGACATTCCAAGGACTATGCTATGTTTACCTATATCAGCTACGTTACATTTCAGAACCTCTTTATGACTACCTAATTCTAAAGTAAATATACATTCTGAATCTACCAAACCAGAACTAATGTCTCTTCCATCAATCACTTTAAGGCGACGTGGTACAGACTTTTTTGTAGTAGGTATACCATATTGTTTGATCAAGTCCTTGTGTATAAAGCAAGATGATGCACCTGAATCAATCATAGCCCATCCAAAGAAGGGCTTCATTTTCTTGGTAACCTTAGGGTTGGGAACTTGTTGAACGCAAGATGCTTGAAAATTGTCATAACCTCCTAACATATACCATTGGACTCACATAAATTTTCTGATATTTGTAGTATTTTTTACGGACTGGATATCTTTTGTTTTTCGATCACGTGACCTCGGCGCTTATTATGCCGAGATGCCGCGCTGAGATGCCGTGCCAAGAGCGCTTAGGAGAAATCCACGCTTCTGCGCAACCCGCAGCACGCTTCTCATTTGTCTTAACTACTTCTTTCTCTCACAAGCACAGACCATGTAGATAGTGTGCTTTGTCTATATATACAGCAGGAAAATCGCTTGGAGACCCCAAGTCGATTTTACCTCGTCTCTTACACATTAGAGAAGGTAGCCAGCCAGCTAAGTAGCCGGCCCCCAAGTAGTATCAGTAGCACTCACCCCCCTTACCTGACCTACCACACCTCCAGGCCTCAGGCCCTTCCGCGTCGACAGTAGACAGTTAGTTGTCGCCTTAAGCGACTTAGTAGTTAGTAGTTAGCCTTAGTCAGTTAGATTACATAAGCCAGTGTAGTAGTACGGCCACAAGCGCCCGCCTCCACCAGCGTGTACCCACCTTACAGTGGTGTACAACATTGTAAAATCAACTTGCTGTAGGCTTGGATCAACAACGAGAGGACCTCCAGTACTAGCACGAGGGAAATCACGTGAACGGACTCGCCTTTCGCTATTAATAATCAAACTAGCGTCGGTCCCACGTAGTACCAAATTGCTATAAGGCTGACAGGCTCTGATCGCCCGCATACCACAAGTTTCGCCGGAACTCTGCAAGTAGCGCCCCTAGACAGCTGAAACACCCGCTTGCAAAAAACCCGCACATATCACGATCGCCAGATCTGCTGATTTGCTGTAGGGATTGTTCAACGCTAGGTGCTTGACGCAAGGGGTTAGCGAACAACATCTTGCGCAAAAACCGCTCATAAGTCCTGTATCAGGCACCTATTCCCCCACGCCGTTCCCAACTATTCCATCCACACGCTCTGGCGTCCCCCACCCATACTCCCGTCCTACTAGCCGCTCCTCTCGACGTTCCATTCCAACCAATTCCCAACCGGCCTCTCGCAGCGCATCACCCACTTTGCGAGACTTGCCAAGAATGGAACCAGAACCGTCCCCTTCGGCTCTCCTCGAGGCTATCACAGCCCTCACAGCCACTGTCGGGTCCCTACAGGACCAAATCCAAGCCCAGAGCCAACAAATTGCGGAGCTCAGGGCCATATGCAAGGAGACCGCAGACCTCCTCGGGGACAAAGACCAAGGAGCAACCCAAGCCAAGCCTGGCCCATTGACTGGGCCTGTCACTCCTCCCACCCACTCGGGAGGAGAAGCCCACACTCCAGGCACGGTTAGGCCTGGGCTCAAGGCCCCGTTCCGGCCCTCAAGAGGAACGGGATTTGATTCTGAAGAGGACGAAGAACCAAGACACCCAAAAAAGGAGCCTCAGGGAACGCCTAGAAGGCACCTCGGGTCCCTCACCCCCTTCAATGCTGGGTCCAGCGTAAAACGGCCCAAGATGGATCTTCCCGACCCCTATAAGGGTGATACCAGGGGTCGAAAGGCCACTCAGTGGCTAGATCGAATGATGCTATGGGTAGCTCTCCATCGCGATCAATTTGACGAGGAAGAGCAGATGGTCGTGTGGATTTTGTACCACATGACAGACAAGGCCGCAGACTGGGCCCTCCCCATCATTGGGAGCATCATCAAGGGCAAGGGTAACCCCCCTACCACCATCCAGGCTCTAACAGCCAAATTCAAGGAGGCCTTTGCCGACCCCGACGCCAAACGGGCAGCCGCCAGAAAAATTGCGGTTCTCTCCCAATCCACCACTACCTCCGAGTATGTCACAGAGTTCCGCAACCTCATGGCGGAGCTAGACTGGAACGAGGAGGCCTACATTGCGCAGTTCACGCGGGGCCTCCACTGGAAGGTCAAGGAACTGCTATCTACCAAAGATAGCATCCCTGACGAGCTTGAAGCCATCTTTGCGGCGGCAATTAAAATTGACAATATCCGCCGCGAAAATGAGGAGAATCGCCCTAAAAAGGCACCAGTCAAGTCCTTGGCCACCGTGGCCACCTCCACAACCACCACCAGGGTCCGCCTATCCGAGGACCCTAATTATGTCACCCCGGAGGAACAAGACCGCCGCCGCGCAGCAGGGCTATGCGTTAAATGCGGACAAAAGGGACATGGAATCAAACAGTGTCCCAACGGCTGGAAAGCTACAATCAAAGAGGTTGCCAAGGTGGCAGAAGAAGAGGGTTTGGGAAAAGACTAAAGTCGAGGACTGCTGCCAAGCCCCCGACTCCAAAAAAGGACATTGTAGATACTTGCGTAGAATTTGTTTCTGTCGGACTCGATTCTAATAAAAAACCGCTGTTATTCATTGATCTACACATCCAAAACTCCCAGGCAGAACCCGTCAAAACCCTTATAGACTCCGGCGCTACCTCCAATTTTATATCCCCCGCTCTTGTAGAAAAGCTCAAAATCCCAAAAACCCTACTCGAAAACCCACGAGTAGTGAGAATGTTAGATGGTACAATATCTCAGACTGGTCGCATATGGCACCAGGTTCAACTCGCGGTCTCGGCCAATGGCCATATCCACTCCATCCCTTTCCTCGTTTGCCCCATTGGCAACACCTTGGCTATACTAGGCATGACATGGCTCACTGCAGAATCCCCGCTCATAGACTGGCAACAGGGTCTAATCACGTTCCCAGAGCAAGTTCAGATTGCCTCAGAAGAAGAAGCAGACCTGGACCCTCTAGCAGACCTCCCCACTCAATATCACAAATTTGCTAGAGTATTTGGCGAAGAGGAGTTTAAGGTCCTCCCTCCACATAGGGAGTACAACATCTCAATTGACCTCACTCCTGATGCCAAACTCACGCCAGGCCCAATCTACGGCATGACCGATGCGGAATCTAAGGCACTAAAGCAACATATTGAGGAAGAACTAGCCACAGGCAAGATTCGCCCCAGTACTTCATCAGCAGGCGCCCCGGTAATGTTTGTAAAGAAGGCAGATGGCTCCCTACGACTGGTTGTGGACTACCAAAAGTTAAATGAGGTTACCCACAAAAACGTCTACCCGCTACCAAGGCAAGATGACCTCATGGCTAAACTTAGGCACGCCAAGATCTTCACAAAACTAGATCTACGATGGGGATACAATAACGTCCGGATCAAGGAAGGAGATGAGTGGAAGACGGCCTTCAGAACTAAGTACGGGCTATTTGAATACCTAGTAATGCCCTTTGGGCTTACCAATGCCCCGGCCGCTTTCCAGCACTTCATGAACGATCTGTTCAGAGACCTCATTGACATCACCGTGGTTATCTATTTGGACGATATCCTGATCTTCTCAGAGGACCCCAAGGACCACCCAAACCATGTCAGGGAAGTCCTATCACGACTAATGAGGAATCAGCTATTCTGTAAACTCTCCAAGTGCCACTTCCATGTCACCACGGTAGATTATTTGGGTATTGTCATCTCCCCGGCAGGTTTTTCCATGGATCAGAAGAAGATCAAGGCGGTCACGTCATGGCCAGTCCCCAAAACAGTCAAACAGGTTCAGGCTTTCCTAGGATTCGTCAACTATCTTAGACGGTTCATTCCCAATTTCAGCTTGGTTGCACGCCCCCTCCACAACCTCACCAAAAAGGAAACCCCCTGGTCATGGGGTAACCCAGAAGAGGAAGCATTCCAGGAGTTGAAACGCCTAGTTACTTGGTCACCAGTGCTTATCCATTCCAATCCTAGTCTCCCCTACTACCTTGAAACAGATGCGTCAGGGGTAGCCATGGGAGCAATCCTTAGTCAAAGAGGGGAGGATAACCGTTTACACCTAGTAGCCTATATGTCGAAATCCTTCTCTGGTGCTGAGGCCAATTACAACACCCATGACAAGGAACTCCTAGCTATCATCAAAGCCCTAGAGGAGTGGCGTATCTTCTTAGAAGCAACGGACAAACCCATACAGGTGTTCACGGATCATCGAAATTTGGAGTATTGGATGCAGGCCAGAACCTTCAATCGCAGGCATGCCCGATGGCGCATATTCTTGAGCAACTTCAACTTCGAGATCCACTACCAACCAGGGAAACAGTTGGGTAAACCAGATGCATTGTCCAGGCGAGCAGACTATGTCGACAACCCCTCTGAACCAGAAGTCATGCTCCCCGCAGAAGTCTTTGCCAACACGTCAGAAGAAGAACTGGAAATTGTCACGGAAATCCGCACCAAGCTTAGGGAAGACCCATCCCTTGAGCCCATCATCCAATTCCTCACAGAAGATGCGGACAACGCTCCTCCTTCCATTCGTAAGGCATACAGAGATTATGACTGGGAAGAGGACCTTCTATGGTACCGAGGGAAACTAGTAGTCCCAGACTCAGAGCCCCTGAAAGAACGACTGCTCAAGGAATTCCACGATTCCCCACTGGCAGGCCACCCAGGACAACAAAGGACACTGGAATTAATCAACAGGTCTTACTGGTGGCCCGGTATGAAGTCTTCAGCTAAGGAGTGGGTCGAATGCTGCCCAATATGCCAAGCCAATCGACGGGCTCACGCACCAACCATTGCCCTCAAACCTTTAGAAGTACCCCCGTTCCCTTTTCATACCATCTCATACAATTTCATCACGGGCTTCCCTAAGTCAAACGGGCACAATGCAATATTAGTAGTCATTGACTCCTTCTCGAAGTTTGGACACTTCATCCCAACCACAAAGAAGGTCACAGCCAAGGGCCTTGCCGACTTGTTCATTAGTCATGTCTGGAAACTACACGGATTACCGGTCAAAACCATCTCGGACCGGGGAACAACGTTCACAGGGAAATTCCTAAGAGCTCTGTACCAATGTCTTGGAGTCAAACCAGCCTTCTCCTCAGCCTACCACCCAGAATTGGACGGCCAAACAGAAAGGGTGAATCAGTTCATAGAATTCTACCTCAGATCATATGTTGCTGCCAACCACTCGGACTGGGCTACCTGGTTACCGCTAGCAGAATACGCCTACAATAACGCAAAGCACTCCGCCACCGGAAGAACCCCTTTTGAATTGGTTTATGGGAGAAACCCCGTCATGAATCCATCTAACGTTCCTGCCAACGTCCCAGAAGCCGATCAGGTGGCCGACACACTAGCCAGAGAATGGCAAGAGGCGGAATCAGCACTCAGAATGACCAAGGAACGTATGACAGGCACAAAAGGAGTGGTACCAAGATATTCTGTGGGCGAAAAAGTCTGGCTGGACAGAAAAAACGTGGAACTTAGGACAAACTCCAACAAACTGGATCCAAGACGTCTAGGACCGTTCGAAGTCACCGAAAAAATCTCCAGTCACGCGTACCGCCTCAAGCTACCGGAAACTCTGAAAATTCATGACGTGTTCTACGTAGGATTGTTATCTAAGGTACACGAATCCCCAAGCCAACCATTCCCGGAACGACCTCCCCCTGAAACAATAGAGGGAGAAGAGGAATTTGAGGTAGAACAGATCATTGACTCAAAGAGGCAACGGGGAAAATGGTTTTACCTAATCAAGTGGAAAGGATATGGACCTGAGGACAACTCATGGGAACCAGAGGAGCTACTTGAGCATAGTCAGGAGGAGATCAACCGCTTCAACAAGTCACGACTGAAAAAGGCTTGTGACTCCGCCAAGAGCCTTTAAGGGGGGGGCAATGTCATAACCTCCTAACATATACCATTGGACTCACATAAATTTTCTGATATTTGTAGTATTTTTTACGGACTGGATATCTTTTGTTTTTCAATCACGTGACCTCGGCGCTTATTATGCCGAGATGCCGCGCTGAGATGCCGTGCCAAGAGCGCTTAGGAGAAATCCACGCTTCTGCGCAACCCGCAGCACGCTTCTCATTTGTCTTAACTACTTCTTTCTCTCACAAGCACAGACCATGTAGATAGTGTGCTTTGTCTATATATACAGCAGGAAAATCGCTTGGAGACCCCAAGTCAATTTTACCTCGTCTCTTACACATTAGAGAAGGTAGCCAGCCAGCTAAGTAGCCGGCCCCCAAGTAGTATCAGTAGCACTCACCCCCCTTACCTGACCTACCACACCTCCAGGCCTCAGGCCCCTCCGCGTCGACAGTAGACAGTTAGTTGTCGCCTTAAGCAACTTAGTAGTTAGTAGTTAGCCTTAGTCAGTTAGATTACATAAGCCAGTGTAGTAGTACGGCCACAAGCGCCCGCCTCCACCAGCGTGTACCCACCTTACAGTGGTGTACGACAAAAATATATATTTAAAGGAGATATATTATTTACAGAAAAGATTTCCAAGCTATCTAAATGTCCATTATTTCCCTCTGATACACTGTTCCCATTAGTGTTCAGAGGTCCCCATTTTCCGACTCATCCTCAGAGATATGGGCCTCATGGCCAGAGTAGGATTTTGAGGGGCATTGATTGGCATAGTGTCCCCTACCTCCACATGTTGCGCATATAATAGGTTTTTTGCCTTTTGAGGAGGCAGAGTCTAAGTCCATAGGGGAAGGACCAGAGTTGCGCGCAGAGGAGGAGGAAGCCTTGGGAGCAGGAGTGGAAGTGGCAGTGATTGGGTGGTTATCCTTCTTGATAGTTTTGAAGGTAACGTCCATGGTGGTGCCATCATTCCACTTAACAATTGGAACTGCTATCCCTTTGGCATTTTGGCCAATTTTTTGAAGAACCCCCTTCTTAGCCTTTCCATCCACAATCGCATACACCTGTTCCCCAACAGACAGTTTATCCCTGGGCACTCCCTGGGCTGCTGCTGACGTAGAGGTGCTGGATTTGCTTCCAGATTGGTTTGAGGAGGAGGATGAACCCTTGTGCTGGGCCGCAAACTGCTCTAGGCGCTGATCCACCTTAAGGGCCTTCTCTGCAAGAGTTGCAAGAGTGACTGAGGCATCTGCATGGTCATAATCTTGAACCATGAGAGTTTCCTTAATTTTGTGGGACAGGCCATCATAGAACATGTCTCTAAGAGAGGGGTTGTTGTAACCAAGACCTTGAGAATAGGTCTGGAAGTCCTTGTAATAGTCTTGGACTCCCTTGGTTTGTTTGAGGGTACGCAGCTTGGCGCAGAAGTTCTCTGTCCTATTTTGGACATTCCAGCGTGCATTGAATTGCAGCCAGAAGGCATCCAGATTGTGGAGCCAAGAAACAGGATTCCCTTTCACAACGTCCTCTTCTAGGTAGGGCTCAAGCCACTCATGGGCCTTGCCATCCAGGCAGGAAATGATAAATGCGATTTGCTCATCCACTGTTGAGCCAGGATATGAGATCCTGAGATAATGAGAGACAGCAACCCTAAAGGAGATTGCCTTGTTCTTGTCAGACCCATCAAATTTGTCTGGCATTGCAAGTTTGGGAGCCTTGGTAGCCAAGGCAATAGAAGAACCAGACGCAGCTGCAGTGCCTATTTTGGCAATATCAGCCCCAAGTTTAACAATGAGGGCATCAAGATTGGTGATGCTGCTGTCGTGGTTGTTGAGGGTGGCCTGTGTGGTGCCAAGATCTGTGTGATGGGCAGCCGCTTGTCCTATGACCAAGGAGAGGTTTTGATTCATAGCCAGGAGGAGGTTTTTGATCTCCTGGGCCCACGCAGGTATCTCCTGGATATTGGTGGGGACAGACAGCGCATTGGGATTGGCATGCACATAGGTAGATGGTTGGGTTGACATAGTGGAGAAAAGGGGAATGGGAAGATACTAAGTAATGTCCTTGCTAAATAAGGCAACTTCACTACTAGTTTAGGAAAGATGGGAGGCTAGATGATTGGCCCCACTAAGCTCACAGTTTATTCTTTACGCTAATCACTGTCTCAATACCTAGCGTTGAATGCTCCTTACAACTGATCAACAAGCCTTGGATGGGCGTGATACAGAGGCAGGTTTTGCACAAGCGGGTTTTTGACTGTCTGTGACGCAGAAGAAGTTGTGGCAGACTTTTGGGTGGACGTTTGCAATGCTAGCCGTGTAACAATAACCCCCTAGTGCAACAATCACCAGTTTTGACTATTATCTGGCTATGCTGGATCACTGGTTCTTGATGGGTTGTGCCAGTACTAACACCCTAGTTGTCCACAAGGGTTGGTGATGAAGAACTTGACCTAATGTCAGAGCCGACAACTACCAAGAGGTAAAACCTAACTAGTTATTGCCTAATATAGGACTTATCAACTAGTAGGACCTAACAAAGCTCAAGGCAATGCCAGGGAAGGGTAGGACAAGACCTATTTAAGTAAAGTGCACTATGCTATTAAGATAGCAGGGCTAAAACCAAGGCAGGGACTATTACACTCAAGGTGCACCTGATTGTATGCCAAGGGTAGGTAGAGTTGGAGGGATAAGAGGTTGAGTTCTGAGGCTTAAGGCTCTCAGAACCCTCCTTATATATTCACAGAGAAGGGGAAGAGTAATTACATGTACAAACATCATAACAAAGATAAGGTCACATGACCAGAGATAAGAAAACAAGATCACATGACCTTTGGTCATGTGATGAGATTACATAATAAGCGCTCAGCGCCTAAATAGCATAAAGATGCATATATCCATAAATCTTCATGAAAATAGCGCATATATTCACTATTTCTTCGACTTAGTGGATTTTAAGGTGGTCACGCCTCTAGGGCATGACAAAAGCCATCAAGGAGACTCAATCTATTGTTGAGGGAGTATCCCAAACTGTCAATGGCCTCAAGGCTAGGGTTTCCCAAAACCCCCAACCAAGCACTCCCAAGGACCAGAAAATTCCCCCTCCAGTTGAGGAAACCCCTTGACCCCTACCCAAAACCAAGCCTATGCAAGAGGCTACACGCATCCACCCAGCCTTTACAGGCCCAACTAGACCCATCCCTGGGCTCTACCAGCCCACTCCAATCAAACCAGTCTGTCCCCCAATGTCCCCCCTCTACTTGGCTCCCTCTATCCAAATGCCTACACCTCCCCCTCCAGCTCCAATTACAGCTGCCACCCCTCAATTTGCGGCTGTCAAAGTAGATCATCTGGATCCCTACAAAGGGAAGGTGGGAAGCAAGGCCAAGCAGTGACTGACCCACATGCTTGCATGGGTCCAGCTAAACCAGAGGATGTTTCCCATGCAGATGGAAACCCTCTCCTTCCTGCTAATGAACATGGACAAAGCTGCTGGTGTGTGGGCCCACCCACATCTAGACCTCCTAGGGTCCCGCCGCACAATCATCCAGAACACAGATGACTTCAAAAGGGAATTCTTGGCAGCCTTTGGAGACCCAGATGCCACAAGGGCAGCAGAGCAAAAAATAACATTGCTTACACAGACCAGCACATGTGCCAATTATATTACCAAATTCTGCACCTTGGCTATGGAACTAGATTGGAACAATGCAGCCCTCAGGGGTCAATTTGCATGAGGCCTCCACTGGGAGGTGTCATAAACAGAGGAAAATAGAACTAGCTGGAATTGAACCAGCTTGACCACTAAGCCATAGAGCCCTATTATTCCTCTGCTGACAACCCATGATTACACCTGCTACCCCCCAAATTTGGGCTTGGGCCAGCATGCAACCACTTGTACTGGTCATGTGACCATGTCCAGGACAGGAGGTTAGCCAACAGATTGCAACCTACAAACATTGCCCCACAATGCTCCTGGAGCTGCAGAATGCAGCCCTAGTTATCAATAACACTCTTCAAGAAGAATGTGCCAGCCACCTGCCCAAGGGTATTAAGCCTGGCAGTTCATCCACCCCTAATAGGGGGACAAGTACTGGCCAGCCAGCCATGACCTTGAAGAAGCTCTCCAACAACCCCAACTTTGTGTTGGAAGAGGAGCATAACCGCTGCTGTGCCAAAGGCACCTGTATCAAATGCAGGAAAATGGGACATAAGTTTGCAGAATGCCACACAGGATGGAAGGCAACCCCTAAAGAGGACAAGGGGAAGCCTAAAGAAACTGCCAAAATTGGCAAAGAGTTTAGACCCAACTTGGGAAAAGACTAAGGGTACCTGCTGCCATGCGCAAGGACCCTAAGGACTCTAGCTTGTGTTTGGAATTTGTAATATATCTAGCACCAATAGAATAGCACCACTCTTCACAATTCCAATCAAGCCAGAAAAACAAGTGAATGCTTTAGAAGTCCTGATAGATTCAGGCACCACCTCATCATTTCTCCACCCACACACTGCCAAATTACTCTGTATACCATTAATAGATCTCCCACACCCCCACACCATCACTATGCTTGATGGGTCAAGCCCCCAGGCTGGCAAAATCTGGAAGAAGGCTAATCTTACCTTCTCCTATGATGGCAAGAAGATGACAGAAACCTTCCTCATCTGTAACACTAGATCACATGCAGCTATCTTAGGATTGAAATGGTTAGATGCCCATAACCTGGAAATTGATTGGAACACCCACACATTGTCCTTCCCTCACACTCCCCCAGAACATGTGGCCATTGCAGAAGAGGAAGAAGCTGACAAAGACCCACTGAATGGAGTACCCCCCAAATATCACCAATACACAAAGGTATTTGGGGAAGAAGAGTTCAATAAGCTTCCCCCTCATAGGCACTACAACATTGGAATTGAACTTACAGAGGAAGGCCCCTTAAACTCTCCCCTATATAGTATGACTGATGCCAAATCTGCCACACTCAAGGATTGGCTCAGGGATGAGTTGAAGGCCAGAAAGATCTGTCCCATTAAATCTTCCATCAGTTCCCCTGTCATGTTTGTTTCCAAAAAGGATGGTTCCCGCCAATTGGTTGTTGACTACTGCTGCTTGGATAACCAGACCAAGAAGAATGTTTACCCACTACCCCATCCCAACAACCTCATGGCCCAGCTCTGTGGTGCCAAGGTCTTCACAAAGTTAGATCTACAATGGGGCTACAATAATGTCTGGGTTAAGGAAGGCAACAAATGGAAAACTGCATTCTGCACCAAATACAGTCTTTACAAATATTTGGTCATGACTTTTGGCCTTACCAACACCCCTGCATCTTTCCAACACTTCATGAACAAATTGTTCAAGGATCTATTGGATGTATGCATCATCATCTACCTGGATGATATCCTGATCTACTTGAAGGATGATGCAACACACTCCCAACATGTCCATGAAGTATTGAAACAGCTAATGGAAAACCAACTATTCTGCAAGGCATCAAAATGCACCTTCCATGTTGTTAAGAGTTGTGTAAGTACAGGAGTAAGAAAGAATTACTATATACAAAATGTATATGGGAGTAACTAAGAACTAGTATTAAGAATCAGAATATATGCACAGAATATATGCACAATATAGGCTAGGTTATCAGGAATAACAACTCCTAACAAATAGTCTACCAACTATGAAGTGCAGGTGGTTGTTTATGTATAGTACCTTAGACTAATGTTACTTAAGCCTAAGTGACTAAGGGTATGTATACTTAAGGTCTCTGGGATAGTACCTCAGGTAAGAGGGCTACCTGACTAATGTACAGGATTTATAGGATCTGCCTAGTAAGTATAGGACTGATATATGCTTAAGTAACACTTAAGACTTATGGGGTTTACCTAAAATATATCTAGGATTCATGGGATATTATAGATAAAGCTATCTACAATATAGGGGGTATGTGGATTGAAACACTATCACTCAATCACAACAATCCTTACAGTGTTGTTGCACTATACTCAATGCTGAACTCAACAACTGTGACAGTCAAGGGGCACAGGGTTGCAGTAAGTACACTAATAGGTTACCCTGTGTCTGTTGGGACTGGCCTATGGTCTTAGTGTGCCAAATAACCTCCTATGCTATTTACAGTGAGTCAATCACTAAAGTAAATGCGCAGATAAGCTGTTAAAGGCTTGTGTGTATATGTCAATATATAAGAGTGGATAAATGGATGCATTAGAAGTGTCTTCACAGGGTCCTTTTATACCCTGAGAAGGTGCACAAACAAGTATGTACATGATTGATACCAAGAGGGGGTATGTTATGTATCACACATTTTTGCATTCACAGCTCACCATCCACAATAATCTGTATATATCTGACTTTCTGATTTAATGGCCATTTGACTCCTATTTTCCATTATTCCTGTCATTACTCTATGTAACGCTCATATTGACTGTATGTGTTACATATCGTTCAATAGAGCTCCTTCCGCTCGTTCTAACGCTGCCTGTCATGTGCTCATACAATAAGATCTCATGGAGATATTAGCTTCACAAGATTCTATCTATGTGGCTCAAGTACCTTACTAATCATTATATTTGTATCTTTACATCTAGCTCATCACATGACTAGCTCTAACTTGGGAAATGAACCTTATTCCTAGCTTAGTTGAGTCATACCTCTCATGAGATTACTAAGGTTCTCCTTATCTAGTAATTTCTAGTGGCACTGCAAATCCTGCTTATGAGTCATTCTGCTTGCCACCAGAATGACTCACACTAATGACTCACTCTAAGTGCTCATTGGCTGCCAAGCATTTCTTGATAGACTGAGTCATGTATTTAGATGTTTCTATTTTTAACTAATTGCAGTTCAACCCAAGAGCAGTCACATTCCATCCTAGTCATATCTGTGCCTTCCCACCCACCAATCAAAGTCTTAGGAAGCACAGTCCTAAGCAAGTCATATTCATACTCTGACTAGGTGAATGACTCAGTAACCTTGCCACTCTAGGGTATAAAAGGGGACTCTTGCATACCCTTGGAGGGCACCCACCCTACTTTACTCCACCTCACTGTTACTGTTGACTGTCACTCTTGGGTTTGGGCTTGCCCCCCTCAATTGTGTGATATTTTGTGCCTCAAGATTTCAAATAACTTAAACTTGTATAAGTGGATCTCCCAAGTACCCATAGTGTGGAAAGGTTGTAGACCTGATACAGAGTTCTTAGGTTAAGTGAACAGAAGGCAATCATCCTTAAAGAAGGATATATACTAAGTAACCAGTTAGTTCCTGCAACTAGGAGTGAAACTTACATAACTATCTCTGCCAAAGGGAACCTGAGCCAGTACTCTTGCTCTTACAGAAATACTTACTAAGACACTTTACACTGAGAAAAGATATATCTGTAGTTGATTGTATTCAAGATAGCTAGACCCAGAGAACCCTAAAGAAGCTACTTCTTTACTTAGCTGGGAAATTGGGAAATCTTCCAACACAGACTCTGCTCAGCACCAGAGTCTCAACCTCTTTTCCCCCAATTTACAACAGGGTACAGGAGGTACATGTGGCAACTGAAACACTTGAGGGAGCCAATACTTTGGTACATAGTAAACAAACAACAGTTCCTAATATTTGCCCCAAGGCAGCATTTACCTGTGTGGGTCCTTGGATGTCCCAAGGAGTAAATAGGGCATAACTCCCCCAAATGTTGTCTGTTTTGGGGGTTTGACCCAGCGTTCTGGAGCGCACAAACAGGCGCACCTAAGCGCAAGCAATTCAGCAGGGTGGGATGCCCGGGTGATGGAGAAAATGTGCATTTAGTGCATTGGCACTTAAGTGCTGATTAAGCGCCAGATGTTGTACACCACTGTAAGGTGGGTACTTGCTAGTGGCGGGCGCTTAAGGCTGTAACTACTACAAGGTAAATCTACTCTACTTATGTAATCTAGGCTATCTACTGGGCGCTTTTAAGGCGCACTACTTTGACTACTGGGTGCAAAGGGGCCATAGGCCTGGGAGGTGTGGTAAGTGAGATAAGGGGGTGAGTGGCTATGCTACTCAGGGGCCAGTGACTTAGCTGGCTGGATACCTTCTCTACTGAATAAGAGACAAGGTAAAATTGACTTGGTGTCTCCAAGCAATTTCCCTGCTGTATATATAGAAGTAAGGGCGCTATCTACATGGTCTGTGCGTGTGAGAAAAGAAGTACATAGGTGAAATAGGAAGTGTGCTGCAGGCTGCGCAGAAGCGTGGATTTCTCCTAAGCGCCCTTGGCACAGCATCTTGGCGTGGCATCTTGGCACAATAAGCACCAAGATCATGTGATTGAAAAACAAAAGATAAAGGGTTTGTAAAAAATAGTAGAAATATCAGAAAAATTGTCCAAATCCAGTGGTATAGGTAAGGAGGTAGTAACACCAGAGCACTTGCCTATGCAACAGGGGGGACCCTGAATATTTCTGTGTGCAGTGTTGTACACCACTGTAAGGTGGGTACACGCTGGTGAAGGCGGGCGCTTGTGGCCGTACTACTACACAGGGTTATGTAATCTAACTATGTAAGGCTATCTACTACTGGCTAGGTCGCTTAAGGCGACAACTAACTATCTATGGGTAACGCAAGGGGGCCTTAGGCCTGGAGGTGTGATGAGTAAAGGTAGGGGGATTGCGTTAGCAGAACTTCTGGGGGCCGGCTACTTAGCTGGCTGGGGCCTCCTCAATGGATATGAGACAAGGTAAAAATCGACTTGGTGTCTCCAAGCAATTTCCCTGCTGTATATATAGACAAAGCACACTATCTACATGGTCTGTGCGCGTGAGAGAAAGAAGTAACTAAGACAAATGAGAAGCGTGCTGCGGGCTGCGCAGAAGCGTGGATTTCTCCTAAGCGCCCTTGGCACGGCATCTCGGCGCGGCATCTCGGCATAATAAGCGCCGAGATCACGTGATCGAAAAACAAAAGATATCAAGTCCGTAAAAAATACTAAAAATATCAGAAAAATCGTGCGAGTCCAATGGTATATGTTAGGAGGTTATAACATTGCCCCCCCCTTAAAGGCTCTTGGCGGAGTCACGAGCCTTTTTCAGTCGTGACTTGTTGAATCGTTGGATTTCCTCTTGGCTGTGCTCTAGGAGTTCTTCCGGTTCCCAGGAATTGTCTTCCGGTCCATAACCCTTCCATTTGATTAGGTAGAACCATTTCCCTCGTTGTCTTTTGGAGTCGATAATTTGTTCCACCTCATACTCTTCTTCCCCTTCTATTGTTTCAGGAGGGGGTTTTTCTGGGAATGGTTGACTTGGGGATATGTGTGCCCTGGATAACAAACCCACATAGAATACGTTGTGGATTTTAAGGGTTTCCGGTAATTTGAGGCAGTACGCGTGACTGGATACCTTCTCCAATACCTCAAAGGGACCTAGTTGCTTGGGGTCTAACTTGTTGGAATTTGTCCTAAGTTCTACGTTTTTTCCATCTAGCCAGACTTTTTCCCCTATTGAGTATTCCGGGACGGTTCCTTTATCCCTTGTCATCCGTTCCTTGCTCATTCTGAGGGCTGCTTTGGCTTCCTTCCATTCCCTGGCTAGGGTGTCTGCCACAAGGTCTGCTTCTGGGACGTTTGCAGGGATGTTTGACGGATTCATGATTGGATTTCTGCCATAAATCAATTCGAATGGGGTTTTTCCAGTGGCTGAGTGCTTGGCGTTGTTATAGGCATACTCCGCAAGTGGTAACCACTTAACCCAATCTGAATGATCCGCTGCTACATAAGACCTTAGGTAGAACTCGATAAATTGGTTGACACGTTCCGTCTGGCCGTCTGATTCAGGGTGGTAGGCCGAGGAAAAGGAAGGTTTAATCCCTAATCGTTGGTAGAGTGCCCTAAGGAATTTCCCTGTGAATGTAGTCCCTCGATCTGATATAGTTTTGATGGGGAGCCCATGAAGTTTCCAGATGTGGGAGACAAAGAGGTCAGCCAAGCCCTTTGCTGAAACTTTTTTCAAGGTAGGGATGAAGTGGCCTAACTTGGAGAACGAATCAATAACTACCAGGATTGCATCATGTCCTTCTGACTTGGGAAAACCCGTGATGAAGTCATAGGAGATGGTGTGAAATGGAAAGGGGGGAACTTCTAAGGGTTTTAGGGCTATGACTGGGTTGTGGGCACGACGATTGGCTTGACAAGTGGGGCAGCATTCCACCCATTCCTTGGCGGATGATTTCATTCCTGGCCACCAGTAGTTGCGGCTCAAGAGCTCCAGGGTCCTTTGCTGGCCTGGGTGACCCGCTAGTGGAGAGTCGTGGAATTCCCTGAGTAATCGTTCCTTCAGGGCTTCTGAGTCCGGGACCACCAGTTTTCCTCGATACCACAGTAGATCTTCCTCCCAGTCGTAGTCTCTGTAAGCCTTCCGAATGGAGGGAGGAGCGTTATCCGCGTCTTCAGTTAGGAATTGGATGATAGGCTCAAGGGATGGATCTTCCCTTAGCTTGGAGCGTATTTCCGTGACAATTTCCAGTTCCTCTTCTGATGTATTGGCAAAGACTTCTGCGGGGAGCATTACCTCTGGTTCTGGTGATGTATCAACGTAGTCCGATCGTCTGGACAGGGCGTCTGGTTTCCCTGATTGCTTTCCTGGGCGATAGTGGATCTCAAAGTTGAAGTCGCTCAGGAATATGCGCCATCGGGCATGCCTACGGTTAAATGTTTGTGCCTGCATCCAATACTCCAGATTCCTATGATCCGTGAAGACCTGTACCGGTTTGTCCGTTGCTTCCAAGAATATTCTCCATTCCTCTAGCGCTTTGATGATAGCCAGGAGCTCCTTATCGTGGGTGTCATAATTGGCTTCTGCTCCAGAGAAGGACTTGGACATATAGGCAATGGGATGCAGCCGGTTGTCTGGACCTCTTTGGCTCAAGATGGCGCCCATAGCTACTCCTGAAGCGTCTGTTTCCAGGTAGTAGGGGAGTTTGGGATTGGAGTGGATCAGAACCGGGGATTGAGTGACCAATGCCTTTAATTCTTTGAACGCAGTTTCTTCTGAATTTCCCCATGACCAAGGGGATTCCTTTTTTGTGAGATTATGGAGGGGGCGTGCTACCGAACTGAAATTGGGGATGAACCAACGAAGGTAATTAACAAACCCTAGGAAGGCCTGGACCTGCTTGACCGTTTTAGGTGTGGGCCACGTAGTAACGGCTTCGATCTTCTTCTGGTCCATGGAGAAGCCGGCGGGGGAAATAACAATACCGAGGTAATCTACCGTGGTGACGTGGAAGTGGCACTTCGACAGTTTACAGAATAGCTGATTCTTTAGTAACCGGGATAGTACCTCCCTGACATGGGATGGGTGTTCCTCAGGTTTTTCCGAAAAAATCAAGATATTATCCAAGTATATGACTACTGTGACGTCAATGAGATCCCTGAATAGGTCATTCATGAAATGCTGGAAGGCAGCGGGGGCATTGGTAAGGCCAAACGGCATTACCAGATATTCGAATAGCCCGTATTTGGTCCTGAACGCTGTCTTCCACTCATCTCCTTCCTTGATCCTGACGTTGTTGTAGCCCCAGCGTAAGTCCAATTTGGTGAAGATCTTGGCATGCCTGAGTTTAGCCATGAGATCGTCCTGTCTTGGCAAAGGATACACATTCTTATGGGTGACCTTGTTCAACTTCCTGTAATCAACTACCAATCTAAGAGATCCGTCCGCCTTCTTGACAAACATGACGGGGGCGCCGGCAGAAGAGGTACTAGGACGGATCTTTCCTGTTGCCAATTCTTCGTCTATGTGTTGTTTTAGTGCCTTGGATTCCGCGTCAGTCATGCCGTATATTGGTCCTGGAGACAGTTTGGCGTCCGAAACAAGGTCAATAGATATGTCATACTCCCTATGTGGCGGGAGGACCTTGAACTCTTCTTCACCAAAGACTTTAGCGAACTCGTGGTACTGTGGGGGAAGATTCGCTAAAGGGTTTGAGTCTGCTTCCTCTTCTGAGGCAATCTGAATCTGTTCAGGGAATGTGACTAGTCCCTGTTGCCAATCAATGAGAGGAGCCTCTGTTGTTAACCAAGTCATGCCTAGGATCGCCGGGGTGTTGCCAATGGGGCAAACAAGAAATGGTATGGAGTGGGTGTGGCCATTGGCCAAAACCGTGAGATGAACCTGGTGCCATATGCGACCAGTCTGGGAGATTGTACCATCTAACATTCTCACAACTCGTGGATTTTCGAGTTGGGTTTTTGGGATTTTGAGTTTTTCTACTAAGCTCGGGGATATGAAGTTGGAGGTAGCGCCGGAATCTATTAGGGTTTTAATGGGTTCTGCCTGGGAATTTTGGACGTGTAGATTGATGAATAATAGCGGTTTTTTATTAGAGTCAAGTCCAACAGAAACAAATTCTACGCAAGTATCTACAATGTCCTTTTTCTGAGTCGGGGGCTTGGCAGCAGTCCTCGACTTCAGTCTTTTCCCGATTCGGAATCCTCGGCAACCTTAGCCAACTCTTTCACTGTGGCCTTCCAGCCATTGGGGCACTGTTTGATACCATGTCCCTTTTGACCGCACTTGACGCAGAGGCCAGACGCGCGGCGGCGATCCCTTTCTTCCGGTGTTACGTAGTTAGGGTCTTCTGACAGTTGGACCCGTTGAGTGGTGGTGGTGGAAGTAGTGGCCACGGTGGCCGGGGACTTGGCGGGTGCCTTCTTCGGGCGGTTCTCCTCGTTTTTGCGGCGTATGTTGTCAATTTTTATGGAAGCCGCAAAAATTGCTTCGAGTTTGTCAGGAACGCTATCTTTGGTTGATAGCAATTCCTTCACCTTCCAGTGGAGGCCTTGCGTGAACTGCGCGATGTAGGCTTCCTCGTTCCAGTCTAATTCCGCCATGAGATTGCGGAACTCCGTGACATACTCGGAGGTTGTGGTGGTTTGGGAGAGTGCCGCAATTTTCCTGGCAGCGGCCCTCTTGGCATCTGGATCGGCAAACGCCTCTTTGAATTTGCCCGTTAGGGCCTGGATGGTGGTAGGAGGGTTCCCTTCTCCCTTGATGATTGCCCCAATGATGGGGAGCGCCCAGTCTGCGGCCTTATTGGTCATGTGGTAGAGGATCCACACAACCATCTGCTCCTCCTCGTCAAATTGGTCCCGGTGAAGGGCTACCCAGAGCATCATTCTATCTAGCCACTGGGTGGCTTTGCGGCCCCTGGTGTCTCCCTTATATGGGTCGGGGAGGTCCATTTTAGGCCGTTTTACGCTGGACCCTGCGTCAAAGGGGGTTAGGGACCCTAGATGCCTTCTAGGCGTTCCTTGAGGCTCCTTTTTGGGGCGCCTTGGTTCTTCCTCTTCCTCTGAGTCAAACCCGGTTCCTCTGGAAGGCCGGAATGGGGCCTTGAGTCCAGGCCTAACCGTGCCTGGAGTGTGGGCTTCTCCTCCCGAGTGGGTGGGAGGAGTGACAGGCCCAGTCGATGGGCCAGGCTTGGCTTGGGCTGCTCCTTGGTCTTTATCCCCAAGGAGGTCTGCGGTCTCCTTGCATATGGCCCTGAGCTCAACAATCTGTTGGCTCTGGGCTCGGATTTGGTCCTGTAGGGACCCGACGGTGGCTGTGAGGGCTGTGATAGCCTTGAGGAGAGCGGAAGGGGACGGCTCTGGTTCCATCCTTGGCAGGTCTCGCGGAGTGGGTGATGTGCTGCAAGAGGCCGGTTGGGAATTGGTTGGAATGGAACGTTGAGAGGAGCGGCTAGTAGGACGGGAGTATGGGTGGGGGACGCCAGAGCGTGTGGATGGAATAATTGGAAACGGCGTGGGGGAATAGGTGCCTGATGCAGGACTTATGAGCGGTTTTTTGTGTAGTGTGTGGGCGCTAAACCTTTGCGTCAAGCACCTAGCGTTGAATAGTCCCTACAACAAATCAACAGATCTGGCAATCGTGATATGAGCGGGTTTTCTACAAGCGGGTGTTTCAGCTGACTAAGGTCGCTAACTACTGTGTTCCGGCAAAACACGTGGTACGCGGGGGATCAGAACTCGTCTGCCTTGTAGCAATTTGGTACTACGTGGGGGTGGGGGATTTTTGATTATTATATCCCGCAAAGTAGCCCCAATCACGTGATTTCCCTTGTGCTAGTACAGGGAGTCTTCTCCTTGTCGATCAAGCCTACAACAAGTCAATTTTTACAATGTCGTACACCACTGTAAGGTGGGTACACGCTGGTGAAGGCAGGCGCTTGTGGCCGTACTACTACACAGGGTTATGTAATCTAACTATGTAAGGCTATCTACTACTGACTAGGTCGCTTAAGGCAACAACTAACTATCTACGGGTAACGCGAGGGGGCCTTAGGCCTGGAGGTGTGATGAGTAAAGGTAGGGGGATTGCGTTAGCAGAACTTCTGGGGGCCGGCTACTTAGCTGGCTGGGGCCTCCTCAATGGATATGAGACGAGGTAAAAATCGACTTGGTGTCTCCAAGCGATTTCCCTGCTGTATATATAGACAAAGCACACTATCTACATGGTCTGTGCGCGTGAGAGAAAGAAGTAACTAAGACAAATGAGAAGCGTGCTGCGGGCTGCGCAGAAGCGTGGATTTCTCCTAAGCGCCCTTGGCACGGCATCTCGGCGCGGCATCTCGGCATAATAAGCGCCGAGATCACGTGATCGAAAAACAAAAGATATCAAGTCCGTAAAAAATACTAAAAATATCAGAAAAATCGTGCGAGTCCAATGGTATATGTTAGGAGGTTATAACATGCAGCCACAAGATAGGATCTTGAATAATAAATACTACAAACAAGAGAAATATTACTTGTTACTGTTTATCTACTCAGCTGAATTTATATATATTTAAATGAGTGAGAAAACAGCATATATGCTAAAGATATTGCATATTAAGGGTATTCCTGAGGTTTATAGGTTTTGCAAAGGTTACAATTGGATAGAGGGACCTTGAAAACCTTAGTTTGCATCTTAATCTCATTTATTTACTGTAAGATTACTTGTGTAATTAATAAAATAAGTACAGATTATAAAAGGAATGTCATATCCATAACACTGTCTATGATGAGAGACAAGGTAAAATCAGCTTGGGGGTTCCAAGCAATTTTCCTTCTGTTTATATAACAAAGAGACTAACTACAAAGCAGTCTGTGTGCATGAGAAGAGAAGTGTCTGTGAGAAAAAGGAAGTGTGCTGCAGGCTGTGCAGAAGCATGGATTACTCCTAAGTGCCCTTGGCATGGCATCTTGGCACAGCATCTTGGCATGATAAGCGCCAAGATCATGTGACTGAAAAACAACAGATAACAAGTCCATAAAAAATAGTAAAAATATCAGAAAAAGGAGGCAATTCTAATGGTATATGTTAAGGGAGTGTAACAGAGCTATTGCATTACAAGAAGCAGGCACTATATGCACAGAAACTATAGGTCAATCAAGAACTCTCTGCTATCTTTGATTGAGCTCCTTCATGCATTCTGAAGGCCCTTGCACTTTCAAAGCAAGGATATCTTTATGACTCTACTCCATACCAGTGCATGCAAGAACCACAATGTGGAGAATTAAAGGGCAAGTGTCTGTTTGAAAGCTGCAAGAACTCCCAAGGAATGGAACATCTCACTGCAAGAAGCTATAACATAAATGCATGGAATCAGAGAAATGTGAAGGAGGCATCAACAGTGCATGTTAACTTGACATAGTGATTATTTTGAATCATACTCATTAGCAGAATGATGATGGACCAGAAGATTTCTGCATTTGTTTCTATCTTCACATTGGGTTATGGATATATGCACAATCACACACTGGGTAATAATTGATGGGGCTGAACTCCACTGCACAGGGTATGTGCAAGATTATTAGAAGCAGGTACTTACTACAAGAAGAACATGGGCCCAAGCTTCCCCTTCAAATTACCTGCTGTAAGACATCCCGTTGGCTATATAGACATATGTTCTTGCCAGTAAATTTAGCGTGTGAAGTGGATCTACCAAAGTCTAGCCTCCTTCTATCTGACAAGGGTCCAGCCCCCAGTAAACCAAACAGACCATGCACTTGGGAATGACGTATTTAACCCAGTCCCTGGGGATGTCTATTGGAATTGAAAACTTGGGTTTGATTCCTGCAACTGAGAGCGGATCTCATTCATAGGGTTATCCTGAGGTTCAAAGTTAATTATACCTTTGCCTGGAGCGCTCATCCAAGTGATGCTCCCATGGTTTGATTGCATCTCCTAATTATATAATAGATTTTGATGCAAGCCAAAGCAAGACACGATTGTAGTTTTGTGTGATACACCACTGGTGCTCCCGCAGGTTTGAGCTGGAATGCTCAGCCAGCCCTTGGAACCCATATCTAAATCCATACAAAAGTTTCAAATCGGTGTCGTGTATTAAGCCAAACGGGCAGTACGGTGTACATACATCATGGAGATTGTAATGAGCAACGCCAATTTGAACGCAGACGTGTATATAAATCGCTGATAAGGTTATAAACCGGGTCCAGAACGGGTTGCGAACGGGTCCGGGACCCGCCTGGAGGCTTCGGTGTCGGGTGAGTCGGTTCTCTGTCAGCTCGAAGGGGTGTAGGGGTTTAAATACAAAATATACATTAAAGAAAAAACAATCGATTGACCCAAAACGAGCAAACAAAATCGTCACGCTCCGTGTGCCTGTGGACAAACGACATAAAGCCAATCGAGTAAAAGGACAAAACGAATATCTGGGACTCGGAAACGCGCCATGAGCTGCGGTGCCCGGATTTGAGCCCTTACACCCCTTCGAGCTGACAGAGAACCGACTCACCCGACACCAAAGCCTCCAGGCGGGTCCCGGACCCGTTCGCAACCCGTTCTGGACCCGGTTTATAACCTTATCAGCGATTTATATACACGTCTGCGTTCAAATTGGCGTTGCTCAATAAATGCGGCTTCCTTCAAAATGGAGTTTTGCATGACTATGGATCCACGACTTAACCCTGCTCGTATAGATACACCCCTGGCACAGAAGCACATGGTTGAATCTAGTTCAGGTTTCCAACAGGTAGGTTGAACAGGTCTCCGCACATGTTGAGTTTGGGTCGACTCTAGATCTGGATGTGGGCACGTTGTCGCAATCCGGGTGTACTCACTCGAATGGATTGGTAACACCCTACGGGTACTATATTCACTTGCGCAGGTCCGTTGATTTCCCTTTAATGTAGGAGTGATCACTTCGGTTATGCTTCACAATTTGGCATAAGTTTCTTTCAAGCGTGTTATGACAGCATAAAGCGGTGCTTCGGTCAAAGCTCGCAGGTATTTATTTTACCAAGAGCTAGGGATAGAAATAGGACACGAATAGCCTCTTCCTAATGAGCTGGGACCAGGGTGAGCTCGTTATTCCGATACTCAAAGTTCAGCCAAGCTTAAAGGTCCATACTTGGTGCAGACCGTAACTTGTCGGTTGAACTATCCGACTTGGCATTTTACGCGACTAGATAACTTCAGTATTGCTGCACAAGTACAGTGTACTCCTTCAGATTCCCCGGGCATGACGGATATCTACCAATCACCATGTGCCACCTCTATTTTGGCTTCGATTCCCACTGGATCTGAGATGAACTGTAATGAAGATTTCCTTCCGGCATTATGCATAGACCACGGACTTCCTGTTTCAACTGAAATATGTGGAATGTAAGCCACCAGTTTCTTAACCGCCATGAGCTTGATTAGCTGACATGTAGACATTAAGCACCGCTAGCACAACGTCTGTTGACCCAACGATAGACCACACATTGGAGACCCTTGACACGTATCAATCGCCAATGGTTGGTAATCTTAGTACGTGCGAACCCGGTTAGATCTAGAACGAGTAACGAGTTAATGTCAATCCGCTCGCTTAATGGGTTGCACCCCGACTTGTCCCGGTTGCTAATCTACCATCACCAAACACCCAGAGGAAGACGTTCATCAGGTTCAAACAAACAGCGATGTTAGTATCTTGGCCGCTACCACTTCCGAAATCAGATATCGCGAGGTGTATGCGTCACTGGACCATATGCAAGCTCATAGTTCTGGGAAGATCAAAGTCTGCCGGCCGTCCGGCGTTCGGTGGAATGAAACCGTGCAGTGAGTCTAGTCGATAACTATTGGCTCCGGTTATAACACTGTATAGTTGCGCATATATTAGTCCGATCACGGGGTGTCGGTGTGGGGTGAGGTTGAACAGGGGACCCGACTTGGAAAGGCATTTGTAAGTGACATCCCCGATGGCGTTCAGAGCTACGATTAAGGAGGATATCTTTCAATAAAGACGCACCGTTCATCTGCGGGAAGAGGTAAGCGTATTTCATATCTGCTATCAATGTCATTGGGGGTCTGGCTCATGCATTGGCATAATATTAGGCCTAAGCCGTGACAGACGCGCTCATACCTCGAAATCATGCTCGCTTACTACCCGTAGGTTGGCGACTCGGGGACAGACTCGATTTCGGTTGTCCACACTGTTCAATACGATTTACCAGAAGAGATGCGCGTAATCGCCATGTAAAAGCCAAGCACGGGAAGGATCGGCAGGTTTCAAAAGCGTAGAAAATTCACGGTATGGCTATCTGATCATGGCCTAGACCAATTAGTCATGGAGCGCGTGGCCGAGAACATGTCAAAGTAGACCCCAAGTTCTTACCGTCTCTTATTTTCGATGTAGCGTGTCTGTGCATTTCCGTTAGTTGTGATTCAACGTCATGCACGAAGCTCGGGCCGTAAACTGTTACTAATTTTACGGTACCAAACCTTTCCTATAGCTTTGAGCTGTTTTAACGGCTATACCTTCTTGATTTGCGATCAAGTTTACTGGTTTACTTGCTCGATTCTGCAAAGCTAGGGGTAGAACAAGTCCAATTTGAAGGCTGATGGGGAAAGCTTACATCAGCACGAGCTCACGTGGCCATGATTTACAAATGCTTATTGCAGAAACATGAATTCGACCCTCACCAGATTTCGTGTCCAAACAGCCTCTCCACTTGAGCCTCTGAAAGCTTGGCACGTCATATCACCTGGGACTGATATTAGATATGTCGAAGACTTGACGAAGGACGTCGTTCGGGTACTTGGTTTGACCGAGGCGAACGACGAAATTGTGCTCGAACTGGATGGGTTTGCTCTTTTACCCTCTAGTCCAGCAGGAGTCGTGAGAGATGGTGACATTGTTACGTGAGTGTGGTGTTCTTTAACAACGCTAACAAATAATGATCCATTTATTCCTGCAGAGTACGGTATAAACCTCGAACAGACAAACGAAAGGCAACCCAAGGTGGGTTGCACGAGGGTAGCTATTCTAGCCCAAACGTCAGATAGCTTATGATTGACTTCGGGCTATAGACCAACCAAATAAAAAACAAAAAACCCAATCACCAGTGCCCGCTCCTTCCGCACCGCTTTTATCCACAAGCGTCGCGAACCGACCACAGGTATCAACTAAACCCCGTGTCCCACGCCCTACTTTCCCCACAAAAACCCCTGCAGGACCATCGAAAGCCGGGCCATCATCTTCTGAAGATGCCACGAGCTCAAGCTCGGATTCGACCTCTGACGATTCCGACTCTAGCGCTGACTCTAGCTCAGAGTCAACCAGTGACTCGGGTTCTGGTTCTGACTCTGATTCTGATTCTGGCTCTGATTCCAGTCCTAAACCTCAGCCGATACCTCGCCAGCCATTGGTATCTCGTCAGTCTTTGGTTCCGTAAGTAGCTTTGCACCGAGATTACATTTTTACTCAATGCCTTTGCAGCACCCAGCACGTTGCCCCTTCTTCATATACTCGTGCCACCCCATCTCAGCCACCTGTGCCGCCTGGAGAGGGAAAGACGACCACGAAGAGCCGCAACGCGCGTCGCAGGGCATTGCGCAAACATCAGGCTGCCGGTACTGCCTTTTCTCCACGAACAACCCCTGCGCTAACTTCTACAACGGCCACGTTCACACCTGCGCCTGCCGGGGACTCTATAACGGCCACCAAAACTCAAGTCAATGCACCCATTGCACCCGCCAAACATGCAAATAAGAACAAGCGAAAAGGGTTTGATAGAGATATGGCCGAATCCGTGGCAACGAGAATCATCTATGGGACGCCTGCACCTTCAGCATCTGTCGAACGACCTGCTCCTGTCGATACCCCTGCCGAATCGACTGTGCAAACCAAGTCGCGATACACTCACTATCACGTTGTTCCTCCGTCCGAGCGAAAAGATCTCCCTGCGAATGTGATTGTGACGAGTGTGGATGTGGAAGCGGTTGATGGACTGGAAGGGGTAGGAGAATGGTTTGACGGGGGAAATCGTATCGCAGAAGAGGAATCTACTCCTGTCAATGATGGCCCCCAACCCGGCCTCGCTATAGACTGGGACCTGGTTGATTCCGAGTGGGAGAGGCAGTGGGACTCCTATCCCACTGTTGGAGCCGATCTGTGGAGTAACCTCAAAGCTGGGATTTTACTCGGCTACAAGGTAAGTGTCCGTATACTATTTTATTTCCAGGTCTAAGCTTCATCTTGGTCCATAATGACAGAGTCTCACGATCGACCCGTCTACTTGTACGCCATGTACGAAAATCCAACTAGTCCGTGTTGTTTCTGGTCCTTCGTCTGATACTGGAGACGCGGAATGCTTCTTCGTTGAACGACCAGGGGCTGCGGCTATTGGGTTTGGATATGGAGGCAAATTTGCGAACTCGTTTGAACCAGAAGATGATGCCGAAGGCGAGGAAGCCGGAGAATCTAGGACGGTTACGTTTGGAGATGTCGGGGGGTGGAAACTAATTGGTTGACTGAGCGGCCTCGCGAATGTAACGTAATGAGCTTGCCTTGTTGGGAATTAAAAGTATTCTTGCGCAGTATTTGAACCCGCAAGATACTGCCGAGGCCCGTCTTCTTGCCCTGATTGTCAGGAACTGAGCGCCCAGCGCTCATTATCCAGGCACCGGGGCTCGACTTTCATACGGAAGACCAGTTACCGGCCGGTAACTGCCTAAGGTTTACGTGCACCACTCGAAGAATGCTTGCCTACACCGCATGCCTTTGGGTATATATACGAGCTTACTACGCTTGTTAACACACACTCATCTCCTTCCTCGCCATGCGTACTATTCTCCTGACTATTGGCCTGGCGTCTTTAACTCGTTCTGCACAGGCCTGGGGACTATTTGGTTCGTTTCATTCAGCGATCATGGGATTTGCTTATAGATCAGTGTCACAGGCCACCAAATCACCGCCACGATTGCCCAGATCTATCTCTTACCTTCGGCACGTGAAGCTGTTTGTAAGATTCTTCCTCCAACCTACAAATGTAATCTGGCTGGTGTCGCGTCGTGGCAGGATGAGATCAAACAAGATAGTGCATACCAGTGAGTGCTAGCCCCCGTGACAACTGGCTCGTTCACTCAGTCACTCTCATGTTAGCGAGTACTCGAAGCTCCACTTTGTCAACGCCGAAGGCGATAAACCACCAACGATGTGTGTATTTGGCGAAAAAGGCTGGATGGAGGAACGCAACATTCTGGAGGGGATTATAGATGGAGCAAGGCATGTCGCCAATGCTGACACGTGAGCGAGACATCCCCCATCCCGATCACTTTTAAAGATCTGTGCTAGTTCGCCCATCCACCGTGACCATGCTCTTCGGTTTTTGGTGCACTTTCTCGGAGACATCCATCAGCCATTTCATCTCACTGGTGAAGCCTTGGGTGCAAATCAAAGTTCGTACCATTCACTACGCTGAGGCTTTCAAAGGACTGAAGGATATACTTAGTCAAAGTGAAATGGAACAAGAGAGACACCAGTAAGCCTGGTTACGGTTTGCAGTACTTCAAACTCTGACTGGTTCGCTAGATCTGCACACCGTTTGGGATGATCATTTTATTGACCATCAAGTACTTTTCGTCGATGCTGTTGAGTACACCAACATACTCCCGACTGCTCATTCGGCAAACATCTCGGAACACGAAGCGTCTCGGAACCAGAGGATAGAGTCTGTTCTGACAGGACTGAACTACGACCCTTATATTCGCTATATCCTCAACGGCGTTTACAACCATTGGGCTGCTGAGAGGGAGAAGTGGATCGTATGCCCTGAACCAAGCTTGAATGATACGCGCATACACATGAGCGTCCAATCCGTCTTGCAAGCAGACATTTCTCACGTTGATGACTTTGTCATCCCTTCCACCTTGTGCCCGTTGCATTGGGCGGAGGAAACACACCCCTTACTATGTACATCCGTCTGGCCAACCAAAAGCGAATTGGTAAGCTTTAGGGCTCTTATGGCCTTCTTGGGCTCGCTAATGAGGAACAGGGAAAGCTATCCGATGAATACGCCACTCGCATTCGCAAAGAGTTAATAGTCGAGAAACAACTTGCGATGGGTGGGCTGAGGTTGGCAAGTGTACTTAACAGCTTGCTTGGATCCGCCGATGAGATAAAGGAGCATGGCATTGTTCCATTCTTCAAGTGACTTGTTTGGCTTCTTAGAACGCAAAAGATGCTGGATGGATAGCTGGTGTGATATGATTCAGATTATGTATGAGTAGGAAATGCTTGTGACCAAAAGAGAATGTAGATAATCTATTGAATACACTCCCCAATTGTCCCGCATCAGCATTAAGCTGGTGACAGATTATATGCCTTGACTCTTAAGCTTTTTTGGGACCTGCTGAGGCACAACTAGGATGGCTTGTCAAAGTCAATGATGTTGTTGAACGAGATCTTGACTCGCGAACATTACCGCGAGTGCTTCACATATGTTCATGTCTGCGAAAGTTTATCATTGCAAATGTTCCCGCTTCCTCACGTATTCGAATTAATGTGCTTGCAGCGATATGTATATAAACCAATTCGGAACGCATTCGAGCATATTAGTGGTCTCAGCGCAGTAATCTTATTCAAACTTGACAACCGCTTCCTACACGCCATGAACAACATATTCGGGATATTATGTTACTTACCTTCGTAAACTTTGAGTTTGGCTCAGTATAGCTTCTACCATTTTCCCAATATCAATACGTAAACTTTCATACATACGCTTGAAACTTAAGTGACAATAATGGAAGAATTTAGGCCCTGAAGTTTGCACAAGCGCCGATCATGAGCCCTTGACCTGACCAACCTCAAGCGCTTAAGCTCTTGTCCAGCTCGACGACCATCTTTACCTCAGATTCTTCGTCTCAGAATATGGAACACTTTCGTGTGTACGTAGAACGCAAGAAGAAAAAACTCAAAGAGAAATTCATGCCTGCTACCTCGTTAAATGTTTCTATTTCTACACCGTCGATTAGCCTTGGCACCAATACCTTGTACACTGAAACAGCAACCTCTCGGCTCCATTCTACTGCTCATGAAAATACAGTACTTGGTGGCAGCTCTTCACAAATATCGGACACAAATCAATCTGCACCCGAAATCGGTCCACTCCATGACATTCACTCAGCCACCGAGGCGGCAGCTTCCAGATCGTTACCGGCTTCCGGCCCTAAGTCTTTGGCGTTAACAACGCTGAGTACCGCGCTAAAGACATTGCAAAGCGGTGCGGAGGTGTTTCCTCCTCTACGGGCAGCAATTGGAGGTCTAGTAGCATGTACCGAGCGCATAGAGGTCAGCGATAGGCATGTTTCATGCCTCTCCTTTGCCCATATTAACATCGACTCTTATCTAGCTCAGTTCAAAGCATCGTAATGAATTTGAGGATCTAGCAAGTAGTCTGACATCACTGAGCATTTCTCTCCACCGTCATCTCAAAGAGTCCAGATCAAATCAAGTATCCGAGTTCCTTGAGCAAATGGCAGCGTAAGTCATGCATAATTAACTGAGTTCAGAAAGCTCACAACATGTCAAGTTCTGTCGAAGAACAGGTAAAAATTGTTAGCAGTAGGCAGGACCGTGAAGCAGGAGGATACTTTAGGCAGGCAGAAGAAGACGAAGATGAGATTCTTAGAGGATACAAGCGCATAGCTGAGATCCTTGCGCAGCTACAGGTAAGTAATAGCTACCTAATCTCGGGAACAGCTCTGATGGAAGACGCAGGCCGAGGCGAACCTGAAAATGTGGAACGCGGTCGAAGGGCAGCTTGCGGTGAGCTCAAAAAGTGGCTTATAAAGCTGAAAATTGACGGTTGGCGCGATCAGGACTCTCGTATCGATGCTTTGTCACCTGTTGACTCTGCTATATATAACTCTCTTCTGTCACATGAGGTTAATCGCCGAGCATGCACCAAAGAGACTCGCGTGCAGATCCTGCTCGAGCTAGAGAAATGGTCACTCGACCCGTCCCAGCCCAATATCTTTTGGATGAACGGAATGGCAGGAACAGGGAAAACAACAATTGCGTACACCTTTGCTGAGTCCCTCAAGACGCGCGGCGCACTCGGCGGGAGCTTCTTTTGCACGCGTACATCAGACGAATGCCGCGACGTGGGAAGGATCGTGCCGACTATTTCCCATCAACTTTCGCAATACTCACCTTCGTTTCGATCGGCCCTGTTGCAAGTTTTGGAACGAGAACCCAAGATCAGATCGCAGTCGATCGACAGTCAGTGCGAGCGACTGATCAAAGAGCCGCTTCAGAAGGCAAAAAACCAAATGACAAAAGGACTAGTAGTTGTGATCGACGCACTTGATGAATGCAGCAACACAAATGGGGTCGGAACAATTCTCTCCGCACTATTCAGAGTCGCACCCAATTTGCCAATAAGGTTCTTCATCACCAGTCGACCCGAGCCGGACATCCGCCTAAGGGTAGACGCTCAATCTCAACAGAGTCGGTCGATATGCATACTACATGACATGGAGAAGTCCTTGGTTCAAGCAGACATCCACCTATACCTTTGTGAGGAGCTTGCGAACAGCGTCTCAGAGCATGATCTCAGTCAGCTGGCCAAACTTTCCGGCACTCTATTCATTTATGCGGCCACGGTAATTCGGTACATTCGAAGAAAAGGGAATATGGTCGACCAAGATCGGCTTGAAACCGTTCTCAATTCGTCTTCAAACGCGGGCTACCAACACACCGACATTGACCGCTTGTATACTACTATTCTAGATGCTGCAATCGATGATCCAGAGCATGAACCAAAAGAACAACAACAGATGCGACTCATACTTTGGACGGCCGTCTGCACGCGCGAGCCCGTCACCATCGATACACTCGCAGCCCTCGCCGGGATCAAACCAGCAAAGGCGACCATACTGCTCCAGTCGCTATACTCCGTGCTGCACGTATCGCAGGTCACCAACATGGTCTCCACCCTCCATGCATCCTTCCCCGACTACATCTTTGACGAAGCGCGGTCCAAAAGGTTCTACTGCGACGAAACGACGCATAGTCAGCTGCTGTCCAAGCACTGCTTTGACATCATGCACGACCAGCTGCGGTTCAACATCTGCGGTCTAGAGACATCGTTCATAGCCGATAGCGAAGTGAAGGACCTGAAAGCTCGAATCGATAGGTCGATCTCGCCAACGCTGTCGTACGCTGCGCACCACTGGGGACATCATGTAGCGAAAAGCACGCACTGCGGGGAGACGCAGACGAAGCTAGAAGAATTTTTCTCAAATCAGCTGCTGTTCTGGATGGAGGTGCTGAGTCTAAAAGGGACCCTGGATATGGGCATAGCTATGCTGTCACTGGTTAAGCCATGGCTGACGGTAAGTTGGTTTGATAGGGCGGTAGCGGAAATAGCCTGATAACGTGTGATAGGCCAAAAAATCGCCATCAAACCTTATCAAGACACTCGACGACTCATGGATCTTTGTGTCCACGTTTGCTGCGGGATCGGGCTCGCAGTCGACACCGCATATATACATCTCAGCACTCGCATTTTGCCATCCGTCCAGTTGGGTCTCGCAGCAATACAAAGGTCGTACCCGGCAGTTGCTATCACTGGCAGGCTCGGCAGTAGAGGGGAGTCCAACGGCGCTTCTTGCAACGTGGAGGATGCAGTCGAAACCCGCCTGCGTAGCATTCTCATCTGGTGGGACTCAATTGGCAATTGGATTCAATGATGGCGCGGTTTGCGTGGTTCATGCTCACAATGGAGCAGTTGCACTTGGACCCCTCAAGGGGCACACGGCGGGGGTGAACTCTGTAGCACTCTCACCTGACGGATCAATGCTTGCCTCTGGCTCCGACGACGGCACCATCCTTGTCCGGGACGCGCAGACGGGCAATCCAATATATGACGTCATCAAGGGACATGAAGAAGGGGTGATGTCAGTGTGCTTCTCACCGGATGGCAAATACATCCTCTCGGGGTCCTGGGACAAGACAACGCGGATGTGGGACAGTGGCAACGGCAGTCTCATACCCAACTCCATCAAACGACATCCTCACAAAGTCTTCTGCACGGCATTCTCTCCTGATGGCAAGCTTATCGCCTGTGGCTTGTGGAGCCACGAACGTCCTATTGTTGTTTACGACGCATCCACCAGCGAGTCACTCCCTTTTCCATTTGACGCTCATCAATCCCCGGTGTGGTCAATCGCCTTTTTGCCCAACGGAAACAACCTTGTCACTGGCCATGAATCCGGTGATCTGCGCGTCTGGAGTCTCCACA
Organism: Rhizoctonia solani; assembly: GCF_016906535.1. Classification (NCBI taxonomy): domain Eukaryota; kingdom Fungi; phylum Basidiomycota; class Agaricomycetes; order Cantharellales; family Ceratobasidiaceae; genus Rhizoctonia; species Rhizoctonia solani. Next base: position 1,852,692 of record NC_057379.1, read on the forward strand.
ACGGCACCGCCACACACTCCCCACCCAAAGTACACAACAAGAGAATCACATCCATTGGGTTTTCGCCACTCGGAGACAAACTCGTCACTGGCTCTCATGATAGGTGCGTGTATATATGGGATGTAGAGAACGGCTACTCCAACCCTTGCCTACTTGGCACACACAACGGTTATGTTTACTCCACTGCGTTCTCACCCGACGGCACACGAGTCGCATCATGCTCAGGGGATGGCGTCACGATGTGGAATTCACTTCACTCGACATCCTCTCATACACCGAAATGGAAGGCGCCAACCAATGCTGTCTATTCGGTTTCAATATCGCCTGATGGGTCACGCATTGCCGCAGCGGGTCTTGACCATGCGATCTTCATGCTCAACGCACCCGATGGCACCGGCACTGTCGAGCCACTTATGGCAGACACCAATTGGATTAATTCGGTGGCGTTCTTGCCCAATGGCAGGTACCTTGCTTCTGGCCATGCTGACGGTGCCATCTGTCTGTGGGATGGCACGAGCGGCAAGCTGCTATCCGGTCCACTTCAAGGGCCTCAAGACCGGGTCCAATCGATTTCATTCTCACCCAATGGCAAGCGCATTGTCTCTGCCTCAAATGACAAGACCATACGAATGTGGGATGTGGGAGATGGGACTCTGACAGCTATCGACCTGGTTGGAACACACAAGCGCGCGGTCAACTGTGCAACATTCTCTCCTGACGGCGGGCACATTGTTTCTGGCTGCAACAATGGGAAGATCCGTATGTGGGACTCGCATTCGCTGTCACTGGTGTTTGATCTATTCGGGCCGCAGTGGTATAAGGGCAGTATCAACTCGGTCACGTTCTCGCCTGATGGCCAACTTGTTGCTTCTGGGTCCAATGATAGCACCATCTACGTGTTTGACTCGCGCAGTGGCAATCTGGTGTTAGGTCCTCTCAAGGGACATGAGGCACCGGTTCGGTCAGTTGTATTCTCACCCGACGGCAGTCACATCGTATCTGGCTTGGCTGATGGAAGTGTTTGGGTGTGGGTGGTGAAAGATGGAGCGCCTGCATGCAAGCCACTTCAAGGCCATCAAGATTGGGTTTGCTCAGTGGCATATTCACCCGACGGCAGATATATTGTCTCAGGCTCAGACGACTCGACGATCCGAGTATGGAAGGCACCAGGAGGGGGCGTCATATCTGACCTATCACATTCTGCTCCTTCCGCTTTAGATGAGAGGCAAACACATTGCGCAATCGCTGGCGGGCTGACGATGTCGCAGGACGGGTGGATACGAAACCACGACTCACAGCTGGTGTTCTGGGCTCCCTCCGATATACGCAGAGTCTTCCCCATAATTGAGACCGTTTATACCATTGGACCTCAAGGAATACTCCACATGGACTACACCCAACCTCTGCTGCTTGGCGAGGAGTGGCATGGGTGCTATGTGGGCTCGGGATGAAGTGAGTAGCTTGCATACGATCAACGTGTGGTCATGTATTGATGTGTGAGTTGTGCATATATAGACAAGTGGGGAATAGGCGGACTGATACATGTATATATGAATGACAACGTCACAGACATGTAGAGTACATTGAGTCTTATTCGTCAGTTACGAGACTGTAGTGCCCTGATAAAGCAATCTATCTGGTTTGATCAATCCAAAAATACTATCTGCACCTTGTGATCAAGCGAAAACGCGGCGAGGAGTAAAGCGGGAGCTCGGGACCAAGCGCAGGTGTGGGAGACCTGATGAGAAAGAAGAGAGGAACGCGGATCAACCAATGACATTGAGGGTCACGGTCACGTGCATGCAAGCGCTGAGCAGGTGCGTATCCCCAGCCACGCATCCTGGACCAAACTTCTGGGTTTGTGAACCTTGACGTGTTCCAGACTCTGCTCTAGCCAAGAAACTGGATCAAACACAAATAAACACACTCAGCATGGGTAGAACTATAGCCGCTACATGGAGGATGCAGATGAATGAGAAAAATGGGAAGTCGGGTTTGAACGTGACAATGTATTTTATGTACTATATAACAGTTGTACAACTGAGTATGTAACGGTCGGAAAACATGTCAAAAGGAGCAGCCGAGAGGTTTGATTGGAAAAAAAGTAGCGAATAAGACTACAAAAAGACAAGCAAATGTGCATGATACATAGGAGGGAATTAATTTGCATTTGAAACATACCCCAGCCTCACATTCGATACCCTCCCTACGACCTTATTACCCATACTCAGCTTGCAGTCAGAGGCCGGCGATAGCTGACAATTTACGACTATCAATAAAACACCCTGCTCGGGCAAATGTATACTCGGCGCCATATCCTTGGCAGAGTTCAGACAAACTAGAAATGGCGGTACGCAAGGTATGAAAGATAGCCCTGACTGTTGGCATCGTTGGTCAATTCACTGACTTTCTCGAAGACATTACACTCACCCTGGCCCATCATATCCCCTGGGTAAAACACCATGTATTCCACACCCCATCCAGCGGACCTGAATCCAATGAACCACACGGGAAAAGGTGGGTAGGTCCATGTCTTGTCCAGGAACTCCTGACATCCCACATATCAACAACCCGTCAAAGTAGGGTACCCCATCACCAGGTCCATAGGCCGATCTCATCGTCGGTTTGTTTACTTTGATCCACACCACCACCGCGTTTCCAGTTGGTCATGGATCCCTGGGCAGGGAACCCGTTGAAAGCACAAGTGTGTCCTAGGATGTGCACCATGGCCACCCGCACGTTGAGCCCTGGTACCGGCGGAATCACACTGGATGAATCGATGGACAGAGTCCATGGTTTATCGCAAGCCGGCACTCGTTAGCATCTTGACAGTTTCACCATTCAGATGGAGGGTTGTGCTCTGTGTTTGCATAAGGCAATGGGAGGAGGAAACGGACGAGGTGTGAATAGGCCAGCCGAGTGAGAAAAAGTCGAGTCGAATGAGGGAAAGTCGAGCCAAGATGGGAACGTTGCGCTCATGATACACACGCGAAAAACGGAACTACCAGGGTACACTGTCAGAGATGACTACAACAGCCCTTTGCAACACGGTCGTACGTACCCAATCTAAGCTCTCCATACTTGCAAACGGCCTGCTCTACCTTGGAAAACATCGTACTTGAGACAACCATCCAAGGTTGTGATTTGTGGTCAATGAGATACCGTTAATTCATTGCATTCTCCGACGCGCGCTGCTACTGATCCTAACCATTGGTCATCGACCTCACTATGAATCAACAATACACGTACCCTCAAGCTTCATGACCACGCCCTTTAGTAGTACTGCACCAGCGCAAATGAACGTTTGGTAGTTTTGACGTCTCTCCCGGTGCCCAGTAGCCGCTCCATGTAGCGTGGCTTGGTACTCCGTCCAGCGCTAAAACCAGGCGGGTCATTGCACGCTTCGCAGTGTATTCTACATTCAACCCTGTTAGCATGTTCTGGGTCTAGATAGAATGTATCATCCGAGCGTACCTTCTCCGAGTTTGTCTGGCATCACGTAGGCCCAGAGTAACAACAATCCAATAAACATGGTGTCATTCGCTCGCATTCCTTGTTCTCCGCTAGGTCCCAGTATCGTGATCTATATAACAATCAGCCTTGGCCTGACAAGTGGCAGACGTGCATACCCTATCCCCGTCCCTCCAGCCCCTTTAGCCGCGTCTCGCTCGGCTCCAGCAATCGTATCTGGATAGGTGTGTTGCTTCGTGCACCAGATGCACAACCTGCTATGCCTTCCCTCCTCTCCTCCTTCTCCAATTTTCCTAGCATCCAGTCTTGACTCGCCCATCCAACAGAGTCCCATAGCCAGACGTGATGGGGGTCCAAGTGACTTGGTCACCATTTGGATGACCCGTCCGACCCGGCATTCCCCTCTGCATCGCGTGCATCCTACATTCAATTACGGCGAGGCATCGTGGCTGAGGCGGCGGTGGGCGTTGTTCTATATCCGGCAAGGAAGGCGGGGAGTGGATGGTATCGAGGTCGGCAAGGGTCATTTTGTCAAAGTTGAGCACTCGGTCGCGTTTCGTCTTCTTTGGGCTATTGTGCTTGATATTATGTAGATGGTGAGCTGG